>NC_051184.2:138102191-138407787 GCF_013339695.2 Rhipicephalus sanguineus
CCTTTTGACGTCCCATCTCACTCTTCGACACTTCGATCCTCTGGCTCCCACAGAACTCCACACAGACGCTAGCGGCGTTGGTGTAGGCGCCGTCTTGGTTCAGCGCTTATATACCAAAGAACACGTCGTAGCGTAGGCAAGTCAATCGCTCAGCAAGTCCGAGCGTAACTACACCGTCACAGAGCAAGAATGCCTCGCAGTAGTATTCGCAGTGCAACGCTTCCGGTCCTACTTGTACAAACGCCCCTTTACCATCGTCACGGACCATCATTCTCTCTGCTGGTTGGTCAATCTGCGTGACCCGTCTGGTCGCCTTGCGCGTTGGGCACTCCGTCTGCAGGAATACGACTTTACGGATTCCTTTAAAAGTGGTCATCGTTACGCTGATGCAGATTGTCTTTCTCGACTAACGCTACCATCGACGGACTGTGACGCGGACAACTTCGACACCTTCATCGCACCGTTGGACCTACCATTTCCTCATACTAATGCCTTAAAGACTGAGCAGCAAAGGGACGGCACCATGCAGCAGCTCCTTGCTACCGAACCACAATCATCGGCGACTCGCTTCTGCGTCCGCGACGGGCTAGTGTACAAAAAGAACTATACTACGACCGGCTCACGATATCTTCTCGTGGTTCCGAAGAGTTTCTGCGTTTCCGTCTCGCAGGCTGTGCATGATGATCCAACGCCCGGTTATTTAGGCACAGCGAAAACTCTCTGGCGGCGTCAAGAAAGATTTTACTGGCAAAAAATGCGCCAGACGACGGAACACTACGTCTCTAGTTGCAACGAGTGTCAACGTCACAAGCGCCCTACAAGTGCTCCTCCAGGGCGTCTACATCCTGTGCCGCCCCCTAGAACTCCCTTCGAGCAAGTTGGAATCGACCTTCTTGGGTCCTTTCCGCGGTCTTCTGATGGAAATCGGTGGATAGTCGTATGCACCGATCATTAAGTTTGGGACGATGGAGGTGATCCCGATGGTTCGGATGATCGTGGCGACACGTTGAAGGACTGGACAGGCCCGGTTGATCAGATCCTGGCAAACTTGAGTTTATTTACACACTTTTACACTTTATGACAAAACAAAGGCCGGGGCGGCCACTGAACAGCTCTCGCGACAACAACTGGGCTGGGCCCGCACCAAGCATTCAAGCCCTTAAGAGAATATCTCTAAGTCCTTCGTCCCTGGTTCAGAGTCGGCGCTAAGCACGACCTCTGTCCCCTCCTCAATCTCTCCGTCGAGCACCAAGCTCTCCCCTCTACTCTCCTATTTCTTCCTTTAAATCCACCCTGTCTCGTCTGAGACCGCCTTACGGGGCCAACCCTTTTCGATACTCCACCAATGAAGCAGAGAACTTTGTTTCTCTCAGAGACGTGTCTCCGCCTCCACGTCCCCACGCTTTGCTGCCCTCGCTATATGCGGCAAGCCAACTAAAACGCCATTAATCACATACACCGTCAAAGTACACTGAAATACGCCACACCAACGTGCCCAGTTTACAATGCCGTCTCGAACCTTGTCTGCGACAAGATGCCCCCGCCTGTTGCAATTACTGCAAAACCACGTCGGTGCTCATTCAGTGAGGACCGTCGCGGCTGCGACACATTGTTTACGTTGTCAGTCTCCGTGGGATCGCTTCCGCCGCACGGGTGACTCCGCCGCGAAAGGAGCGGTCGACAAAAGGTCGCGGGGTTCGGCTACAAACGTGCAGGTAGAGGCGAATGGCCTAATGGCCCTTCTGAGCGTACGCTTTTCATCAAAGCGCCCCTTTTCCGTCGGGCGCCGTCTGCCGATTAGTCACCGTTGATCCGCACTAGTGAAATCTTCCCCCGAACATAACTCCGATCATTTAACAAGGTACTGCGAGACAGCTGCTATACAATCGGCAACTGCAGCCGATGTGTGTTTATTCATGCTCCGTTTTGTGGTTCTACGACACGGACCCCCTAAAATTGTTACCAGTGATCGTGGGCGACAATTCACTGCAGACGTGGTGGAAGCGATGCTTCGTGTATGCGCTTCGACGTTTCGGCACTCTACACCATATCATCCCCAAACAAACGGTCTAACGGAACGAACAGGGCTCTCAAGAACATGCTATCTATGTATGTGGCATCAGACCACAAGAACTGGGACAGCGTTCTACCTTTCATCACTTATGCATTTAACACCGCACAGCATGAAACTACCGGCTACAGTCCGTTCTTTTTTCTCTATGCTCGGCCGCCTCGTCATATCCTCGATACCGTCTTCCCCTTTTAAATGCGAAGCATTTCTTAGCGAACTTCTGCGATTTGAGCGTATCTATCTATCTATCTATCTATCTATCTAGCCGCCTACGACTTTGTGCTCTCCTGGCCGTTTCGTTAATCGGATGTATACCAAAATTGGTGTGTCATAACATGGCCTTATTAGGAACATTAATGACAGGTCATATCATGAAAATCATGACACGCATGTCATGAACAGCATGATTTACATTCCACGACCTTAGGCTCTCGCGGCCGTTCCGTTAATTTCATATACACCAAAATTGGTACGACGTGACAAGAACTCATGACGAACATAATGACTGGTCCTAACATGCAAATCATGACGCGCATGTCATGTGCAGCATGATTTACATGACATGGTCTCTGGGCGCTCGCGGCCGTTTAAATGAAGGGATACATACGAAAACTGGTATGACGAGACATTTCTGTATGAAGAACATAACTGACTCGTGGTAACATTAAAATCATGACATGCATGTCATGTATGACATGATTTACATGCCACGCTCATGGCGCACTCGCGGTCGTTTCGCTAGGTTGATATACACCATAATTGGTATTGCGCGAAGTGACTGTATGAAGAACATGAATAACAGTTGGTAAGATGAAAACCATGACATGCATGTCATGTATGTCATGATTTACATGCCACGCTCATGATGCATTCGTGGCCGCTTCGCTAGCTTGATGTACACCAAAATTCGTATTGCACGCAGCGACTGTATGACGAACGTAAATGAGACGTGGTAACATGAAAATCATGACATGCATGGCATGTACAGCATGATTTACATGTCATGCTCATGGCGCACTCGTGTTCGTTTCGCTTGCTTGATATCCACCAAAATTGGTTTTGTGCTATGTGACTGTATGAAGAACATGAATAGCAGGTGCTGGCATGAAAACCATGATATATAAGACATGTATGTCATGATTTACATGCCTCGCTCATGGTGCACTTGCGGCCATTTCGCTGGCTGCACCAAAATTGGTATTGCGTGACACGACCATATGACGAACGTAAGTGAGAGGTGGTAACATGAAAATTATGACATGCAAGTCATGTACAACCTGATTTACATGCCACGCTCATCGTGCGCTAGCGGCCGTTTCAGTAGATTGATATACACCAAAATTGGTATTGCGCTAAGTGACTGTATGAAGAACATGAATAACAGTTGGTAAGATGAAAACCATGACATGCATGTCATGTATACCATGATTTACATGCCACGCTCATGATGCATTCGCGGCCGCTTCGCTAGCTGGATGTACACCAATATTGGTATTGCACGCAGCGACTGTATGACGAACGTAAATGAGACATGGTAACATGAAAATCATGACATGCATGACATGTACGACATGATTTACATGTCATGGTCATGGCGCATTCGTGGCCGTTTCGCTTGCATGATATATACCAAAATTGGTATTGCGCGACGCGACTGCATGACGAACCTATATGAGAGGTGGTAACATGGAAACATGACATGCAGGTCATGTACGACATGATTTGCAAGCCACACTCATGATACATTCGCGGCCGTTTTCCTAGCTTGATATATACCAAAATTGGTATTGCGCGACGCGACTGTATGACGAACATGAATAACAGGTGGTAACATGAAAACCGTGACATGATGTCATGTATGTCATGATTTACATGCCGCGCTCATGGTGCATTCGCGGCCGTTTCGCTAGCTTGATATACACCAAAATTGGTATTGCGTGAAGCGACTGTATGACGAACATAAATGAGAGGTCTTAACATGCGAATCATGTTATGCATGTCATGTACGGTATGATTTACATGCCACTGTCGTGCTTCCGGCCGTTTTGTTAACTGGTTTTGTTAACTGGATATTGGTATGGCACGACTCGAGTGCGTGATGAACATAAGCGACAGGTCATGCATTGTATATACCAGAATATGCGTTTCATTGACATGGTGTCTAGATTGTGCATGCATGCGTGCATGGCAAACGTGCGATATATGGTGGACTAGATGCCATGGCATGAATGATTTCATTTGGCTCAAAGACAAACAAGGCGATGTATGCAGGTCTTTGCTGGCTGCTTCGCATTACATCGATTCCCACAGTGCGTGGGATCTGCCGATTTTTTTTGGACTACAATGATCCCTGTATAGCCGAGATCGTCTGCCGTGCAGAATAAGCTCGACGTCATGCTTATTTGCGCGCTCTTGCTTCGCAAGATCCCTCGAAGGCACGTGTTGACTGTCGACGCCGACACGTGACGTATAATCGCAGTGACCTAGTGTTGCTGTGGACGCCAACTAGAAAACGCGGGTTGTGCGAAAAACTGCTGGCGTACTATGCGGGACCTTATGTTGTTATAGACCGTGTAAGCAATTTAACTTACCGCGTAGCGCGTCTCCATTCAAATGGCCGACGGTCTGCAAAGACGGGACTTGCCCATGTAGCGCGTTTATAGCGCTTTGTTCCTCGAGAGACTGATTCGCCCGTCGGCTTCGTCTGCGCGGTGAGAAATGTTACTGCATACGTGATTTGGGTATGAGCATCTGTGTAGTGGGGAAGAGGGAGGTTAGAGTAGAAGAGGACGTTCGGCTAGTGAGAGAGTCCTTCGGTACGCGTCTGTTCAACACCTTCGCGTCTACCGGTCCGTCGCAGCTCAATAAAACCTTTCGTAGATGTAACTGTATAGATATACGTGCATATTCATATCCGCGATATGAGAGAGTGTCCATATAATTGCTATCGCAGCAATAACAATAAAACAAGGAAAGGGAAACACATCGAGCAAGTTTAAAGACGGTTTCCAGCGAAATTTATCCCCCACAATCACATACATGAAATCAGTGGAATACAATAAAAACGAGTAATCATATATTGTTAAATGGGCATTAAGACAATGATATGACATAACTTTGAACTCGACCCTTGGACATCAAGACAACCAAATACACTGAACCATAGTGTCCGCGCTGCTTCTTTTTACATTCCCATACCACTATCACAATAAAATTGAAACCACCTGCTAGGCGATTTTTTCTCGCGTGGATTATATGATCGGAGGTAGATTATCTCGAATGTCTTGCATTGGATTTTATTTTAACAATTTCGCTAATCGAGCGCCCTAAATATACAGGCAGAGAAAAACTTGTCGATGACTAACCAGACGGTTCCAACTTCCAATATTGGCAATCTTCTGCAGCTAAGAATCCTTCACCGAAAGAGTGTCTGTAGCGTGGTTGACTGTAGGCATACATTCGATGTCCACCCTCAACTTGTTCTTTACAACAAGGCTCTTGCACGTGCTGAACTTTTCTGAGCTAGAGGTACAGTTTGCTCTAAGTAATCTTAAAAGCCATCTAGCACCCTAACAGATCACATGCAGGATGAAGAGAACACGTTGCACTTAATTTCTGTTATATTAATTTTCTTAATGAAAACGGAACTGGAGACAAACTCGGACGTGGAGAAACGGAAATATAGAAACGGAAGCAAACTTGTGGCTCCTAATAGCAGGCAATCGTTCGAAGAACTCTTCCCGGCGAGCATTTCTCCAGATGCAAAAGAGCAAATGCGGGCGATGAACGCAGACTCGAAGAAGATTGGATGCTGGAAATGATCGAAAGTAAAGGAGAAACTTAAAGAGAACGAGATGAAAGTGGTCGTCTAGGAAGAATGCGAGGTATGCGTGTTTTCTGCAACGTCGTCTAAAGGGAGGAATTCAGAAAGTGGATGTGCGCTGGGTTTGAACTCCGGTCTCGACTCGAGAGCTGGTCGAGGCAAGCAGCTACAAGTAGCTGGGCTTTTGTTTTGGAGATGTTGGAGAAGAAAGTGCGTCAGCAATTCTGGGCTCAGGATCCCAGCTGATTCTGGCAGCAAAAGAAAAAAAAAGCAAGCGCGAAGGAGTCTTAGGCCATCGTTCAGTCACTAGAAGCCGTTAGCGAAGGTGAATTACAAAGAGAGCTACTGCGCATTCAGTGTTGCCATGAAGCTTCGTGACTGCGTGCATACAAGCTGGCATACCAGTTCTACTGAGCACCAATGGAAGTTATCGTGTCTCATCTTGGTATTCGAGCGATTAAAGAAAGCGAAGGCGCGTTTCCCTACATGTGCCTAGAAAACCACAGGGGAAATTTCGGGGCAAAACGGGTAAGCATCGGTAATTTCCCACGTGGCATAGCAAATGAACCCATTAGGCGAAAACGGCTTCAAGTTGTAGTGACATTACATTTTTGAGTAGTTGAGGTAGTAGAGCAGGGTAATTATTGTTCTGTGCGTGACTTTGTCCCAATTTTACCTTCAAGCACCCGAATTTTTTTGGTATTCGTTTTAAAACCGCGCTGGATCCCTTATAGCATTAGAAAGAATTTTAGGGGAAATGTTGGCTGCGTAAGCTCGCTCAGAGCAACGTGCGGCTGGGTTAGAGGAACGAGAAATGAAGCAGCAGGACTTACTGGCGTGCGTGATTATTATTCTGTGCTAGGTAAGGCTCTTGCGCTGCCATATGCGTATAATTATTTCACATCAAAATAACAACAACACTTAAAAGGCAGTGCCAATTCTAAAATATATGAGGTTGTGCCTTAGTTATAACGTTAGAAAGTATGGGCACTTTAAACCGCTAGTATTTAATCGCTATAAAAATCCTACATTTATTTCATAAACGGCAAGAAGATGCTCTAAATTATCAACTACAGTGGGGAGACCTAAAGCCCAGTCGGCGAAAGCTCTGCCGGACCATCAATAAAGTTGTTACCAACCAAGTGGGAGAAGAATAATTGCATTAAGAACATGGCGTTCTTATGCGTTACGGGTACAGCAGAAACATTTCAACCGCTCGATTGCAAGAGAAAACATAAAAACAAAAACAAATTAAAGCAGGCGACCCGGCTGCGAGCTACAGATACGTGACAAAGAAAAACAGATGCATGTCTGACAACTGGGTCAGTACAGCATGCAGTATATTATAAAAGATTCTCGGAGAGTATGTACGGCTAATTAATATGCTCTACCGAGAAATCCCCGAGACAGACAAAAAAAATATCAATGTAGCTGCCAAATTTTCAAGCAGTGGCACGTTCGCTCAACTTTATCGTGGCTCTCTTAGGTTATCTATACTGAACTCACAGCAATCTGCGCCTCCATCGGTGATATTCTAAGACATTCAATCGAGACACTCATTTTCAGCAAGATATTCGTTGCCAGGTACGCATATAGGATGCAATCGAGATTCGTTTGAAAATGTAGCATTCAGTTGCCACGCCTCCTCCGCGCAGTTTTGCATATCTAATTGCAAATTGTACTTTCAGCGTTTTATGTCCGCTTTGTTGAGTTATAATTTTAATGACGCGAACGTACTCTTATCCACGTGGTGTCATGTCGTGAGAGCTTAGCAGAATAAGTAGGAATGGTGACGAGGTTTTTCAGCGCAAGAGAGCCCAATAAAAAAATAGTGACAAAAAAATAAAATCTCGATTTTCGTCGTCTCCTTTCAGAATAAATGTCATGAGTGCTTCGTGTCAGACGCAGAAAGGTAGGTGGTAAAATGTCCTTTTACGTTATCTCTTGAGGCATAATATCTGCAAAGATTCTGACATCACGAAGTTCCCGAGGGTATTCTGAAGATACGTAATACAAAACACCAGAATAACAAAGAAATAAATCATTTAGCGAGAATATATGACAATGATTACGAAGCACACAGAGCTCAAGTGTTGCTCAATCTCATTCACCACGATTTGGTGCTTGGTATTGATATCTTCAGTCAGAACAATGTATGTGTAACTGTGGATGAAAACCTTGTTTGTAATCTGTAATTCCTTGTCTTGCATCAGCGTATTTATTTCTATGAATGTAAATTTTATCGAATAAGGGGGAATTTCGGATAGGAGGCTTACAGCTGCGAAGTGAGTGCCTTCGGGCACTATTAAAGCTGCAAGTTGCAGCTTTTCGCCCGGAGGGCTGCCAACAAATGCTTTGAAAACTAAAAACAGTCTGATTCTGATGACCTAACAACTGTCTGTCATCTCGCAAACAAAGAAGGTTAACGATGTCCAAGTATGGACTTAAGAGCGCGCTATAGTCGAGTAATTATGAGCCTCGAATATTCCCGCTTAAATGGCGTCCATTCTGCCAGGGCCGTTTATAGCTCATAAAATATTTATCGTCACTCGCTCGCATCTGTCCCACGACGCCTTTCACCCACCAGGCCAGTGATGCAAAAAATAAGTTGATTAAAAGAACAGCATAGATTATATTTGTGAATCACTTTTTTCACCTCGGCCTTTCCATTTTATGACGTCATTCTCAAAACATAGAGCGGCTTAAGTACTGATTAAAAGCATACAGCTCGCATCTATTATTCATAGACTCTGGGGCACTTGGGCACTTATTTTAGCGAGCGCTTGCCATGACGACAGCGATTGATAGCAATTATGGAGAAATCCCGAAGAACGTATAAGGCTGGAGGTCCAGAAACACCTCCGGCACGAGCGTTGCAAAAATATCCTTTACTGTTTTGGTCCGCTCGATGAGTTGATGGTGCTTGTCCCCCCTATGTTTTCCCCGTCTCACACCGTGTGGGCTTTTGTAGGGAGACGCTGCAATTTTAAACATTGTCACGACGTCGTGACGTCGACGAAGGCCAGTCCGCCGCGGTGGTATTAGCCTCGAGATCTTGGAGTGGCGCCCTCTCGCGTGTGACGTCAGAGCGGGAACTCCGCTCGCAACCGCGCTGCAGCAGCCGTTGCTCCTGTTATGCGGATCGTCTGCTTCAGGCGGGAACTTTGTCGAACGAGCAGCCTCGCGACGGTCAACTAACGCCTACAACGAATGTTTTCGAGTGTAATCTTGAATTTGTTTTAGTTGCGGCCCAATCGACAGAGCCAAGAAATCCCCCGGATGGCCGACGAGTGCGCCGATACCACCGACCGCATTGCTGGTAAGAAAGTGAAACCATGTGTAAGTGTTCTCGCTCGTTATCGTGTTTCCGCCGTACGATACTAATTAGTTTGGGTGTTTCTTTCGATATTTCAGTAAGCGTGCCGTTCTCCAGCATCTATAAGTATGTAGATAAAGCTTGTGAAAGGTCGCGGTGCCTCATCGAGGGCGAGGCGGTGTACGACGCAGGCCACGTTGTTGAATGCGCGGTCGAGGCCGTCAACGGAGATCGCATCACCGTCGCAGCTCTCGTCCTGCAAACAAGTACGCAAGTGCCGCCTTGTTGCACACCCCTCTGCCGATGCCCATGATCGCAGTTTGTCTCGTAATGTTGGTTCAGTGACAACGATATTACGTCGTAGTTCAAATTAACACCGCACAGGGCCGTCGCAAGGGTATTAGAATATAATAAATAGTTAATCGCTGATTATACCACGCACAGGGCTACAGCGATTAACGTGGCAAAGGTAAGCTGGGTAGAGTTTCACGCTACGCATCCTAACGAAAAGCTTAAAAAGCTTCGCTTTTAAAAAAGTGTCTGCCTCAGGTGAAAACTTTTAGAGAATGTGCCCTATACAGCGGCAACAGGTTTCGCTTATGACTTTATGATAAGCAGTCCGCTAGGCGCGCTTGCCTTCATAAGTAAAATACGTATCTACACCATCCAAATGCAGCCGTAGTCTCAGATATCCTGCGCCGCTCAGCTGAGCTCACGAGGCGCGCTCACGTACGAGGCGATTCGGAGGCCGCGTCGTCGGCTCCTTTTCTAGGGGCCTTCGCGGCAGGTTGTGGGACGGCACCGCACCTGGTGTAAGTCGCCTATGCGATAAACGGCTTAAGTATTGGCGAGGTGCTTAAACACGGTCACAAGCTTACCTAAGAGTGGCGCGTACGGTGGGTAGTAGAAGTCACTGTCCGCGAAGTGCTTGCTGCACACGGTCGATGAAGGCGTGGGGCGCATTCCCATTCTTAGCTTGACGATCCACTCCTTCTTCAGCTTCGGGTCCTTAGGGTAGTTCTGAAAGCTAACACCTTTTTCACGAGCGGACGAAGTACACTGAGGCACAGAGCAGTACTTCACCATTGCGCAGCACTCGCCGAGGAGACAAGCGGCCGCAATCCTAAGAAACAAAGAGCTGTAGTTCTACAAGAATGTTAAGAGCAGTCCCAAGGTTGTTCGAACAGCGTCAGTAGCCACCATACGCAAAATAACCAATTGAACTGCTTTTTTGCTGAGATTTACTACAACGGTGGTTTCAACACGGCGCTGGGCCTACGTAGCAGACGAAAGCGCGCGAATCCCCGCTCTGACGTCATACAGTCGCCGTTCGCAGCGCCGCCATCGGTCGCACACCAGGCCAATAGCGGTCACGGTGCTCGGCTGCTGACCCGAAGGTCGCGGGTTCGATCCCGGCCGCGGCGGTCGCATTTCGATGGAGGCGAAATGGTAGAGGCCCGTGTACTTAGATTTAGGTGCACGTTAAAGAACACCAGATGGTCGAAATTTCCGGAGCCCTCCACTACGGCGTCCCTCATAATCATATCGTGGTTTTGGGACGTAAAACCCCAGATATTATTATTATCGACGAAGGCCGCATTCACCGTGTCCAAGATGAAACTCTTTATTTGGCCGAACTTGTGGCCGAGAAACGGAAAGTCAAACTACAGCAATACACACTGCACACTGATAGCGGCGAACAGAGCGTCGGCGGCCGATAATCTGCTCTGCAGTAAGGCGCGCCGGCATTTATACATGCAGCATCGAACATTCGAGCCTTATTGCTGGTGGCCGCGTTAGTTCGAGAATAATCTTAACTGTTCGCGCTTGCGCACTCAAGCCTATAAGAAGATTCTATGATAACCTGGAAGGTTCCAAGAAATTAGGGCGTGGCTAGCGCAATGCGTCGGCTACGCCTGCAACGGAGTAGTTACATGATAATGACAAAAAGAAACGCGCGTGGTAATATCCTAAATTTCATGCACATGCGCGTGTGCTTTGTTTGAGCTGTTTCCACTTCACATTGATGTGAGAGGTAATGTTGGTTCGGAGTCCCAGCTTCCCCCGAGAAAGATGTTGTCGAAGCTGTTATATTAAATATTTATATTACAGATGTAATATTAAAGTCTACTGTAGATTATGAAGAGACAAATTAAAATTGTTATAACACGAAAGTGAAACCTGTTTTCGAAGAAGTTGTTGATTGTTTATTGTACAGTGATATATGAGAGCCTGCACAATAACTATTCGTGTTTGGCAGCTATAGCCAAGTTTAACCTTGATTCACCGACGCTGACGCCTGGTGGCTCATTTCCGTTCAGACGACTAACGCCCATGATCAGGATGAAACCTTTGTGGTAGTTCAAGTAGTTAACTTACGCGCAAAGATGGCAACGACAAGCACGTAATATACACTGATACTCGATATGAGAACATTATTATTATTATTATTATTATTATTATTATTATTATTATTATTATTATTATTATTATTATTATTATTATTATTATTATTATTATTATTATTATTATTATTATTATTATTATTGACGGACAGCTCTCCAAAACGCGTGTCGGTCCAATACGTCCAGGGAGCCAGCGAGGCGTTGGCCCGGATATTCAGAAGAGAAGGTGTGCACATCAGGCTCGTGCCTTCATGCACGCTGGGCCGCTTTCTTCCTCGCCAGAAAGACCGACCAACAAAGGACAGGGCGCCCGGCGTCGTATACAAAAAATACCGTGCGCCGAGTGCCCCTCATCGTGCATCGGCGAGACCAAAAACCTTCCCGAACGAATTAGACAACACGTCAACGACGTCCGGAAATTCAACAAAGAGCGCAGCGCTGTCACCGAACACGCCGAGATGTTTGACCACAAAATAGAATTCAGCGGAGCGGCCATCCTCGAAAGCGAAACCAAGCGCAGGAGGAGATTACTACTGGAGTCGTGGCACATTCAGCGAACCACTCAAAACATCAACCGTTCCCTCGGAACCCTCCCCCCGGTGTATGCGCATGGGCTTCGCTCCGCGGTAATGCGTGGGGTCATTGACCGCCGCGAGAGTGCCTTCAAGACGCCGCTGTAAAGTCGCCGCAGTCTCCCCTGAGGAAAGAACCAAGCCGGTTCCGCAACGTCGGGTTCATACGTGTTTTCGTAACTTTGGTTGGAGATTAAATAATAGTTTTCTCGGTTTACTTACGAAACCAGACATACTTCTGTCTAATGTTTACCTTCAAGTCAATTGATACTCGACTGCACGCATTCAAAGCATCGTCATTGGAGGAGAGAAAAGGCAAGTTGTACGCTCACCAGTAATATGGTAACCTAAGCTTCTTCTCGTGCATACACTACCACAGAGAACTTCAGGAACGCGAGAGGCAGAGTTTGTAGCTTGAGCCGTGAACGCGCGAAGGCGTTCCGTTTCCCGGTGGCACCTCTCTTGCCGAGAATGCGTGAGATATATAAGGCGCGTTTGTAAGACCTCGTGTATGTGTGTCGGTGGATTCGACTCCCCGGTCGTGGCTTCGACTCCCAGGTTTTCCGCAGCAACCAAACTTTTTCGTCTCGTTTCTTTGCCATCTGTTCGTGCGCATCTTACCAACGTCATTTCCGCGACGGAATTGACGTCAGTGACATCTTGGTGGGCCCTGGCATAAACACTCCTGTGTAAAAAACTTCACCTTTACAACACAACGCAGACTAGAGCACTGCACGGCCCGTGATTCTCGACGCGGGCCCGGCCCGGGCCCGGCCCGAGCCCGGAACTTGTTCAAACTTACGCACCTGAACCCGGTCGGGTGACTCAGAGCGAGACCCGGGCCTGGCCCGAACCTCAGAAAAAAATTCACCTAACCGGCCCGGCCCGGCCTGGCCTGGCCCGACCGCAGATCGGACCCGAGAGGGGCCCGAGACAGTAATGTTGGTGGTGCTGCCCGAACATCTCCTTCAAATGGCAATGTTAGCTGACAGTCGGGCCTCATACCCGGGCCCGAACGTAAGCCCGGCCCAGACCCGCCGTGAAGACATGGGCTGATCCGGGCCCGGATTTTCGGGTAAGCCCAAGCCCGTGCAGTGCTCCAACGCAGACTTCCAGAGAACTGAATTGCACCGTACAGTAGAATAAACGTACACATAGAAACGTATACTGTATACTTGGAAGCGAACTTTTGATATTCTATGCATGTCGTTACAGTGGGACAAGTTAAAGAGGAACATGTACAAAGCGGGATGTTACTGCAAAGACCAATACTGCCAGAACGGATCACAATCACGATAAGTCATTTGCTCGCGACGATTTGTATCGATGCTTGGTTTCCTTCTGGTTCAACTCGGCTGAAGCAAATAACCACTTTGCCCGGAGCCAAATTAACGATTTCGCAATGTGTGGTGGTGCTGTTTGGATGAAAGAGAAATATTCACCGGGAATCAATATCTGGTGCGTGGCTGTCTCCGTTTAGGTTATCATCACAAACATTGTTTTTTTTTCTCATTCTTGAGCAGCTTCTTATTTTAGTAGGATACTGTGTGAACGATTGTGCTTGTTTTAGGTAATGGTGCATAGAACATGTTCACGCTTTTACATAACTCCAGCTGGTCATTTTCACAGATAACATATTTAGTGAAAATGACAGCCAGGGAAAAAAAATTACTGCAGGATATCGAAACTAAAGCCGCTCGTGTACATTAGAAAAACATAAGGACGAAGTCCATTCACATAGCGTACGAAAAACGATGCGAAATACAGCCCAGTCACACAAATACCAGAGTTCACATAGAAAGAAGTCACATGGACGCCTAATATGTAAAATAAAACACTACACATAAACTCCAGTCACATAACAACAAATAATTTGACACAAAATCCACTAACAGCGACAAGGAATAGGTTTACGCATAAAGTGGCACATATATAGCATTACATAATCAGATCAAGACGTATCCGTAAAATGAGTCTTCTATATGACCTACTAAAAGTTTACCCTAACAATTTATAATAGCATCGATCGCTTTTCGACCATTGTTAAGTACCGGTAGTGCCCGCTTTTGCAATGCACGTGTTGGCCACGGACCTAGGGTAACAGTAATCTTTGCGTGAGAGAATGATTCCAACTTTGTGGGAGTGATCAATGCGAACGGAATGGTAGGATGGTTTAGCGATTAGTTCATTACGGAGATGGCTGTTACGAAAGTAAAGTTTGTGGAAAAGGCATAGACGAGAAACGCAACGGCAAGAAACAAGTGACGGTATACTGAGAGTTATTTTCATGTAGGAGATTCTAGCAGTTCGGTTGTAGCCGTGAATCTTAGGAATGAATCGAGTTGAGTTAATTTCAAAAAGTTCAAGTGAGTTGATTAGCTTGGTAGTACTCTGTTCGCGTACAGCCGAATCGTACTCAAGTTCGGAGCGGATCAATGTTTTGTAAGGAAGCAGTTTTAGCGATGCGGGGGCAGAAGAGAGATTACGTCGCAGGTTTCCAAACTTCGAGCGGCTTGTGAAGTATGAGCTATCGATACGAGGCAACCCCGCAGACTACAGCAGCGCTATCGGTTGGAAGGCACAGGTGGGGACACAGGAATACTTAGATGGCGGCGGCCTGCAGATTCTGCGACTTTGGAAACAAGTACTTGTGGAGGTAGCTAAGGAAAAAGCATACGCAGAACAGGAGAATGTTATTTGAACTGAGATACGTAGATAAACTGTCATTCAGATGTTACACACGCCCTATTGTTCTCTTTTTGTGCATCTTTCTAGTTTCGCGATAATGCTGACAATGCGTAGAGCAGGCGCAGCTCTTTCTAGCACGATTGAAAACAATTGAAGCATTTGAGAACTACGCTGGCTCTGAAGCAGACACATTGTGCAAGTATTGTTGTCGCATCTAATAGTATCCGGGCATTTCTTCCACTGTCGCTCCTTCACGCCTCATTTCCTCAAGTTAATCCAACAGCAAATTAAGCCAAGGAAAGCATATCGGGCATCATTTGTCGTTTTAAGGCAAGAGCCTTAGATGCCTCATGAAAGGCGAAAAGTGACCGTCGGCGGCACCTTCACAAACGATACAAAAAAATATTGTGAGGACGTCATCATATGACGTCGTCGTCACCTCACAGGTCGCCAACATTGATGACATCATCTTGACGTCACTATTAAATTACATCACGTGACGTAACATGATGACGTCAGCACATGACAGCGTCGCTAGGTCAAAGCTGGGCCGATCGCGGAGGCAGTGCAAAAGCACGTCAGGTGCCGAACGCTTTTCTTTTTTCGGAAGCGGGAGGGGGGGACGAGAAGTATCGATACAATCTACTGAAAAGAAACAGATGGCCTCCGTCTTCAAGGCGTCCTAGAATGCATGTATAAAGTGCCTCATGGGAAGTTGTTGTACAAACTGCAGCAAATAGGGCTACCAAGGTTCATTATCCAGTGGATAGCTGCTTACCTTTCTAATCGTGTGCAGTTTGTTGCAATAAAAAACTCTGAGTCAGCGGTGCTCCATGTCAGTTCTGGTGTTCCCCAAGGAAGTGTCCTGGGTCCACTATTATTTCTAATCTATGTGAATGACTTGGTCGATGTTGTACCCCAGGATGTAGGCATTAGATTATTTGCAGACGACTGTATTTTGTTCAAAAATATATCCTCTACGGCTGATGATAACATTTTACAGACAGCGCTAATGGCAATAGATGATTGGTGTAGTAGGTGGGATATGGTGCTGAATTCCGAGAAAACTGTTCTGCTACGCATTACGAGGAAGAAACAGCCGGTTATCTTCCCCTATATTCTTCATGACTGTCCAGTGTTACAAGTAGATAAATATAAATATTTAGGCATTACTCTCAGCTTCAACCTTACTTGGACACCACACATAACAGACATTTGCACAAAAGCGATCCGTAATTTATGGTTTTTAAAAAGAAAATTAAAACATGCTCCCTCAAGCGTAAAGCTTTTGGCATATAAAACTTTCATTTTATCTAAGCTCGAATATGCTGCAGTCATACGGGATGCTTTTACAAAAAAGGACATTATGCTTCTTGAAAAAGTGCAACGTAAGGCGATCAGATTTATTTTTAACAAGTATAGAAGACTCGACTCACCTAGTTCACTAATGCAGTTACACAAGATTCCTTTGTTAGAAACAAGAAGAAAGTTGAGCCGTTTAACGTTTTTACATAAAATTATGTCAGGAAAAATTACAATAAACGTACCATGTTGTGTCCAACCAGCTACTGCTAGGACAACTCGTCGTAGACATGACCGATCATTGGCGCCCATATTTGCACGAACTAATGCCTACAAGCATAGTTACTTTCCTAGAACAGTCACAGATTGGAATTCACTGCCTCAGGAGATTTTTACCGCTGAAAATTTTGTTAGGTCACTGGAAAATTATGTTTTTGGTGTCTAGCGTCCCAAAATGTCATAATGTTGTTTCACAGACGTGATGCCTCTTTTAGCGTTCTCATGTTCGTCTTTTTCTTTTTTTTTGCTACGTCACTGGAAAATTATCTTGTTGGTGTCTAGCGTTCCCATATGTTGTAATCTTGTTGTTGCACAGACGTGATGCCTCTTTTATCGTAAGAATGATAGTGTTCTTTTGTTTGCGACAAAGTCATGTATTCTTGTTTTTGCTGTAACCATTCACTTGATGTTTTCTTTTGCCACTCCTGCTTGGACCAGAATGTTGGTCCGCAGTATGTTTAAATAAATAAATAAATAATAAATAAATAAGGGACGCTGTGCCTTTTTTAACTCTAATGAGAAACAGCAGATAATGAAGCCAAGGAAGGTATAGGAGATTTTAATTTACTGTCTTAAGTGTATTGTAGTAATTATAATATAGATGTGAAGAAAGCCGCAATAATTGTACTTGATACCATACCTGATAAGTGTATCTTAAGATACCTTCATCTATTCATAAATTTGTTCTTATAGATGCATATCACCAACACTGGAACCTTCCATTCTGTAGAACAAATTCTGTAGACTATATATATATATATATATATATATATATATATATATATATATATATATATATATATATATATATATATATATATATATATATACAGCGTGTCCCAGCTATCTTTAGCCGAGGGTTTAAAAATACAATATTAGAGGCAGGCGAGTGAAGTCACTTGCAAAAAACTGACAGCCACATTGCGCACTACACACAATTTTTGTTTGGTGATTCACTAATTTGTTAATTAGGATCATTTATTTAAATTGCTAAATATTGACTGTAGGCAAGAAATGCGGCTTGCAAAGTTCGAGAGCGTCTTAGAAGCCCCAATTCCATTATTTGCAATAAAGAACGTTTCACGTATACCATTTTTTCCAAGCTGCAAAGAAAGCCAGCGAAATGCAAAAAGAACCACGTGACTAGCGCATTCGCCCGCCGCGAGAATGCTGCCCTCAGCCTTGGTTTGAGCGAACGAAATCAGCTGTGGCCGCGACTCGGCGGCTCCGTTGCAGCGGTAGGCCGATAAGTTGACGGCGGTTTCTTAGCCCTCGCTCGCTACAACTTGCACCGTCACGCGCGCCAACTGGCTGACGCGGGCTAAAGGCTCTGATATACTCCAGCGTAACGTCGACGAACGAGCGCGCGCGTCACGGCGACGTTACGTCAGCAAAAAACAGCCCTCTATAGTCCGGCGTCCGCTGACCGCCGACGCGGCCGACGGCTGCTGGCGCGCTCGGGCGTCGCTCGGCGCCGAATAGATCCTGCTGCATTTCGCGCCAGACGCGCCAGACTCGCATGTACAGAAACCTGCTTCGCGGGCTGTTTCGTCGGTTCCTGACAGGTGGCGCGGGCGTTCTTCGCTTTACTGCGCATGCGCTGCTCTAGATGCGATCGCACCGGCGCGTTGGAGCCGGCTCGACTGTAGCGGAGACCGATTTGCGCCTGGCGTAGCGTCGCCAGCTCGGCGTGACGGAACGCAACGTCCTAGAATTGGGGTTTCTGAAGACGCTCTCGAATTTTGCAAGCCGCATTTCTTGCCTACAGTCAATATTTAGCAATTAATTTAAATAATCCTAATTAACATCAGTAATTTGCAAGTGATTTCACTGACCTGCCTCTAATATTGTAGTTTTTAACCCTTGGCTAAAGATATATATACACCCGGTATATATATATATATATATATATATATATATATATATAGATGCTGAAGTGAAGTGGACGAACGAATAAAGCAATAAAGCATCGTTTTTCGTTCGTTCGTCCACTTCACTACAGCATCTTTAATTCTACCGAATCCAGGAAGACCTTCCACATATATATATATATATATATATATATATATATGAAAGAAAACTAGTCACAGTGAAAAACATAACAACATTTATTCTCAGCTTTCGGCCGGGGACCGGCCTTTATCAAAGAATGCATTCGTACATCGCGTACGGGTTTAAGTACAGATTTTGTCAATACATAGATGTAGACACACCATCGTGATTCGTTGGACCATGACATGAGAGGGGCCAGAACAACAACAACAGCAAGCAAATCCCAGGGAGAGAGCGACACGCATACAAGGTGACACACACAGCATTGCACTCTGTGAAGAGTAGAGTATAGGCGGGGTCGGAACATACACAAAATAAATAAATAACAAACAGCGAAACGAACCGACGTGTGTGGTTGGGAACGAGAGGCGGAGGGGAAAAAAGAAAAAAAAAAAAGAAAAAGAAATAAATGACAAAGATGCGAACGCACTTACCACGCTAAATGGGGAGGCCCATCAACTACGGGACTAAAGGAGAATACGCTCACGGACGCCGCACGCGTTTCCTTGGGTGCGATCGGAGATCTCCGTTCGTTCGCGTTCGTTCTGCGGTGCCTACGTCACAGAAGTGAGAGGAGGCGCAGCTCTCCCGCCTAGAACCGCCGAGAGGAAGAGGACAGCCAATCGTGAAGCGGAAAGCTTTCCGGAAGTAGACGCGCATCCTGTGACGTCGGCACGGGGACAGTGAAGCGTTTCTCGCCTTTTAATAAATATAATTACCTTACAGAAAATTATTGTTTTTGCTTCTCAAGCTCAAACGCTCTTTCAAACAGCAACAGCTTTGAGTAATGATATTTAATAATGTTAGTTTTTTTTGACGTCGTCGCTAGATGGTGTCGCGCACGCGAAAAAAAAAGAGAAAAGTAGCGGCTGACGTAGTTTCAAAATGTCGTCCCATCGCAACGTCTGCGTTGGTTCTCGGGTGTCGGATCGTCAAAAGGAGCTTCTGCTGGCTTTTGTGAAAGATCGCGACGCTGTCGTGCCCGCTGGAGCCGTCGTTCACAAGGGAGGACCGGGACGACATGTGGCAGGAGCTAGTAGCGCTTTTGAACGAAGAATTCCCTGCGCGTAACACCAGAGCCCAGTGGCAGGCCCGATGGAGGAATGAGCGCTACTATTCGCAGCAGGGTCTTGCCAATCTCCGAGGGCAGCAGAGGTGAGTGCGAGCACAATTGTATTGTGGTCGGTCATCTTACACGTCCCGCTTGTGCTTTACAGCGGCACCCGAGGCGGCCAGATTTCGGATTACCGCGGCCGTGTCGTGCTCGACAGAGACGAGTGTGCGAGGCCCAGAGTTCGGGTGGTCTGAATCGGTAAGCACTGGCTTAGAATATCATTGTTACTTGTATGCTGCGAACAAGTGGGCTCATTTGCTTCGAGCCATTACGCGCTGTTAGTTTTACTTTTTCAAACAATATCGAGTGGATCACCCGGCCGCCGCGTTAGCTGAGGTGCTAACACGTTGCACCGCCCAGAACAGAATGCGAAACAGCCACATTTGCGGTGATGACGAAAGAACAGCCGCGAACTATATTTCGAAGCTCATTAGAGCACCCTACGTGTTACAACCCATTTCTCAGACCCTCGAGTCGAGTGAGGGGCGTAACCAGTAGGCTTGCCCCCCCCCCCCCCCCCCCCTCCACCCCTCTCTCCGAAGTCTGTGTGTCATAGCATGCCGCTGTTGAAACATTCTAAAAAAACATTGCTATTGTCCACTTCCACTCCATACTTCTTATTGCACTCAGTGTGTCAATCAAGAAACTTCTTACTATAACAGGTGAGCCCTGCTCCAGCTGCTGCTGGTGTGGCTGAAGAGGATGTGGCCCAGGATCTTCCCCGTGCCCCAACTCGTAAGTTTCGCTGATGTTTTTGATTAACTGTAGATGGTGTTACATGCTCACAGGTGATGCTCATGCGTGCAGGCATATGTTTGTGAAGAGATGACATCTGTGGGCATAAAGACAAAAAGCTGCACGAAAAAAATTTGGCAAACGGTTGCAGGAGCTAGTTAGTTGTATGCATAACTGTCAGATGGAATAAACAGGTGTCCTGCCTTGCAGTTATGGTGAAATGTAGCAAAAAGGTAGCATTGCAAAAATGTTCAACATCTTGAAATGTTTCCCTATTTTGCAGTTGCTTCAAAAGTGAAACTGAAAATGTGCTATTGCTAAATATACTGTTCAAAAAGCAAGCTCGTTATATAACTTCTTCACATAGCCATCATACACAAATGCACATGTTTGCACCTGTGTTACACCTGCTTGCTGTATGTTTTGCATACTGCAGCAGCTAGGGTTTTGGAAGGAGATTGTGTCAGTCATCGCGTAAAGCCGGGCAAACGATTGTGTAGACCTGAAAAGGGCTGTTTGGTTGCTTCTCATGCAGAAGTGGTTAGAGGTGTGAGATGCATTTGATGAGATGAGCGAAAATGAATTCCGGCACCGCTTTGGTCTGTCCAAACGAAGTGCGTTGGTTGTGCGGTGAACCAAGCACCATTCATGGATGCCGTTGGGTCAGTGGATTTTCAACAGAGAGGAAATTGTTGCACACACTGAAACTTTTCACGAACAGAAGCTTCCAGCGAAGAGTCGGTAGCAGGAAATTTATAGATGATAATGGCAACACATTTCTTGGTTTCCAGCTCATGCCGCAGCTGCGAGATGGGGGCAACCGGCAGGCCGAGGCGCTGGAGTTACTAGCCGCAAACACCAGGCGGCGGGGCCAGGCATCATTGAAAAGCTGCGCCAGGTTCAACTTCTCAGTGACGTGGTCCACGAATTGCAAGGCGTTGGTACCCTCGCCCGGGCCCTCATTGCAGCGGAAGCCACCTGCACAGTGATTTGTAAAGACTAGTTGTACATACATGTAGACTTATTTTTGTTCACATCACGAGCTATGATACGCTCGCTTGCTTCAATGGTGCCCTGCAATTTTTTCTCAGTTAATTTTCTTTTTCTGCATATCAGAAGCACTGATGTGCTGTTTCATTGTACATGCATTCAGCAATTCAGCAGTCATGCATTCAGCAATTTTGTAGTATATGCACTGTAGTGTATCTTTATGTTTATAGTGTATACGTGTAGAATATTGTGGCACACTGTACGTTTTCTATCGATTTTTACACATCCTAGAAAAGAAGAAATGCGTTTGTGAACGGTCTAGGTTGCACAACAATTTTGAAATATTGCAAGACCAAAAAATAGTTGACGAATACGTGTTCTGTTGCTTAGTAGTGTTTAGACAACAGGATTGGGTACAAACAGAAATCAATAATAGAGGAAGACATATCAGCAACCAACAACTTGCATTTTTTTAGCGAGTTCGATTAATACCGGTTCGACTGTGCCTTGTTTTCATGTAATACAATGACTTTCGTGCTGCGAGACGCGTGTGTTGCTGCAGAGGAGCAGCAGGCACTTTGTAATAACTCCATTTGTATATTATAAAAGGAAGCTACTTTTATATTCTTTTCCTTGGCATTAAATTTAAGGGATATTTATTTATTTTGCTTTTTATGTGCATTGCTCGTGATACTTGTAATAAAATTTCAATTCTGACACCACCCATGTTGTTCACTTCATTTACAGGCACCATTCTTGTTGCACTAAAGCTACCGCATGTTGCTGTCCTGATTCAAACAGCCTTTTCAGGTTACCACTTTGGCTGTGAATGGCACCAGCTCTCACGTGTGCTTAGTGTGAAGCGCCATATTTTACAACCTGGTCGAAGTATTTCATCAGCATGGTGTTGTGTGACAAGGGGGCATAGGTCAGCAAACTCATGAGCCGACTCGCTCAGATTCAGATCGAGCTGTGAGTCCGGGTGAGTAATACATTGGTGAGTTCGATTCCGGGTAAAAACATTTTAGTGAGCCTGAGTCCGAGTGAATCCACTTGAGGAAAATTTTGGTGAGTCTGAGTGAGCCCCAAGAGCAAAATATATTTCACGAGTGAGTCAGGGTGAGCTTCACATTTTTTGCCAACCTATTCAAGGGAGTTATTCATTGATAGGAGAATGCTGTTTCGTTGATATGTGCAGCAAACATTTGAAGTGTAGTAAAAAAAACAGCCTTTTCTTTATGCCAGTGACAAACACAATGAACAAAGACAAACACTCACCACACAATGCTGCCGAGGTCGTTGCAGGCGGCGGCGTACTCTGCGCAGATGCTCAAGCATGCAGGCCCGGTGGTTCTCGAAACAGGTTCACTACACGGTTGCGCTGCTGCTGGCTCCCGTTGTGGTGGTGGTAGCTCAGCTGCTGCTGGCAGCAGCTCAGCATCGTCTGTGTCGTCATCGTCCCCTTCGAGAACAGGCTTATGTGCCGCCAACGCAATGTCGTGCAGAGCTGCACAAGCAGCAATGACGCTTGTGCAGCTCTGCACAAGCTTACAGCGTTGCACCACTCCACAACATTGCGCATGGCGGTGTGGGCCTTGTTGTAGTGGTTATCAGGGGTGCCACGAGCTGGGCGTCCGGGCACTGGTGTCAGGAGTCACGGTTCTAATGTATAGCTGGAGTCTCCTGCACGAGGGCGGCATGACAGCTGTAGTGATAACGTCTTGAATGTGGCAAGCATTGACAGCACTTACCAAGCAAGCCGAAGTTTTGCTTCCAGGTGCTGACGGAGAGGGCTCCCCCGCCATACCCACGAGTCATGGCATGACCCCAGGAAACATGGACTGACATCCAGAGGTCGGCATCACATGTCTGCAGAATTCAATTCAGTCAAAATTGTACCCATAAATGACCTTGGGTACAATGTTGCGTATTATGTTAATGTAACTACATCTGTCTGCACTGTTACTGACTGTTGAAACATAGTTATGAACAAATCATCGACAGGGTAGGACTTGTACCATAAGTTCTAACACGAGGACAATGCAGTGTCAAAGGGTAGTCTGCATGTTTACTGCTTGGAACAACCCATCTTCCAGCCACCAAAGCCTTTTAACCAAATTACTGCTGTATGTTTAAGGCAATGTATCACAAAATATCTACAACACGAAAAACTTCGACTGAAAAAAGGGTTATGAAACAATGCGTATTTAATGTATGTACATGCTCGGGCGCGTTCCGAGGGACCGAAGTAAAGTTTATTCATCCATCTATGTAATGATCCATGTAACGTCCATCACGACAATGAACAATAAGGGCATACTACGGCACATTCTGGGAGCGCTAATCTCAACAAATACAAATCGAGAATCAAGCTTCGGGTACACATGGCGAACGAGCAACGGTAATATTATGCACTGTGCAGGCCGCTGAACCAAAGTGTACTCCGCGTCACATGATTTCATCGCTTATCCTAAGCGAAGTGCCCTGAAACGATCCAATTCCCGTTCTGGATAGATCGAAAATACCGCTCCCACTATACTCAGTTGCAACAGCCTCAGTAAAGCGGAAAGTTTAAGCAATATAAATGAAACAATTAGCTACGCATATAATGCATGAATAATACTCACGATCATGATGTTGAATGCGTAGAGTCCCTTCCTCGACATGTAATGCGTCGTGTCCGCGGAGCTCAGGCCATGGGGCTTCTGGATTGCGATGAGCGTACCATCCACGCACCCGACCACAACGGGAATCCGCCCGAGCCGCGCGAACGCCGCCTTTGTTCGCTCTTCGCGTCTGTGGTCTCCGGAAAAGGCCACCCACCGTTTTTGCCCGCGAACGACAGTAATGGCGTGTTCCTGACGGACGACTGCGACAGGCCGATGAATTCCTCGCTGCAGACAGCTCGCTGGAAGCATCCGCTGGCAAAAAATCTCAGCGCAGACAACACCTTCCGCTCTGTTGAAATCCCACTGGCTCGTTGTCACCCGATGACGGGGTCGAGTTCATCGCACAACCAACGTACCGTACGTTTCGAGAAACGAAAGCGACGCCGGAATTCACACTCGCTCATCTCTTCAAACGCATTTCGCACCTCCTACCATTCTGCATCTGCTTCGAGAAACGCCAACGTAGCAAGGAAGCACCGCTGCAAGCGCCATTTTCTCAAAATCAGCTGTTGCGGCAGCCGCAACCGCCTCATCACTCGAAATACATGCCGTGCGACGCCATTGTTCGTTCGAGAGAACGCGAGCGAACGGGCTCGCTCTCCGTTCACTTTTAGCAGACGACATGCTCGTTATGACGCGGCATGACGTCACCAAAAAAGAAAACATCAAGGAAAAAAAAGAAATGGCCACGCCCCTTAGAGTGGCGTGAGTTGTCCGGCTTCAGCCAATCGCGTGCGATCATCAGAACGAACGCGAACGAACGGCGCAGAACAGAGATCTCCGATCGCCCCCCTTGTTGACAGTGCGACCTTCAAAAAGCAGTTAAGTGTTTGCCTTTCCATGCGCCTTTCAGAGAAGGGGGTTCGGTACGGCTTTTGAAGTCGACCGGTCTCCGCGGGCATCTTGGAGGTGCTCGCGGCAATGACCATAGCCATCCCCCAAAAAGGATACGACTCGCCGGTGAACAAGATTGAGGACAGCTGCTGTTAGGCGCAATGTGTGGGCATATGACATATTTCATGACATATATATATATATATATATATATATATATATATATATATATATATATATATATATATATATATATATATATATATATATATATATATATATATATAGTCGGAATTAGTGCAGTAAGAAACTGCTTACGTATATTAGTCTCAGTGTATAGCCTTACTGGCCGTGCATCATTCCACTTGTACTGCGCTCAACATTGCGTGGTCCATGTTCATTGCCTATGTTTCATGGTCTATGTTTCCGCATGTCCTCGTTGCTTGCCACGTATTAGGGAGGCTCGGGGTCCCCTCAAGTGACGAACGTCATTTTTCTCCCGAACCTACCCTCATCGTTGAGATGAAATGAAATTGAATTGAATTGTATACAATTTAGCAACAAACCCCACGAAAACTTCTTTTCGAAATTTTCTTAACTCTGACTAATTATGTTTCATTTGAATCAAATGTATGTTTTTTGTCCCAAAAGTCTTGTCCTTCTTGCTCAAAGTACATTAGTTTTCTTCGTAAACAACTTAGTGGAGCTTGTTTTCGCTTTTTAACAGGACAGCTCTTTATAAACTTCGCCGACAGCGGTTATTCCTTGTCATTTCTGTTTTATGGGAGTCGCTGTTCCACTTGCCGACTAGCTAGCGAGTGGCCATCTAATCACAAGAAATTAAATAATAAGCCTTTGCACGACGGCGCGAATACCGGTGTGGAGTTCTAGCTTGTCCGTAAAAGACCGTTCACACAATACTGGATAACAGGACAGGTGTATAGCAACAACAACGCTGGTAGTGAGTTTTTTTGCTGTGGCACATCGTGTATACGTAGAGGACATAATGCTGCAATGACTTTTCATATTATACTTATCTGCTGGCATAAAGCGTTTGCTGCTGATGCACTCACTAACGTGCAATCTTATAGCAATTTTTCTTCAACAAGAGAATATGTGCAACCCACAAATGCCAGTTGCACGAAGCGTCGCAGGACACCGCCGATATTTGCGCTATTGCCACTTATAGCTCCGATTACCTGGCGATTAGTAATATCAAAAAAAAAAAGGTTACGAAGGCCTACAAGGGAAAAACAAATATAAACAAACCGAAGCTCGGTCACCCATTACACGTTCAACTTACTTGACGAAAGCCAGCAAAAGAACGGGACAGGCGTTGTGAGGTCTCTTCGTTGAATGTTTTTCTTCAATAAAGTCACAGTTGTTAGTTCCAGCGGTGTGTGTGTCTGCCTTTTCTCGTGTCCCGTTCTTTTGCTGGCTTTCGTCAAGTGTCATGAACCAACTGGCCCAGATCTCAACTCTTCTGCAACATTCAACTTGAATAAGTATAGGAAGTACCTGAGGCGGCTCGTTGGGCCACTCGTGAAAAAAAAACGAAGCATTGGGTAATACAGTGTTTCTCGAATCCCCTTCCTAACATCTTTAAAGGGGCCCTGCAACACTTTTTCAGCATGGTCAGAAAACGCTGCCGATCGGTAGTCGAGGCTCCTGAGAGCACGCGAGCTATACATTATAGCGCAGCACAAGGCCCGGAATTTAGAAATAATTCTCAAAGCAGGGTAGAAGTTGTTTCCTCTCCTTCCTAGAAACGATGCCAAATACAGAAATAGGGAGTTTTCGAATAGGGGCCCAATCCTTTTGGGGCCGCAAAGAAATAGCGTCGAGGCCATTGCGCACGCGCGAGACCCAAACGGCGTTTGGGTTTTGCGTTGGGGACGCTATTTCTCAAATTTAGTGGGAGCCCCAAAGCCTGCCCCAAAAGCTTTGCGTCAAACATGACCGCACCCACTGATGCGACGGCTCTTGGCCAAGACTATAGGTGACCTACCGACAGAAATCACTTAGCACAATACAAACACGGCCTACAAGGGACAAGTAATTTTTGTCAATATGCACCTACTAGGCCCCCAAAAAGTGCCATTAAGTTATAGGTGACCTAGGGTAGGGGGAACGTCCAAAGCGCCGCACACCCTATTCGAAAACTCTTAGCTCCTGCTTGACCCAAAGCGAACACACGCAAAGGACTTTGGGGCCCCTTTTCGAAAACTCCCTAATGACCGCGCCATATACCCAAATTTTACGCAGTTGGCTGATTTCAGCATCGTGAACTGCATAGTTAAGGCTGCCGCCGCGGGAGGCCGCCACGTGCCCTAGCGCTCGCTTGCAATCACATTGCAAGTAAACCGGGCGTTGGAAAAGAAAGGAAAATTGCTCACGGTCATAACGCGCGCGTGACGTAACTTCTTTCCCCTGTGCCATCCCTCCTCGCTTATCTTCCAATGCGCTCGTCGGTAGGAGAGAAGACAGAAAGCAATTACAGCCTGCGACAAATCTCGATAACTCCGCTCGTACTTGATGGATTCTAAAACCTTTTGCGGAGGTCGATTCGCGAGGCAATAAACTCTTTCGGTGATGTCATTCGATAGTTACTTGGAAAAGTGCTGCAGGGCCCCTTTTAGATGGCTCCTAATAATTATGTATACAATTATTATAATGGAAACTCAATTTCGGTACTAAGTGCTAAGCAGAATGTTTTGTACTGTATACTCAAGGGACACTACACATACTTATATATTTGTTTTCGAAATCGCGTAGGCAACGTGCAAATGTGTAAACAGTGGTAAAAATAATGCACAAAGAAGTAGTGTAGGAAGCCTTGGAACATTGTAATGGGTCTCCCTCTTCGGCGCCTTCTAGTGGGTCGTCCTCTTCGGCTCCTTTTTTGAAAGAACGCCGCTCGTGCTGAGTGTCCGTGCTCTGCCTTCACTGTCGCCATTCGGAAGTCGTTGAAGCCATTCTCAAAGAGTGCCATGCTGTTCACCGCAAAACTACTGCTTGCCACCCGCAGACGAATGGCCTTACCTGAACACTTTAACCGTACGCTCGGCGGTATGCTCTCAATGTACGTCGCCGCAGATCACACAAATTGGGATGCCATTCTGCCCTTCGTCGCCTACGCCTATAACACCGCCCCTCAGAGCACTACTACATTTCTGCCCTTCTTATTCTGTGGCAGGCACCCGTCGCACACAATCGACATGATCCTTCCATACAAGCCGCATTGATCTGAGTGTGCGCCTATTTCTTAAAAGGCGCACACTCAGATCATGTGCTACTTGATGTAAAAGGAGCACGTGCTACTTGACGCCAGCTGGCAAAAAGAGTGTTCCACACACGCCGTCACGGCTACGAGCGACGCTGACTAACACTCCAAGGTATGCGTGCATATGCGTGCACATGAATGCCCGACAGGGAGGGACGAGGAGACGACCGCCGCCGTAGCTCAACTGGTGGAGCATCGGTCGCGTAATCTGAGGGTTGCCGGTCCCTGCCGGCGGCAGTTGCCTTTCCGTCCACTTTACTTTCTTCACATCTATGTCACAACTACTACAATACAAAACACTAAATTAACATCCCCTATGCCTTCATTCATTATCTGCTTCTTTTCATTAAGGTTGTGTCGAACAAAGAAATCAGCGCTCAAAATTTTCTTCATTCATTCATTTTTTAAACGTAGTATATTGAGTGTGAAATACATTGATATGAATTAGAGTGGATAAAAAAAAACACTCTTTCTGTTGGCGAGTGCCGAACTCACAACCATCGAATTATCCATGGTAGAGCATCGGCACGTTTTTCGTGTGCTCTCGTGTGAATTTGCCTTGTTTCGTGCCACCGTTTCGTAATTATGAGGTGCATGACCGCAACATTGATGTCAGCTGCCCAACGTGGGCTGAAAAATTACTTTGGGACAAAGAACGCTCCAGCTAATTACCATTTAGTACACCAGTATGCCTCTGTGGTATGGCGCCTAAGAAGAAAGAAGCCAGATTTTTATCCCATGGATGTTTCCTAAGGAACCGTCCCCGCGGGCGGTTAAATGTAGCTGGCATTAGCGCAGCTCTGCACAACTGGCGGTACCCCAGTAAAGAAGTTTAGTCGAACAGCACTTCACTCAGATCCCGTCCAGCAGCTTTTTCTCCTGCATTTTTCTATCCTCCACCGATTGTCTTTAGGGCGTAAGCGTCCTTAGCATCCTTTTGTTGAAGCCCACACGATAAGATCAGCCGCTACGAAGGATGAGTTCCCAGTTATAGTGCGGTAATTATATGCCTTCAAGTCTTCATTACGTTTCTGTTCAGAACACCTTGCATTCCCTGTGTGGACTAGATGCTTGTTGGTCTTACCTAATATTGATCTATTCGGCGTCGTAACAATACAACGCCGCCTACCTTCTGCCAGTGCATGGTTTCACGTGTTTCTAATGTATTTCTCCTACCTTGTGCACAGTTTTACACTTTTAACATCTGTTTCTCAATTTACATACTTGAATATTACGTTTAAGGGAATCCTTCCATGTACTCCTCCGTGCTCAGTTCGAATAAAGAAAAACTCACAGGGTCTCCTACGTATTCGCCTAAGACGACTCGAAGGCAAAAGCCGTGCGGCCTAGCTATTTTGTCATCATGTCGGTCAACATCAAGATCGTATGAGCTTGAGGGGTCGCGTCAGTAGCCGCGCACTTTGTAGATGCTGGACTGGTGATGAAGTATAGCTCAGGCGTTTGGAATTGGTGTGCAGCTTTAAACCACTCACTCGTTGTAGAATTCACTGGTGTTAAATCTGACTTGATTCTACGTTCTGTAACGAAATATTACATTTCTTAACGTGGCTGCTTGCCCGACATGACGATTGTAGAGGGTCTTTTTTTTTTTAAAGCGGTTTCAAGCACTAACGTTGTTCTTTGGTAGAAACTCCTACGCAGAATATGTATTCATCATTATGAACAGCCGAATAGCCCAGTAAACTACTACTGAGAATACCTGCGTTTGATTTCGGCTGGAACCGAGATTTTCATATAATTTATTTCTATTAAACTCTCTACGGTCACCTGGGCTTTTGTACAACACGCGTCATTTTTCAAGGCTAGCTTTTGATGAGGCACTCAAGGCCTTAAAGCCGAACGGTGCCGTATAGTGGCTTTGGCTACTGCTACCCCATTAAAGACTCCGTGTTCTCGCTAATCTCTTTTGCTCACGTAGACGAGAACCTAACATTTTATATCAGCAAAGAGGTGATAATATTTACGTACTTATAGACTGCAGGAGTCTTTATCTGTTAATCTGCCCAGCGCGCAAGTAGAAAAAACCTCACTTTTGGTGACTATGACATATTCATCTCGGTATTCTTTGATTAAAGAAGCGACCATAGCAGTATGTACGTTGCACGGTAAGGCCGACATAACAGACTGATGTCGGCACGCAATCTTTCAGATCTCAAAGGACCAATGGTAAAAAAAAAATAATTCGATCAGTTGCACACCCAGCCGCATAAAGATCAAAGCAAATAGGTCCTTGCGTCCTTAGGCGAGCTGGCTATGACAGGCGTGGCGCAAAAACAACAGAAGCGGCGAAGGAGAGTGCTTCGCCTTGTGAAAACGACTTGCCTATGGGGATTAGTCGAGACATGGGTCCATAAAATGAAGCGATGAGCCAAAGATGAACGTATTATGGCGACAGCGTGACTGGAGTGCCATGCGCCTGAGAAACAGGGCCCATGGGATTGAAATTAGTGCCTTCCTTTGATCAGTGCCTTCTTGCGGAATGCACCGAGTACCATGCAGCCAGACATCTACACAAAACTAAAGCAGTGCTGTCGCTGGGCAGGTAAGCCAGGACGAAGGCTCGGTGACTGGTACAACTTGATGGAAGCGTCCAACTGAATTATTGGACTCGACGATGATGCACGATACTACTACTACGCACGTGATGCACGATACTACCTAGATGATCATATAAATCCAGGAAAAGTAAGTTAATGGTTTCGTTAGAAAAGAGGAGGTGGATGTAAGTTGCTGGCGGATCTAGCCTTGCGAGACACGCAGGCAATTGCACCACCACGTTTCCTCCTTCCAGGTTATGTGGAAAACATGATCATTTTTAACAGCCAAGCGTGGGAAGCTTGGGACCAAGTAGGCGCGCGCAGTGCCATGTAAGAATGCACAGGGAAGTGATCTAAGAGCTACCCGTCGTACGGGGCTGTGCTGGGTCCCCATATTGCCACACCACACCCCAATATAAGTGTCACAACTCACCAGTCGCATTCGAGGTCTGTAACGTCTCAAAACTTCAAGAGTAGTTGCGATACCTCCTTCGTGAATGTCCAGTGTCAACGTGGAAACACCATATCACTAACTATGTCGTGTGCGGTTGATAGGTATTGGCGTTTTTATATTCACGTGTGCGGAGGTAAGGGGCCGGATTGATCTCGTTCTGCTGTTAGGCCGCGACAAATAAAACCAGTTTATATTTTTCAATTGAAAAACGACAGTATAACCGCAATACTCATATTAGAATGAAATATCAGAAATAGAGCTTTAACAGGCATGTAACCGATATGATATAAAAGGAGGCCACGGCTGTGATAAGCTGTAATTATGAAAGTTAGTCATCCTCACAATATTGGCAGCTAAAATATGCTAGTCCTTAGAGAAATGCACTGGTTTCTCTAGTACCTTTTTTTCTGGTTTGTAAACAGTTATCTCGAAACTAGTGGTAGTCTCTTATTTAAGACGGATTCATGGATTGTTGAAAGGTTTCTAGTTGTTACCTGTCTAACTGTCTTATTATGATGAATACGATCTAAGCGCACGGGCGGGTTGGTTATGTAACGATTGGGTGGGATTTTAAGTTGACCATGGTACAATTAATAGGTGAATTTCAATCGAGAGACAATTCTACGATGAGCGAGTGTCTTCAGATGTGCCTTTTCGCGAAGGGCAGAAACGCTTGCACAACGAGTGTAGAACAAATGAACCTCAGAGCCAGGTTTTGGACCCTCTCTATTTTTTTAATTAAGTATTTTTGATACGGGGCCCAGATCAGGTCTGCATATTCTAACTTAGGCCTGATAAGCGCTTTGTATGCTGTTAGTTTTACAGAAGGTGAAGTGTGACGCAGTTTACTTTAGCACATAATATTTATTTATATTTCGTTGCTGTGTACATGTGCAGAATTACTTTAGCACATAATATTCATTTAATCAACAATACAACCCTAACCGACAATGCAGAAGTCGCACAGGCGTTGAATGTCTACTTCAGCTCGGTGTTCACAAGCGATAACGAAATCGCCCCTTTTTTCATCTCTAGACGGCATGCCTCTCTTAGAGGACATTATTAGCGTTTCTGATGAAGGCGTTCTGTCATTGGTGCTGAACATTTATAAAAAATATCGCCCGGAACCGATGCTATACCCAACGCATTTCTTGTTCGTTATGCTGAATGGTGCTCAAAATATTTAGCACTTATAATCTCCAAATCACTTTCTAGTGGCGAAGTCCCGAATGATTAGAAATATGCAAAAATAATTTCCTTACCTCATTCTGACAATTCACTAGTGTCATCATACAGGCCTATTTCGTTGTTGTGTACATGTGCAGAATTACTTTAGCACATAATATTAAAGATATCGCGGCCTTCCTTGATACTTATACATAATCGATCAAAGGCGACACGGTTTTCGCGAAGGACCGTCAACTACCACACAACTACTTGAGACTGTTGACGACCTCGCAGGTGCTGTAGATAACCAAAGTCAAGTTGATGTTATATTCCTTGATTTTGAAAAAAGCATGCGATCCGCTCTCCCATCAGAAGTTGCCTATAAAATTAAAAACGATCAAAAAAAAAAAAGGATTCATTACTCGCCTACATTCGGGCATGCCATTCACATAGGTACCAAAGCGTTTCTGTAGACGGCTCAAGCTCAACCCTCATTCAGTGCACTCCGGCATACCGCAAGGCTCCACCTTTGGCCCGCTCCTGTTTTTACTATTTATTAGTAATATAGTCTGTGACATACCAGTTAAAATAAGACATTTTGCGGACGACTGCAACCTTTATCACGGCAACAATGACCCTAACGATCAGATAACCTTCAACAAATCCCTGGATAAGATACACTTATGGTGTTCCACTTGGCAGATGAACAATAGTCCGAATAATAATAATGATGATGATGACAATAATAATAATAATAATAATAATAATAATAATAATAATAATAATAATAATAATAATAATATCTGGCGTTTAACGTCCGAAAACCACGACATGATTATGAGAGTGGAATGCCTAAAAACACTGTCGCAATAAGAGTTACGCGCGAGAAATGTCCCTTGCCTTTCACCTATTGCATCAACAACAATTTTATATCTTTCGTTAACAGCTACAAATACTTACGTGTTATAATTACCTACGACTTAAAGTGCAACGAGGGCATACGGCACACACAAAAAAGGCAATAAAAACGCTTGGGTACTTGCGCATAACCATTGGAAAGTCCGCCAGAGAAATTGAAATATTGGCATAAAAAATTTACGTGCGACCCATATTGCAATATGCGTCCCCTATGTCGGATCCTCATACATTGGTAAATATTAAAAAGCTGGAGGGCTAACAAACAAAATCCTTGAGGTTTATTTACAATGCGTGCAGTAGAAACGCATCCCCTTCAAACCTCCTTGAAAGTTCGAACTTGGAACCTTTAGAACGCAGGGGCGCCTGTGAAAGGCTAAAACTGTACACGGGTTCAGTGTCTACAAACAAACACCGATAGCTACTTATTGAATGCCCTGTCGAAACTTCCGGTAGGAGAGCTAGCAGCACTTGCGGCTACGTTGTTTGAAGGCAGGCGCGATGTGGGGTGTGGATGTTTGCACTGCTTGGTGGTATTTGTGACGAGTTGATTGTGCATCGTAAACATTCATGAGATGTCGAGCGATTACTTTAAAGCATTTAGCAACGAAGCAAGGAATCGGTATAGGCAAAAGCTGACGTTTAGAGGCGGTGAGCTGCCCTACCCGCTGGACGATGATGTTGCGCGATTCTCGTTTTCGTCCGCCTCCAAAAACCTTCCCCCAGTTTAAACACCAGACATATTCATTTATCTCGTGGAGGGTGTGTGTTTCTACACAAAGCTACAGTTTAGGAATGACAGGATCACAGATGCCTACAATGCGTTTCTTGGCGGTGAGGTCAAGCAACTCGCGTCGTTCAAGGCCGGCAAGCATGGAGAAAGTGTCGAGGCCATTGCGGCAAGCGTAGAGGCCAGCCAGGCTCTCTTAAAAATATATTGTCCCTGGTGCATCGTTAACGACGATGGAACCGTTGTCAGCGCTCACTGCACCTGCATGGCTGGGTAAGTGCATCGTCCACAGCATATCGCAACTGCTTGCGCTTTACCTAAGGGGTGAAGAGGCTTATGCAAAGCGTTCGCGAAGTCGATCCGTAATAGGTTAAAACTGTTATAGGAAGTGCTGGGTTTCAACGACGGTGCCCGTACTTCAGTAAAGCTGCGTACACATTTGAGCGAGATAATCCCGAGCATTGCGCCCATTAACCGAGCAGGTGTGTTAATATTTCATTTTATCTCTACCGCAGCACACGGCTCCGGGACTGGAGCAATCCTGCCGTGTTGTAGAGCTGCTTGCAATTTTGTCAACGCGTTCATGTTAGGGATATTAACTGTGTCATTACAAGTCGATATTCTACTGTGATGTAGTGTTGGCATACATTTCTTATTCGCAAACCTGCGATGTCATGCACGAGTAGAATCACAGAAGGCGTGATGTGGGCTTCCTTACTTTTTTGTCTCTGCGCTATTCCAAAGATGTTGCACCGACGTGCCCAAGCTTCCACCTCAAGTGTATTTATTTTTTGTATGCATATGTTTCATGCCTCCCGCCGCCACCAATTTTTCATATTGTTCACCAAGTTACGATTGTGCTCTTGTAAATTTCCGCCTCGGAGAATGCCGCACTCATGTGGCTGCTCTGCTCTTCAGTGTTGAAGCAAATGTAAATTATGGGCTGCACAATCCATCACCAACTGATGTTGCGGGAAAGTTGACTGCGGTGTCGAAGAATAGCACAGTGAGCCCTGAGGGTTTCAGTGTACTTTTGCTATTCTGTCATGCCGTGCAAATCTCCTTCACAACAGAGTTGACTGCTAAACCAAAAGCAGCAGTCAGCGACATACCATTCTTCAAGCCAAAAACTGGTCAGCCAGTACCGCAACCAGTACCAAGAACACAAAGAGCGATACCAAGCTGGACCGATCAACAAGTGGGACACTTCTTGCAGCAAGTCAAGGTATAAAAAATTGGAGAAGCGGCGAAAGGCGGGCTATAGTTGGTACATAACTTAAAACTTGAGAAACAACGCAAAGACAGAACGAAAGAAAGTGACACACGGACGGGCGCTGACTGCCAACTGAATTTTTTATTGAGAAAACCAAAAATAGGTAGACAGACGAAAGAGGAGAAAAAAACGATAAGGTTACAAGATTTTTGTCACGTGCGTGACGTCAAATAGCTGATTTTTTTCTAGCAATTCCAGTGACGCAACGCTTATACATCGATCACCCCTTTGGTGAATGACAAAGGCCTCAAATATCTCCCATGCGCGCCTTTTGCGATAGCGTTTGAGGATGGTGACGTCACACAGAGTGGGGGTGCACCCATGCCTGGCACAATGAGTGGCTAAATTGCTACCGATACCAGTTCAAAGAATTGGCATGTTCGCGAAGCCTATCATTGATGCACCTCCCAGTCTGTCCCACGTACACACTGCCGCACGAGCACGTAATCTCATACACCACGCATGTCGCACACTCGGTGAATGGCTTGGCGTGCCTCTTCGAACAGCTCGCTCTGCTGCCATCCCTTTCGTTCACACGGCGACACATGCCCCCCCGCTTCAAAGGTGCTCAAAACACCACACGGACACCGGCACGTCCAGCCGCCTTCTAGACCCGATGTGAAACACCGTGTACGTAGGGGATTACTGCCACATTGCGGTTCGGCTCTCGTTCCTCCCGAGTACGACGCCCCTGTACCTCCGTCAGTAGCACCTCAGCCAATGACACAAGCAACTGTCGTGGAAATTATGCGGCCAGCAGCCTCTCAATTTGGTTTAAGAAACTAGGGTGCACCAAAAGTGCGCAGGAGCGGAATAAGGCATTCCTCATAGCGGACAGTGCAATGCCTCTTTTCGGACTTCGAGTGGGCGGAGTTGAACGGCAGAAAACTCTTCTTTGATCGGGGCGAATATTCCTAGCAGACGTGGTCGTGTTGAAAGTGCAGGACCAAGTCCTGAAACCTGATACTGTTGTCGGAGCACAATTCGTTGGTGAGCTTGAAGGACCCCAGAGTGCGCAGGGCTCAGTCGTCTCCCCACTGCTGTTTAACATTGCCATGTGCGGCCTCGCTGCCGAGCTCTCATGCCAGGAAGGCATCAAGTTCGCCATCTACGCCGATGACATCACCATATGGAGCGTCGGTGGCTTGGAGGGCTGCGTGGAGAGCTCCCTTGAGGCGGCCGTCGACTGTGTTGAAGCTTATATAAAGGAAATGGGTCTCAATCTCTCGCCGTCAAAGTCCGAACTTCTCTTATATCGACCCACGAGAAGGGGACCCAAACCAAAAAACTGGAAACCACTGGCTGACATTGACATTAACCTACACACAGCTGCGGGCCAGAGGATTCCGATGGTTGACTTCATACGTGTTCTTGGAATGATCATTGAAGCGAACGGACAGAACGGCCACACGATCGACCGTCTGACTTCCAAGACGGAAGGTGTCATCTGATTAATCGCTAGAATTTCCAACAGTTGGGGTGGTCTGCGAGAGGATAACCTCCTAAGACTGTTTCATGCATTTTTGATGAGCCACATAAACTATGTCGCATCCATGCAAAAGTGGCAACTCCATGAGAGGACTAAATTAAACACTCTCATAAGAAAAAGCATCAAGAGAGTCCTAGGCCTTCCTATGCGCACGAGCACACATAACCTGATGAATCTTGGAGTCCACAATACCCTTGAAGAAGTCATCGAGGCTCAGCAAATGGCACAGGTCGCCAGGATTTCAGTTACATCAGCAGGGAGAAAGATCCTGATTAACACAGGGCACAACCCCCTCACGCTCGAAGTGCAAAACACGCATCTCACTGACAGCATGAGATCTTGCCTCAAGGTGTCTCCTCTTCCACGAAATATCCACCCGCAGTACAACGTGGGCAGGCGTGTCGCTCGAGCATCCTCTCTTTTAGCTCGCGCTCACGCCAACTCTTCGCTTACATGCATTGTAGATGCCGCCCAGTACGGCGCTTCCGCTCACTTTGCTGCAGTATCCATAGATACAAAGGGTCGGATTCTATCATCAGCGTCGGTTCGAACCTCTTCTTCTTACAAAGCACAGTAGATGGCCATTGCACTCGCACTCCTTGATCCGCAGCGAACTGATATTTACACTGACTCTAGATTCGCTGCTAGGGCATTCGCGTCTGGGTCCGTCTGCAAGGAAGCTTTTAGAATTTCGCTCACAACGAACTTACACACCACACAGTTACTTGGTTCCCTGCTCATCTTGGCTTGAAGGTCGGGAGCCTTTCCAATGTCAACGAGCTCGCCCACTCGAAGGCGCGAGGTCTCACTTACCGCGCCGGGATTTACGCGGCTTCGTCAGAGGAATCAGCCCCCAGCCTCCATTTTAGGGACATTTTGACTACTTTCAATGAGGTCACAAAACACTATCAAATGGGCCGTAGGTCTTTCCCACTCCCGCACGAAATGTTGTCTAGGCCACAGGTAATCTCTTCGCATGCTTCAGACGGGGAGATACCCTAGCCTTTCCATTATTAGTCATTACTCCGACATTTCAGCACTTTGTCCGGACTGTCAAGATCGCAGTGATTTTAGACATATGCTCTAGAGGTGCCCCTCTTTACAGGGAAGGCATCAAGAATTCTCTGAAGAACAATTTTACTCTATGATAAGGAGCCCGGTGCTACTACAACAACTCGAGGCTGTCCAGAAGGCCCACTACGCGGCGGTGAGGCTCGGCCTCCCCGTCCATACGTGGGATGGTGGTGGTGGTGGTAAACATTTTATTCAAGAAATTCACAAGAGAACTGCTGTGTGCCTGAGTGGCAGTCCCTAGTCCGGGACGCCATTGGAGATGGCCGCTGCCCGGGCGCGTGCCACCAAGGAGCGTTGCGCATCCAAGGTGGAGCAGCCGAGCAGGTACTCCTCCCAAGCCTCTCTACTTGGGATGGGGAATGGGGATGAGAAAGAAAGTGGAGTTGCAGGACACGAAGCCACAACGTGAAAGGTGTCGGCGAGGACCTGACAAGTCGGGCACGTGCCAGAGATATCCGGGATGAAGTGCCGGGCGACCGCCGGACTAAGGAAAGTATTAGTCTGAAGGCGGCGTAGTATTCGTTCGTCTGCTTTCGCCAGACCGCGAGCAGGGCCAGGGTAAAGTCGACGCGAAGTGCGATAATAATCCAGAATATCCCGGTATCGTGTGAGGCTCGAGTTTCCAGGATCCGACTCAGGACATGGAAGGGCAGCGGCCCGGAAGAGAGAAGCGCGGGCAGTGGCATTCACCGCCTCGTTGCCGGGAAGTCCTGTGTGGCCTGGAGTCCAGACTATTCTTGCGGAGTGAGGGCTAAAGCGCCAGGAGGCGGCTTGAAGGAGACGAGCAGCCAATGGGGTGATGGAACCCTGGATATATCGAGAACAGGCTGAGCGCGAGTCTGTCAAGATAGTGTGAGTGGTGGGGTGGGAGGCGGCCAAAGCGATGGCAACCTCCTCTGCATGAGTTGCACTATCGGCTCTAAATGAGAGGCCGTCGACGTAGTGACCTTCTGTGATCACAGCGGCCGTGTAGTGACCCGAGGGGGAAGGGCCCGAGACGTCTACATAAAATACGCTGGGGCGATCGGAGTGACGCGCCTCAAGGGCAGCAGTGCGCGCGTGCCCTCGACCGGAGTGTTGTTCGGGGTCCATGTTGCGGGGGAGTGGCTCCACCCATAACTTCTGGCGCCACATTTCCGGTACTGGGGATGGAGGTACCGGGTCAGAGATTGTGTTGAGGCCAAGTCTGTGTAGCAGGCGGCGCCCGCAAGGCGTCTGCGAAAGACGATTAAGTTGGTTGACGCGGTGGGCTTCCCGCAGCTCCGCGAAGGAGTTGTGCACCCCCAAGGCAGCAAAGCGGCTATTGGAAGCGGCAATGTGAAGGTCCAGCGCGCGCTTATACACGGAGCGGAGAAGAGTATCTAGTTGGTGTTCGTGGTGACGACGCACGCGAAGGTAGGGTGGGGCACAGAGGACCCGACTGGTCACAAACGCTTGGGCCCAACCGGAGGGACTGGCTCCCTCGGAGGCCGCCACGCTTGGTAGAGACCCGCCGGATCATACGACTCACTTGTTCGCTGGTGCGTCGGAGAGGGGATATGGTGCCCTGAGGGTCCATTGAGGACGAGAGGTACAGCCCGAGAATCCGAAGGTCTTGGACTACTGGAACAGGTCCGGAAGGGAGGAATATCTGGGGTGATGGTAGGCGGAAACCGAGAGAAGAGCCGATTTTGTTGGGGAACACTCCAGGCTGCAAGAGGTGGCGTAAGTGTCCACCAGAAGGGCAGCCTGTTGTAGGCGTTCCTCGATTTGAGCCGGAGAGCCGGTGTTGGTCCAAATTGTTATATCATCGGCATAGAGCGCATGGTGTACCCCCTCGACCTCGTGCAAAAGACAAGGGAGGTTCATCATGGCCAAGTTAAACAGGAGGGGTGACAAGACCGCTCCTTGAGGCGTACCCTGTGTGCCTAGTGGGAACGGGCCGTGTTCAGCAGTGTCGATGCGGAGGAAGACCACACGATCGGAAAGAAAGGCGCGAATGTATTCGAAAGTTTTCTGTCCGCAATCTGTAGGGGAAATATTGGCGAGAATGCTACTGTTTGACATTGTCGAACGCGCCTCGAAGATCGAGAGCAAGTACGGCTTTGTCATTGTGGCACATGGTAGTCGGCTCTATGATATCGTGGTGGAGCTGGAGCAGGACGTCCTGTGCCGACAGATGCGGGCGAAAGCCAAAGATCGTGTCGGCAAAGGTCCCCCTAGCCTCCAGGTAAGCGGAAAGGCGTTCGCGGACCATAGTTTCCATGAGTTTGCCGGCGCAAGAGGTGAGAGAAATGGGTCTCAGGGACTCAACGCTAACTGGCTTGCCCGATTTGGGGATGAATGTGACCAGCGAAGTGATCCATTCTGATGGAAGCGGCGAGCCATCCCATATGGAGTTGATGAGGTGGAGCAGTGTAAGAGGGCCTCGTCGGGGAGATTCGCCAGAAGCGATACTGTGATGCCATCCCGGCCAGGAGCCGTGCCCCGTCGCATTTTCGCCAGCGCTGCACGCAGGTCGGGGAGCGTATGGAGCGTCAAGCTTGGAGTTGGGGGAACCAGAATACGTGTATTCTGGGCCAACGGGGTCGACCGTGCGACAAAGGTATCGGTCGCATAGGTCCCGCGCGAGTTGGTCCGTCGTGCCCTGATAGGCATGCCAAGCACGACGGAGTTGACGCTGTGTTCCAGATCCAGAAGGCTCCAGATGGATCCAGAAGGCTCCGGAAAAGTCGGCACGTGCTCTTGGAGCTCATCTGGCCTGCTGCCTTCGTGCAGGTGTCGATCCAATTTGAGTCAGCAAGCTGCACAGAATATGCAGCCGCTTCTGCGGTGAGGGCCTCGATGCGGGAGCGGAGTTTACAGTTCAGCTTGTTTCGCCGCCAACGGCGTATTATTCCGCGGCGGGCATCCCAGAGATGCCGGAGGTGTGGGTCGATAGCGGGAGTCACATTAGTGGTAGCAAGTGTCTGAGTATGCGCTCGTTGCGTATGAAGGGCATGAGATGCCCACGCCGCGTATTCGCCTGAATTAGAAATCAGGGGGAAGGGTTGCGATCTGAATTTAGTCCAGTCAGTAAGACGGGCATGGCCCCAGTGGTGACGCATTTTCTGACGCGGTGTGAAGGCAATACGGAGCAGAAAATGATCGCTACCTAGAGTTTCATCGAGATTCTCCCACGTAGCATCGCGTATGTTACGGGTGAGGGAAAGGTCGGGACAAGTGTCACGCGACACTGAATTACCGGAACGTGTGGGATGTGCCGGATCAGTGAGCAACGTGAGACTGAGCGAGGAGATGAGCTCCTTAAGCTGTCGGCCCCGGGTCTTTTCATAGTGGTAGCCCCAGTGAGGGCTGGGTGCATTGAAGTCTCCAACTATCACAAGGGGTTGACGGGCCACCGTACACAGGGCCTGATGAAAGAGTTGCGTGAAAGACACCCTCGAGAGATGAGGGGGGCAGTACACGTTCAGAATATCGATCGATGGTTGCCCCCTCCGCTGAGGGAGCACTGAGACCATGCAGTAGTCGTATGGGAGGTGCAGATCGAGATCGATCTGAATCGCCGTGTACGCCTTATGCACGAGGAGGGAAGTGGTGGTGCCACCTACGTAGGGGCAGTATCCGGGAAGGGTCGGGGTTGGGCCAGATTCCTGGAGTGCCAAGACGGCCGGTTGAGAGCAAAGGGATTGGAGAAAGAGGGAAAGGTGTGAGCGCTTTCGCCTGTTCCCGAAACCTCTGGAATTCCACTGTATGATTTCGAATTGTGACGGGGGAATTGAATGGGGTGTACGTTTGGTAGCCATCATGACTGTCTTAAATTTTAGATGCCCTCCGCCATGTCCTGTTCGGAGCTTTGGGAGACAGGAAGGGGGATGGAACCGAGTTACCTGGGGCCGAGGTGCCTGAGGCCACCTTGCAGCGCCGGGGAGCGGAACCGATACTACTTTCAGAAGGGGAACGGGACCGTGAAGTTTTGGGTTTAAACTGAGTGATCGCCCAGGCCTGGATGGCCTGCACTACCTCAGCTACAATGCGTTGCACGGAAAAAAATGGAGATGTGGTGGAGGAGTAGATTTTCAAGGCGGGGGACGCGCTCCTCAATTGACAGAGTTGGATCAATGGGCACTGGAGCCTGAGGTGCCCCGGGAGCCAACGATGCTACCGGAAAGGGAGCAGTAGCTACGGAAGGCGTGGGGGTGTTCGATGTGGGCGCAGCCTGAGGGCTAAGTTTGGGGGAGGTGGCCGGCGGTGCCGTCTGGGCAGGGACGGTGGGACCGGGTACCTGCGGAGTGCCCTGCTGCAGGGATGCAACTTGCTTGGTAAGTAACGCAATTTTCCGCTGAAGGTCCGCGTTCTGCTTGCGGAGAACCGCAAGTTCAGGGGAGGGAGGGGCAGCAGGAGGGGGAAAGAGAGGCCCGGGAGCAGCAACCCCTGCCAAACCACTCACCTGTGGTGGCGCCGTCGAGGCAGCGAGTGGCGGAAATTCTTGAGTGTCGGCCGGGCGCGCTGAGCCAGGCTGTTTTGGGCGGGCGCCCTTGTTGTGGAGTGGTGATGGCGTGGGCCCCGGAGAAGGTGTCGAGGTCGGCGTGAACGTCCGGTATTTACCCGTGCAGCCTCTGGCCCCGGTCTCGTGAGCACCTTGGCAGAGGAGGCACTTGGGGTGGCAGTCGTGGTCGGTGAGGCCCTCGGTAGCGAGGGTCCCACACTTGGCACAGCGGTCTGGGTTGGGGTGGGGGCACACAGACGGCCGATGGCCGATGGTGCCGCATCTAGTACATGCCGGAACTGTCTTCTTATATGGTCGAACGTACGTCGCCACGCAGTGGTAGAAAAGGAAGCGGGGGAGCTTCGTGCCCTCGAAGGTCACCACCGCCGCCGCCGAGTCACCGAGTTTACGAGCCGCAAGGATAGTTCCTTGGGGCCAGTGAAGTTCCGACATAATCTTTTGAGAGGTCTTGGCAGGGTTGATGGTGATGACCCTCCTGCACGTTTCACCAGAAGGCTTGGCGTGACCTCGGACGGGTAGCTGCTGGTCCCCCACCGGCAGCTGGAAATCTCCGAGGAGTTTTTGAGCCTTGGGCAGCTCGGTGGTGCTGCAGACGATGATGTTCTGGTCCCAGATCGGCCACACTTGGACTTGTGCGGTGGTCTGGTCTCCCAGGTAGGCCCGGATAGCGTCGCCCACATGGTCAGCCGGGACGGAGGTTCGGAGCTCGCAAGGAACGCGAGGCTTGAGGACGTCGAGAATCGTCTCGAGAGAGGCGAGGAGTCTGACGCGGACGCCACTTGCGTTGCTTCGCCGGCGGCGAAGGAGCAGAGGTGCACGCGGCGTCTGTGGTACGGCGCGCAGTTGCAGCGTCTTGCGGCAGGAACGCGGGCTTGGATTTCGCTTTCTTGCGTTTCCAGGTGTTCACCGTGTCCTCGAGATATTCGTTCTCCGAGGGCATAAGGTAGTCGGCGGAGGGTGTCTCCATGGTAAGCACTTGCATTGAGGTAGGGTCGTAACCTGTAACCACGGTGGCTGTCGCCATCGCCGGGCTCAGAGCCGCGACGAGGCGCGCTAGGCCTAATGAGACGCGGCCTAGCGAGGAGGCGCGGTAGCCGGGGATGAAAACAGTCTCTCAAAGTATCGAAAAAGGGCCCACCGGGACAAAAGTGGTATCCGAGTGAAGCACAGAACTTGGCGACAACAATAGACCTGGTCGTAGCGGAGGTGGTGGTGATGGCCCGCAGAAATTCGAGAACATCTGCGGAGCCGATGCGAAGAGCGTCGGTCGCCGATGAGCGCTCGTAGCGCCCCCCCCCCCTGCGTGGGAGCGGCCCGCGATCCTCCCTCTATAAAACGGGGGTGGATTCCTTCAGGACCTAAATAAAGTTTTTTATCTATCTATCTTTCGGCTATCTACTTGTTCTTGGTTTCGTCAATAAAAATTTCAGTTGGCAGTCAGCGCCCCTCCATGTGTCACTGTCCTTCGTCATGTCTTTGCGCAGTTTCTTAATTGTAAGAAAAATTGCCCATTTAGCTTCTATATGGATACGCGCATAATGCTGCTCGATCAGGCTGCAAGCAATATATTGGCGAAGGAATAAATAATTTCACTTTTTAAATCATTTGAATAGGATAACTTGAACTTTTTAGCTTGTAAACCAATCTGTACAACAGTATGTTACATCTTTGTTGACTTGATTACGAAAGCATTTTCATGTTCATTTCCCTTTTGTGCTGTTCTATCAACAGAACGATTCCATACCAGCTTGCCATACACAACATTCGATGACATTTATTTTCAAGCAGCTCTTGGAAAAAAAACAATGCAAAAATAATGTTTCAATCAATGTGCAACCAGTTTGCACCGTGCCGTCTTTAATGTTAATACTAATGCTGCTTGGGTGGTGACAGGTACTGGCCCCAGAAAAAGTACTGTTGACTTCGCTAACAGACAGCGAAGAAACAGATTCTGCACCCGGAGCAGCTGCCCAAGAACAACAGCTGGACAATTGTCCCTAATCCCGTTAAGGGGGATGGCAATCGCCGGGCGGATTCCAAGGGCGGACGTATCGGCCCCCCGAAACGCACCGTGAAAGCGCGGACAACTTAGGGTTGGTCCTTTTAGTGCACCAGCGAACGCTGGTTGTGGTCTAAAGACTGAGCCAGAGCCGAGATTTGATAACACAAACGAAATATATTCTCAGTTAAGGCAGTACAACATCACAAACACTTGCACACTCGGCTGGTACCAGTTACAACTTCGCAATATACCTCAGATGGTGTTAACACAACGGGAACTAAACGAACTCACGTGGTACAAATGCAATCTCACGCATTACGACACTTCAAGAGCAGTTAAAATCCTGAATATTCAATGGTGTATCTAGTCCACAATTCTTGGACGGTACTTGAATGCTTCTGTTCAAGGAAACACTCACGCCAACTCCAGCGCTGTCTGTCGTTGCTCCTTCCGTCGTCGTAACTTCTCACGGCTCACACGGCGTCATCATCCAATTCTTCCAGATCATAAACACGTCTTCTTTGGCTGACGGACCCACACTCAGCATAACTTCACCATCTCCGGACCGACTTACTCACTCCCAGACTGGTCGACGGTGCACGCTTTTATCCCTTCTCCCCCGGGTTCCAGAACCGTCGGGAGGGTTCTTCGGCGTGCAGTACAGCCAAGGCTAGGCACAGTGCGAGGTTTCTCTCGCCGGTTGTACTCGCGGCGGCGTCACTCGGCGTCGCGTCATGCTTTCCTTCTAGAAAGTTCCAAGCTTTGCCGAGCGTTTGATCTGAGACTGCTAGTGGGCGAGGAGGATGCGGTGCGTCGGCGTCTTTTGACACTTGTTTTTTCGTTGGTCGCGCTTCTTGGGCGAGCGGCGGGCGCCGTGCTATCCCGCTGCCGTTTGAAAGTGTCTACGCGCGCGCTCTATTGACGCGCTCGTTTGTGACACCGCCCCCACTTCAAGAATATTATCACATACTATTCAAACAACACAAATGAGCGCGCACATACACACAACCAAAAATGTCTCACATACAGAGTCCATAACTAAGTCCATGACACAATGCGTGTCACTTGCATAATAGAACTTTCAATACAATTCACAGGGTATTTCGATATCACGACATATAAAAGATAAACACAAGTACATAAGTACAACACACCAGCATACAGTCATATAAACAATGCGAACAAATAGAGCTCTTCATTTACAACGCTTATACAGTTATTTCAATAGCATTGTACACATAATGTTACGCAAACGACACTTGGGCTCACTAGCAATATACACGTGACACAGGGTATAATAATACAACATATTTACACTCAGAACACTTCAAACAAATTCAATTCCAACACCTTATCCTGTCATCATCGTGTCGCGCTTGAGCCCCTTCTGTCGGTGCTCGCTCGCACACTTTTTGTTTGTCTTCCTCTTCTTGCGAGCTGTTCCAATTGATGGTGCCGGAGGTGCGTCTCTGCTGCCGTCGACACATTCGACACTGGCAAGGCGTCGTCGCGTTGTTTAGAACGTTCTCGGTGCTTTGTCAACTTCTGCCCATCATGTTGTTTTGCGTGGGCGACCAACCTTGTCTACTTTTTAGCCACAGATGATGGTGGCCGCTCAGTTGCAATATTACTGGCTCGGCCCGTTTTCATAGGCCGTACAGTGACCGTTGGTGTGTCATTGTTGACATTCTCTGACCCCTCGGCTTGAATTTGAGCTCGGGAGACATCTTTCATGGGATTTTCTCCCGCAGCTTCTTCTCTTCGCGGTCCATGAGCTGACGAGGCCTCCATCTTCGGGTCTTTTCCCAAACGTTCAGGATCGTATGGCACTCGAGCTCCGTCGATGTTTCATACGATTAGGTCGAACAGGGGGTAATTCATGCACAGGGCACTAACTCTCCCGCTGAAGTAAGGGATCTCAAGCTCAATCTTGGCTTCAGGAAGCATTCGAATCGAACTATCAAGCAGACAAACCGGTTGGGTATTGCCTGTGATGTCACTCTCTCGGACCAATTTCTTTCGTACGATAACAGCGGTGCATCCACTATCTCTTAGTACCGTGACTTCCTTTCCACCAACTTTCCCCTTAAGTGTCGGCATTCCTTTCGTTGTGTCTGTGGTCATCGCAGCACGAATAAAATGCATCTTCTTCCCGCTTTTCAGATCGGCCAATTCATCTTTGATCGCTTCTGCTTCATCTTTTGGCGGGGCATACACACAAGCTGCTTGGTGGGCTTTACTCGCATCGTTTCGACATGCGTCTGCTTTGTGCCCGTTTGTCCACATTTAAAGCAATTCACCACACTTGGACGTGAAAAGTTGGTCCGACAACTGTTAGAACGATGACCCACTTGGTTACACAAAAAGCATCGCGGAACATTCTCCAGTGCATGCCTCTTTTCTTCTGGTGCCGGTTTCTTCGAATTATCGGGACCCTCCTTTTTCAGTTTGGCCAAATTCGTGCCACCTTGTGCTTCCAAGGATTGATCGGACGATTCGAGCATGTCCTCAAGTGATTCGGCTCTCCTCTTTCAGATACAGCGACAAGATTGGGTGGCAACTGGAGAGGAATTGCTCTCTGATTAGAAGCTCTCTAAGCTCACCGTACTCCTGTGCTGTCTCTGAAAGTTCGATCCACGTGTCAAAATAATGGTTGAGTCAGAGGCATACTGCGTTGCCGCCTCGCCATCAGCTGGCTTTCCAGTGCAAAAACGATCTCGGAAGCCTTCCACTGTGAATCTAAATCGCTGAAGCAAAGCAGCTTTCACCTTTATGTAATTAGCTGCATCGGTAGGTGTCAGCCTACCGTACATATTGAGCGCTTCGCCACCCAAACAAGCACTCAAAGCAGTTGCCCATTGCTGCTCCGGCCAATTTTGGCTTCTAGCAATCGTCTCAAACCTGTGCAGGTACGTGTCAAGGTCATCCTTCCTCTCATCAAACGCCACAAGCAGTTTGCTTGGGTTCAAACGGCAGCTATGATCTTCCGTTTCCATGCGCTGTTGCATACGGAGCCGCTCGAGTTCTAACTCGTGCTGCCGTTGCCTTTCTCTCTCAGCCATATCGGCTTGCATCTGCCTTTCTTGCACCTCTCTTTCTTCTTTCTACCTCTCAGCTGCCAGCATCTCTCTCTCCAGCTCTGCTTGTCTCTCTTTGTTGACCCTCTCAGACTGCCAAGTTCTCTCTTCCAAGCTCTGCTGCTTTTTCTTCCTTCATCTGTCGCTTTTTAGCCTCTGTTTCTTCCTTGGCCCTTTCAGCTGCCAACCTCTCTCTTTCTACAGCCTCCTTTTCCTTTGGCTGACCCATTTTTGTAGTTCGGCCCCAGAAAGGCCCATCTTCTCACCAAGGGCAACTTACTTCTCGAGATTCACGATGCCCGTCACACAAAACTTAGCCGCGTGCGCAAAATATCTGCCTAACTTCGAATACCAAAACACACTCTGCACAAAGGCTAGCGAGAACGCAGTGCAGCACTCAAAAATCGTTCACAAGCACTATCAACGTCTCAAGGCTCTTTCTCGCTACTTTGGACACACTTTGCACCAAACAGGTCCCGTCGCGGACGCCAGAATATTTGTCACTAATCCCGTTAACGGGGATGGCAATCGCCGGGCGCATTCCAATGGCGCACGTATCGGCCCCCCGAAACGCACCACAAAAGCGCGGACAATTAGATTTGGTCCTTTTAGTGCGCCAGCGAACGCCGGTTGTGGTCCAAAGACCGAGTGAGAGCCGTGAGTCGATAACACAAACGAAATATATTCTCAGTTAAGGCAGTACAACATCACAAACACATGCACACTCGGCTAGTACCAGTTACCAGTTACCAGTACTTCGCAATATACCTCAGATGGTGTTAACAGAACGGGAACTAAAGGAATCGATCAAGCGCTACAAATGCAATCTCATGCATTACAACTATTTAAGGACAGTTAAAGTCTTGAATATTCAAGGGCGTATCCAGTCCACAATTCTTGGACGGTACTTGTATGCTTATCTTCTAGGAAACACTCACGCCAACTCCAGCGCTGTTTGTCATTGCTCCTTCCGTCGTCGTAACTTCTCACGGCTCACATGGCGTCATCATCCAATTCTTCCAGATCGACGATCGGCTGACCGCACAACATCATAAACACGTCTTCTTTGGCTGACGGAGCCACACTAAGCATAACTTCACCATTTCCAGACCGACTGACTCACTCCCAGACTGCTCGTCGGTGTACGCTTTTATCCCTTCTCCATGAGAATTGAAATTTGAGCTAGTTGGTACGGATTCATCATGAGTTCAAATATGAGTTCAAATTTATATGAGTTCAAATTCAATATCATGAGTTCAAATTCATCATGAGTTCATCATAGCGCCCGTGTTGTGCACCTTCTTTTTCTCTGTCCTCGTCCGTCAGTGCGCTACTTAACTCATGATGTATCCCTTCTCCCCCGGGTTCCAGAAGCGTCGGGAGGGTTTTTCGGTGTGCAGTACAGCCAGTGGCGGCGTCACTTGGCGTCGCGTCATGTTTTCCTTCTGGAAAGTTCGAGGCTTTGTCGGGTGTTTGATCTGAGTCTGCTAGTGAGCGAGGAGGATTCGGCACGTCGGCGTCTTTTGATATTTGTTTTTTCGTTGGTCGCGCTTCTTGGGCGAGCGGTGGGCGCCGTGCTATACCGTTGCCGTTTGAAAGCGTCCGCGCGCGCGCTATAGTGACGCGCTCGTTTCTGACAACAATGAAGAACATGAGTTGGACAAATATGATCCATCGCCAAAGTTTCCGTTGTATGATTTATATGAGGGCAGGAGTACCCAAGCAGCCAAAGAATAGCAGCTAGCAGAGACATGTTGTACTGAAATTATAAGGTCACCACGTGAGCAGTCAAATTAAGGTGGCAATTGTAAAGAAAAGGCAGAATTACAGCATCAGTCTGGCATCCGGTGGCAACATGTCGAAGTGGCGCAGATGGCATCATGACCGAGGCTATGGGCAACATAAAGGCACCTAATGTTTTTAACCTTTGCTGGGGCTCTCAGATGCAGCCAAAAGCCAAAGAAGCATTCATCGCTAAAGAGTCAGGGGCACATCAAGATTTTCAGATGCGTGGGTGTGGTTTGTATGTCATGGGGAAGCACCCTTATCTAGCTGCATTCCCTGATGCCATTGTGTCGTGCGAATGTTGTGACAAGGCTGCACTGGAAGAAAGGGCAATTGCTCAGTACAGCTACAAAGCAGCTGCCATATATGAATCAAAGTATGCAGCTAAGAAGAGATCATGCCTACGACACACAAGTGCAGTCTCAAATGGCAACAACACAGCTCTCTCGTGCATACTTTTTTGTCTTCACAGGCTGTGCACTGAGCGTTGAAATTATTTATTTCGATGAAAACTTCTGGGCTAGTGCAAGGCCTAAAGCAGGATTTTTTTTCTTTAGCCACATCTTTCCCGAACTGCAAACAATGAGCATCCTAAAAAAAACTTATACATGCTACAAAGACATGCATTTGCCAAGGCACCAATACTGGCCGTGTTGTGAGCTGTTCAGTGTGTGCAGCCACATTTCATCTTACGTGTGTGAGACTAAAACGCACTCCAGTTTCACGGATTTGCATGAAATGCCAAACCGACAGCCGCTCTTCCGATGAGTAAACGTGAGCATGCCTTAATTCGCAGCTTCTCTGGTGTGATGTTTGTGTGAGGTATATTATGTTTGCATTAAAATCTGTGCAGTAAAATGAAAGTCATATCTAAAAAATGATGCGTTGACAACTGTTGATTTTTCATAGTGAGACAGAAGCCGTAAAAATATAGCTGAAGAAACAATGGAATTAAATATCGTTCATCACTTCACATTTAACTGTCCAGTGCTTCTACATGCCAAAAGATAGTCTATCACGCAAAGCAGCACAAAAAGTGCCTCCTGCAATTCAAAACGTCTGATTCATATCGGTACATCCCAAATCATAATTGGCTAAACATGAACTCGGTGTTCTCTCTCAGGTTGCTCACAACTGTACTTTCCATCAGGGTCGCACAGTATTCACGAGGAGAAGAGAGCACATTTTCATGCAGTTTCATGATCTACTGCAATGTCCTGGCCAAGGTTGTTAATGATGGGAGTTTGTACATTTCACAGCGCATACAACGAGGACGAGCAAAGAAGAGACACACACAGCGCTGTGTGTCAGCGCTGTGCGTGTCTCTTCTTTGCTCGTCCTCGTTGTATGCGCGGTGAAACCTTCGGATTATGCTGTACCAAATAGCCCAACGCTCAACCTTAGCTCACAAGCCCACTGCAGACGACCAGCATCTTGTCGATTGTCGCACATTCTGTGTCACTGAATCGTTTAACGAAGCTCACTGGCAACACACCTTGGAGTGATCTGAAGGGCGTCAGTCGCTGAATAGCCCTTTCGACGTGGATTCGAACGCGAGAGCTTTCTTGATGTTGTGACCTCTCCTCCTGAAAGCTTAGGCCGTCTTTTTGTCAAGAAGGGCATTAGGATTGTTGCACCACCTGCAGCAAACATCTACTCGCATCGGAAACTCTGTCGACCAGAAAGCAATCCATTCCTCTGCCTTGTCTAACACGCCAAAATGCAATGTGATTTCTTTATCAGACACCCTTCCACCCCATGCCTTGGGCACAAATGTTACAGAACCTGCAGGTGAAATCACAAGTACCTTCGCAAGTATTATGATGTTTGTAGTTGGAGTACGTCGGACTCCGAGCTTTCGGAGAAGTTGGGCGTTGGATAAATATTTCTGTGCAGTCAATGATCCCTTTCAGGTTGTCAAATAAGGTATCTTCAAAAGCTCGCAGCCGGTGAGATATGAGTGCTCGTCGGGATGGCCAAATAATTATTTCGTGAAGTTCTTGACTAGAACATCAAGCCATGAGTGGAAGATACTGCTGAAATGGCGAACATGCATGCAAGATCATTGGTGAGAAGTCCCAGCGGCAGTGTCATCATCACCAGAAGCAGCTGCTGCTCTGCATCCAGGCATGTCCTGTGTGGTGGTGCCCAAATAGACAATACAAGCTGCAACAGAGCCCTGAACACTGTTGCAGATACTAGCCCTGTGTAAAACTTCAATGTTTTATCAGACTGCATCGCCATCGTTCTTGTTATTTCTGAAAGGTTGACCACGTCTTCCTCAGAAGATTTTTTTTTCAACAGGTTTAAGTTGCGTTCTACGTCTCCGAGACGTTGCTTGATTGCCTCATTTAGTCGTACCAGAACAGCAATGTCCTCTGAGGTGAGTTTTGTTTGCGTTTCACCATCGCACAACTCTGGGCGGTCACAGAGGCCAGAAGAGTCACTCATGGATGTTGTAGGGTACGAGTTGGAATCCGCAACACTGTCTGCTTGTTCAAAACAACTCTTTTTCTGAACACGCTGATATCTTGCCATTCTCTGCTGAGGGTTTCCTTGTGCTCTGCTCGGGAACACCGTAGGAATGTAGTCAGGGTGATTAGGATCACAAGATGGCTGGCCTGTAAAACAAGCACAGAATATTATTGTGGAGACGTAATGAATGCAGACTGTTGTCTTCAAGGAACACAACGGGACCGCTTATAACTAGAAACATTTTAATGGCACTTTTACTACTGCGGCGCACGTGTACATGCGCATGTTTTCTGCCCCGTATGCTTGTCTCAGCTTTTAAATATGAATTCACAAATAAATCTACAATTTCTCTAAAGTAATTTAAAGCAAAACACCTAGGTCGACTGAAATTGGTGCAACGAAATTGCCACATTTCTAGCAAAATGAGACCTGTAGTGTTGAGCACGAGACCACGATCCATAATTGGCATCCGGTAATTCGTAAATGCTTTTTGAGTGCGGCCGAAACTCCATACTTCATGCACGGAAATTCCTAGCTTTTCCGCGATTCTGTTCTGCATAAAATACCACAGATACGGATGCTCGCCGTATCGAATGCTCGATCGAGGCGAAATGCCAGGGGCCCGCGAACTGTGCGATGTCAGTGCACGTTAAAAAATGACAGGTGGTCATATTATCCATAGCCCTCCACTGCAGCTGCCGACATAGCCTGAGTCGATCTGGGACGTTAAATATCGTAAGTCAAAGAGCACAGGTAGCTAGACAAGTAAAGCTGCAGAAGTGCGCTAGTGCCACACAAACAGCTGTAATGAATGCAGTGGACACGGGGCTCGAGCAAGGGAGAAGAGAAAGACGACGTGCTATGATCGCTGGCCTCCTTCTTGTTAGCCCTTGGGCAAAGTAAACCGTTGCTTCGTCGTGTCCACTCCTGCCTGTAAAACACCTCCTTTGAACTGGTGGAGGTTTTGCGTACAAAACGAACAAACAAAAACGGTGGCATAATGGCACCTGCTAAACATCACTTTAAACTCATGTTTGGAGTGTGGCATTCCATGCAGAGGCAAGGAACCAGACGAGCGCGCAAGCTCGTAGCGAGCTGCTCACGCGTGAGTCACGCGACATAAGGCCAGAACGATCGCGCAGTATCACCTTTATTATTCTGCGCGATAGCACTCTAGTACTCTCCGTAGTAGCCTACCTTGTATGAAGTAAGCAGAGCGAAGCTGGGAGCTCTTGATAGGCTGCCACTTGTCCCGGCGCACCGCTGCTATCCAAGCGTTTCTCTTGTCAGCCTCGATAGGGAACCTAAGCGTTCGTACTTGCGAAAGAAGGTTGGTTCCTGAACGAAGGCTGCAGCCTGGCACAGCACAACATGAACCCAACCTTGACCGTTTCACGGGCGATGTGTAGGATGCGGAGCGCATTTTCAAGGCAGCCACAGAGCGCGATCAAACAAGCGAACACGCCGTTGAGGAGTGAACGTAAAGAGTTGATGCTCCAGAGAGCTTCTCGCCGCCACGACTGGATGCCACAAATCATACTTATATCGATATATAACCGAGAAATGGCTGAGAACAAGCGCAGTACGAACGCGAGCAAGAGGGTCAACACAAGCGAAAATGAGCAAAACAACCGCTACTCGAAGTTTTCTAGGGGCGGCCGATGCCGGCGCACAGCATTGCCAGAGCACGGTGGGCGCTGGATGAAACCGTCTATTCAATCAGATCTATCACAACAACCTAGGACTCGATAAAAACAAATGAACCCTTGCAATCACGGCTAACGCGGTCGCACCATAACAAGAATGTCCGAGAATTTTGATGCAAGCCACGACTTTCGAAAAATCATTCCTTCCCGAACAGCACGTAGTTGAAACGCCCTGCCTGATGAAGCTGCCTCATCCACAACTCTTTCTTCATTCATGAATGCAATGGCGAATCTACGAGCCATCCTTTGAACGTTTCTTGTTTTAAAGAAGATAGCCTTTCTTGGGATATTTGAACGCAGAAATTTTGGTCTGTCTGTCTCTCTCTCTGTCTTTCTGTTTGTCTGTGTGTCACACGATTCATCCACCCAGCCAATGTTTAAGCACTTGCTGAAGCCTAGCCATCTTGAACTGGTAGCTGCGTTCATACTTGTGAACATTGTCTAAGAAAAAGCAAATAATACGCATATCTGAGGCACAACATCAATACTTAAGTATTAGGTGGTGGGTTCCCTTACTCGAAAATACATAGATACGTAATATTAAAGACCCTAGTGTTTCTTAGGCTGCAGTGAAAATGCGACGCTACGCTGGAGAAAGCCCTCTGCCGGTGAGTGGCCCTGGGAACAGACTCACGGGTGGCCACGGATGAGACGAGGACTCATGTAGTACGGCAGGCAGAAGACTATCGTCTTTCGACGACATTTGCAGCGAAGCACACAGATACGCGGCCAAATGTTTTCTTTTTTTTAACACGAAAGCATTTTATGCCGGGGTCCACCAAGTACATCTGTTACGGATATGACGTTGATAAAATGGATGCCAACGGGTGAGAAAGAAAAAGATCCGCCGCTGGGAATGTAACCCACGACGTTGCGGCCGTGACGCCAAACTAACTAACTTGGCAGATGTTGAATACTTCACGAACGCGCATTATATTTTTAACACATTCTCTCTCGCACGGTGTTGTCTGTTGGCGGTGTAGGTAGGCGGGGCGGAGCGGGGCGGTGCCGCCGTCCGTGAGAGGTAAAAAGAAGTATAGAATTATAGATGCGCTGAGTGAAAAGCGCACACTAGAAAAGTAACAAGGGACAGGACTAGTGGTGCGCAAACTTTAAACTGTTTATTTTCGCAAAAGCGCATCATAGATATACAAAGAAAAACATTAAAGATAACAGGAGTATGTTATAACGTGTTGCTCATGGAAGCCGGTCATTTTGGTGCTATCATGCTCCGCGTGTGTATTCCTAACTAATCTGGTGGTTGTCAATAAAGTTAAATGCTGCCTCACTGAGTGCAATAGATGCAAAGCTCACTTAATTGTGTGATTTAAACATGAAAAATGCCTCCATGGTTTCGCGTGTTCTTTTAGACCTGCAATGCGCCAACGTCTGCGTTTGGTTAAAAATGGAATCACATCCGCATCTTGCGCAATGAGTAGCTACGTGCCCTGGAGAGTGCAGCATTTGTGTGGCGTGCCTATGTTCTCTTAATCTCGTGTTTATGCAACGCCCAGTCTGCCCAATATAGAATTTTCCGCGCGTGAACGGAATTTTATAAACTATGCCCTCGTCGCATTCTAAATATTTGTTTAGATGTTTGATGGTGCATTTTTTCACGAACGTAGTTTCGAGAGAATCATTAACTTGTCTGCAATGGCCTTTAAGCTTTAAAGGGGCAGAGAAAACAATTTAGCGCCATGCTTTTCCCCGATCTTTTTGAGAGCATGAGAAGTCTTGTGCATATATGGAACAACACACATGTTCCTGGTTTGCTCGCTTTTTTTTTTTTTGGTGCCTTCTTACTGCCAAGCAAACTTTTTAGGACCTTTTCAGCGACAGAAGCTGTTGAAGACGCCGGGTATCCACTGGTCTTAAGCTTCGTTGCTTGTTGCTGGATACTGTCATTAACCTTGTGTTCACATATCTTCTGACTGCCAGTGTTAGGCATGGGGAAGCTATGGCCCTCTTGAAGAGCTTCGTATGACGTGAGTCGTACGGCAGCAGGGACTTATTGCTCCTAGTTTTATATTCCCAGCATGTATGGGTCTCTTGGAAAGTTAGCTGCAAATCTGAAAATTGCAAGCTGTCATTACATGGCATCTCAACAGTGAATTCAAGACCTTGGTGTGCCTGTCCGAACAATAATAAGCATTTGTCTTTTTTATGTTCCGTGAAACAATCACGCTGGAAACAAACCAAGAAATTATCGACGCAATGAAAGCATTTCACAGGCCCCGAATCGGCCATTTTTTCCTGCAAAGTTCTGTCGCCTCTGGCCCAAAAAGTGTCGCAAAGCGCTGGGGCCACACACGCGCCTATGCAGATGCTTGTGTTACGTGGATGATTTCTTGGTTTGTTTCCCACATCATTGTTTCACGGAACATAAAAAAGACAAATGCTGAGAATTGTTCCGACAGGCACACCAAGGTCCTGAATTCTCTTTGAGATGCCAAGTATTGACAGCTTGCAATTTTTATATTTACAGCTAACTTTTCAAGATACCCATACATGCTGGGAATATAAAGCTAGGAGCAATAAGTCCCTGCTGCCGTACGACTGACGTCATACGAAGCTCTTCAAGAGGGCCATAGCTTCCTCATGCCTAACACTGGCAGTCAGAAGATCATGTGACCACAAGGTCAATGACAGTATCCAGCAACAAGCAATGAAGCTTAAGAACAGTGGATTAGGCGTCTTTATTAGCTTCTGTCGCTGAAAAGGTCCTAAAAAGTTTGCTTGGCAGTAAGAAGGCACCAAAAATTGGGGGACCCTTAAGCTTCGCCTTTAAGAGTTGAACGCGATAGCGAAATCCGGCCCCTAGTGCGCACTTCAACCACTAAGTGCATACTTATTAATGTGTATTGTTACACACACACACACACGCACGCACGCGCGCGAATTTTACAGGCTTTCGATCTAAAGCAAGAGTCGCATGGCCTCCAAGATATACGCCGCGCGCCGGCCCTCTCGGATGCCATGCAAAGTCGAGATATATTTGTCACAATGCCTCACAGATGGCAGCACATTATCTAGCGTTTGCTGCGTTGGCTTGATATGTTTTCCTCTAGATGGACATAGTTGTCCATTTTTAGAGCTGTTTGAAAGTTCGTGTGTGTATTTAGCGGCGATGGCTGCACTATCCCGGCGTTTTTCGACGTAGTTTGATGGCCTCGCGAATGCGCCTACCGTATGGGCTCGTTTTCGTCGTGACACCTGCCGAACAAAATGCGTCGAGACTCCTTTCACTACATGACATTTATGTAGTGTTTTTGTCCGAAGCAGCTGCAAGCAACATCGTGGCTTTGTGGTAAGACACCTGCTTGCCACGCGAACGGCCCGGGTTCGATCCTCATTGGGACCGAAGATTTTATCGTTTATTTTATTTGCTACTTTCTCGATTTTTCGCTCACGGATGATTTTTCGCTCACAACCAACGGTGCCGACGCCGACAGCGGTATTTCTGCGACACGAGCTCTCTAACGCTACCGCGTTAAAAGAAAACGAGCAAACGAGGAACATATGTGTTGTTCCATATATGCACAAGAGTTCTCATGCTCTCAAAAAGATTGGAGCACCATAGCCGCCTTACCACCATGATGGGAAAAAAGAACACAAAAGATGAGGAAGAGAGAGAGAGAAAGGAAGTCGAAAAGCAGGGAGGTTAACCAAGCTTTGGTTCGGCTGGCTAGACTAAATATTGTGTAAGGGAAAAGGGGGAATAATAAATAGAAAAGTAGAGCGTTCTTGTCTCTGTAATAAGCAACCACCGCGTAAAAATGTGCACACGTAGTTGCGTTAATTTGTGCAATGCGTGTGTGTGTGTGTGTGTGTGTGTGTGTGTGTGTGTGTGTGTGTGTGTGTGCCCGTTCTAATGTAGCTTACCCTCCACTCTGTACATTAAAACAGGCACATAAAGAAACAGCTCCACTACTGTGAAACCAGAGGAAGTGCGTCGCACGGGCACCCAGTGATTCCCGTTCGTACAGTTCCCACTGCTCCGCTTACCAAAGCGTCAATGAAGACAGTGTTTCAGGTAAGCATGTAGGGTTTACCCTGCACGAGTAGCATTTTATTAGGCAGACACGAAGTCGGTGTGCGACATGTGCGCTACTTTTTTCTGCACTTTGTCGACTTCCTGCTTGTTAGGCCATTTGAGATACGCGTCGTCTGCAGCAAATTCCGTCTGGTTGTTTCCCCATTAGATGTAGTCACGAAGCGATGCAGCGCCGCACCGGCGTAGCGTCGTAGCAGAGACGGCGCAACGGGAGCGGCATGTTGTCGCTCGACGAGGCGTTGGAGCCCTCTCTTGCGCCCCGCCGGAATCATTTTTCTGAAACGTTTCAGCAATTTCATATTTATTAATGCGATTAATTTGCTGCTATTTTTGATAATTATAATATTTTTCGACCTTGTTCGTTCATTTCTGAGCATTGCTAGCCTTGTTATGGCGTGTATTGAGCGCTTTACTTTGAGCGTGATCGCGCCACATGAAATGGATGGACGACAAGCCTGTCTCTTAAAGTGATCCGCACTGAAAACTTCTTTTGTCCCTTGACCTGTTCATAACACGACTTCCCTCCTCATTTTTTCTCTTCCCCTTCCTCCTCTTCTAAGATTGCAAAACGGAAGTTTCTCTTCCGGTTAACGTTTGTTCCGTTTTCTCACTTCTCGCTTTCTCTCTGTATCCCACCCTTGAGTATTCACCAAGGCCTAACTCCAATTCTGCCCGTTCCGTTCCGTTACTTCAAAACCATGGTGTGGTGGTTCTTGGGCCCTCAGATGCAGGAAAACCAAGGCACGAACAAGAAACACATTTATCGACTTGACACACACAAAATTTGACACACACAATTACACACGCTTTGTCTCACTGAACAATACAAATATCCCTAAGTCCTAAATCTTAAAGTTTCAACCCGCACGCGAGAGGATCGGCGCGTCCTGACGTATAGGCCCGTGAACGTCACTCACAGTACCGCAGTCAGGTAGTGACGATCCCAGCACGAAGCGGACAGGTGCGTGATGCGAAGGTGCACAAACAGACGACGACCTGCTCGTCGCGGAACGCACGGGCCCACGCTGACGACGGCCAACTCGGACGTGGCACCACGGCCACGATCTCGACCCCGGAAAAGGATCCGCTTGGACGTGGCGCCGGGGCCACGATCTCTGCTCCGGAACGGGGCAGCTCGGGTTGTGCCGGAACCGCCTGGACATGGCACCGAGGCCACGATCTCGGCTCCTGGCCCGCACGCTCGTTCACCACAGGAACAGCTGCCAGGTCCGGCCCGTAACGATTGCTCGTTCCCGGGACGCTCGTTCCTGGCCGCGTTCTTCCAGCCCGGCGACGTTCTCCAGCTCTCGAGCTTCGCGAGCGTCTCTCTCGCGCACACCGTCGTCGTCCTCTTTGGTTCCGTTTTCTCCTTCGGTTGTGGGTTACAGTCTCTTACTACACATGGATTGTAACATCCTATGACAACAAATACTTAAACGATTATCACCAGTTCCATTAACAAGATACTTTATTTTGTGTGGTCGCTATTTTTATACTAACGGCCATTCCTACTGTTCTGCTTACCACAGAAAACTAATGTTAGTAATAAATGCTTAGTGTCATTTTGTTTTTATAAACTTTTTGTCCCCTCTAAAGGTAATCAGCAAGCATGCACGGCGTAAGCTGATACTACTACAAACACGAAGTGGAAACGCGACGTGGAATCATTGCAGGAATGTATAACGTATGCAAAGTTGTGCGCTAATGAACTATTTCGTGTTGTGATTGGCAAACAAGCGATGTTGTGCGCTCATTAAATCACACCCTGGAGAAGTTGCCTCGGACGAACTTTCCTTACGCCAGTATGTTTAATGGAATCCATGCGATCCTACGAGACACGTATACGACAAATCGCTTGCGGTCCCATGTTTATATTTGCATCACGAAGGTGCTGTGGTAGCAGCAAAAGCCAGCTCGGAGAGCATATCTCACTGAGTGGCTCTTCTACGACCCTAATTACCTACTTGTTTAAGGCGCAAACATCCGTTGGCATCATTTCGCTGTCTGCATGTTCTTCGTCGTGCGTGTTTGTTAGCGCTATGTTGCTTATCAACTTGCAGTGATCGTGGCGGCGTGCAACAACGCGACGAATAAGGCAGTGGACTCGAGCCCATTGGAAAAACCAGCTTTCAAGCTTGCCCCGCGATTTCATCTACCAGAGTAGGCAGATGGTCAAGATCCACGGTTTTCCGGACCAAGAGGCTGAATTGACAGCCGGGTTAGTTGTCTTAATTCATCTTGAATTTACTTGTACAGCGCGAAATACAACTCGGACGGCAAAGAAGCACACACGCGAACCGCTGCTTATTTCTCTGTCGCCCTCTTTCTCAGTAAGGATGAGTTCACAGAGTGGTATACACGTAAAAAACATCGACATCGTCACACCACATTTGAAAATATTTGTTATACTCATATGAAACCATCTCTCCAGCCGCTATAGTAAGTAGACGCTGCCAATGTGATCGGTGGGCAGTTTCTTGAATTACGTTCTGAAAGAGGCACCGCCCGGCTATTCCAAAATAGTTTAGGTACCGTTAAGCATAGTAATGCGCAGTTTAGTGGGCACCCGTGATTTTAGCGCCGTGGGATTCCACCAATTTGGGACGTCGCGTAGTCACGTAACAAGCAGGAGATTTTTAGGCACACCGAACATTTTTGACGAATGGAGAATATCCAACGGCCAAAATTATGCCCTATTAGGAGCTTGCTCGCCAAGCTTCTTATGCTCGCGCCTTGTCCGTGCGCGGCGTGCCCGCCAGCGGCTCATTACTTCTCATTGGTCCTGCCAGGAGCGCAGCTGCGCTCCCTCCGGTGATTTCAAGAATGCTCACTAGATGGCGCGCCGCAGCTCAAGGCGGCACACACCGCGCTCGGCGCAAGCGCTAGCTGGGTGACTGCTCGAGGATACATCTCCGCAGCATGAACACCCCAACCAAGGCAGCAGCGCGATGTGCTCGACGCCAAGACCCTGCAGTTAGAGCCCGGGAGACCGAAGCGAAGAGGGCTCGCCGTCAAGCAAAACCGGAGCTGCGGGCCAGCGAAGCAGAAGAGAGGCGGGCGCGCCGTCAAGTGGACCCGGTGGTGCGGGCGAGATGTGGAACGCTGGAAACATGCACATCAATGCATTCGTTCCAGTTGCCTGCACCAAAGAAGCGGAGCGTCCTGCGGGCGGTGTCGGGATCTACGTCAAGCTACCTGATGCGGCTGAAGATCTCGCGTTGCCAGTAACCAGCCAGAGCCATAACGGGGAGCACGCCGCTGTGAAGCTCTCAGCCGGGATAGTAGTCATGGCCATGTACTTGGTACCGAACTTGTCACAAAGAGATGTCGCCAAGTACATCGAGAAGGCAATCCAACGATACAGCACCGAGTTCAAACGCCGTCCCTTCGTACTCGTCGGAGATCTGAACGTTGACATCATGCAAAGCGATTGGCTAGTCCAACACATGATGTCACGTTACGCTCTCCGATGGGTATCGTACGACTGCAAACGTCCCACCACCACCAGGGGCACCTGTATCGATGTTGCCTTCGATACAGGTGCCCCTGGTGACTAAAGAAGCACTGCTGAAAGCCGTAGAAAAGTGCTTACAGGAGAGGGAAATACCAGACAGTTGGCGAAAAAGTAGAATGAACTTAATCTATAAAGGCAAGGGAGAAAAGGATAACATTCGCTCGTATAGACTGCTAACCATTACATCGGTGCTATAAGGCTGGCGATGCAGGCAGTAAAATTAAAAATAGAAGCGTGGGTAGAACAAAATGATATTTTGGGAGAACTTCAGAATGGATTTCGAATTGACAGGCGGTTAGACGATAATCTGTTTGTTCTTACCCAGAGTATAGACATATCGAAAATAGAAAACAGGCCCTTATACGTAGCTTATCTAGATATTACCGGGGCGTATGACAACGTTAATCAGGAAATTTTGTGGGATATACTGAAAGAAGTGGGCATAGGTGACGACTGTATACAGCTTTTGAGGGAAATATACCGAGAAAATACAGTTTGTATAGAATGGGAAGGAATAAGTAGCAAGGACAGCGTTGAAATTAGCAAGGGGCTGAGACAGGGATATCCTTTGTCCCCGCTGTTATTCATGCTGTAGATGGTGAGGATGGAAAAAGCGCTAGAAGGTAGCAACATTGGATTTAATTTGTCACACAAGCAGGTCGGCACGATGGTTGAGCAGAAGCTTCCAGGTCTATTTTATGCGGATGATATTGTCTTATTTGCGGACAGTCAAGATGATATACAGCGACTGGCAGATATATGGGGAAGGGAATGTGAGGCTCTAGGACTAGGATTTAGTGCAACAAAATGTGGATTGATGGTATTCAGTAATCACGAAGACCATGTGGTCTTTATACAGGGCCAAAAAATACTGAGGGTAAGCGAGTGCAAGTACCTCGGAGTATGGGTAAATGAGGGGGATAGATATATGGAGGTACAAGAGAAAGCATCGGTAGCAAAGGGAAAGAGGAATGCTGCAATTATGAAGCACAGAGCTTTATGGGGATACAATAGGTACGAGGTGCTTCGAGGGCTGTGGAAGGGTGTGATGGTCCCGGGGCTTATATTTGGGAACTCAGTAGTGTGCATGAAGTCAGAGGTACAATCCGGAATGGATGTAAATCAAAGGACGGTGGGCCGCCTCGCGTTGGGCGCTCACGGGAAGACGACAAATGAGGCTGTAAAGGGTGATATGGGATGGACAGGCTTTGAAGTGAGGGAAGCTCAGAGCAAAATGAGATTCGAAGAGAGGCTGAGGAAAATGAAGAACAGTAGATGGGCAGAGGAGGTTTTCAGGTATTTGCATAGAAAAAGCGTTGACACGCAGTGGAGAAAAATAACTAGGAGGCTCACCAGTAAATATATGGCTAGCAGTGTGGGCGAAATGGCAACAAGGAGCATTAAGCGGAAGGTCAGAGAGGCGGAGAGGACTTATTGGATGGCAGCGATGGAAAAGAAGCCGGCTCTGAGTAACTACCGAAAGGAAAAAAAACGAAATAAGGAGGGAAAGGTTTTATGATAATTCAAGGGGAAGCGCTTTACTGTTTGAAGCAAGGTCGGGCTGCCTTAGAACGCGTAGTTATAAAGCGAGATTCAGTAACGAAGAAGAACAATGTACATGCTGCGGGGGAACTAAGGAAGCGATGGAACATGTACTGATTGAATGTGGCGATATTCACCCAGGTATACGTGTGGGCACGAGTCTACATGAAGCCTTGGGTTTTAGGGACAACAATGGAAAGCTGCACACGTCCGCGATAGAAATAAGTAAGAGACGGTTAGAGTATTGGTGGCAGAAAAGTAGAGATAAAGAACAAACATAAATAATGGGGGGAAAATAAGGTCATTCTGCCTTAAGAGGCAGAGAGATGGACCGTGAATTTATATTGTTTTGGTATAATAACATAGATTTAATCAATGTAGATAAGGTATTAGGCCAACATGAAACAACGAAGCTTTTTTTTTTTTCTTCGAGCCTGGTGGCAGACATGTCACCGCCCCGTTTTAAAGGGGACGCTCATAGCATCCATCCATCCATCCTTCTCAAACTTTCCATTGCGTCCCATGGCAATATTCCATGATCCCTTGGCAATATACTTCATTGATCATAAAGCCATCATCTTTAAAGGGGAACCAGTCCCCAAGCTCATCGAGGGACGCCCTTCTTGTACTTTGTAAAATAACATCTCTTTTGTATATATAATACTTATTGTTCATCCAAATGTATATATACTTCACCAAAATTTATATAGTGCATACAGCCGAAAATTGATAAACATTGTGTATGTAGTGCGTATATAACAACGTTGTCACGTCTATATATGATGGTAGGGACATGTGTTTGGACTTGTTATAACAGGTATTGTGTATATATAATGTTTCTAGTTCATCCAAATGTATATATACTTCATCAAAATGTATATAGTGCATCAACCGTAACTTAATAAACATTGTCTATATACGTAACTGCAAATTAGTAAACATTAATAAACATTGTCTATATATGATGGTAGAAGAATGTGTACGAGCATTCGCGGGTTAGCCGATCACCTCCGAGCAAGCTCCTCTAACGTCATTCACTTCGTGAATAAGGCGGTGAATTTTTGAAAACAGTTTCTTCTCTTATTTTTCACGTAGTCGTAGATAAGTGGTCATTACGTGATTGATCATTTTCGCGCTATTTGTTGCATCGCGTTACGAGCTGGCGCTGTGTGCATGACCCAGAACATTTCGACCAGTCTTCTCTGGACCCCAATAAAGTTTGCATCATCATCATCATCATCATCATCATCAATCATAAACAGCTAACGACCAATGCGGAAGAAAACAGTGCGCGGTAGTTTATCGTTACATTCGCCCAGATTGAAAAAAAAAACTTTTGCTCACACCGTTTACATAGATGTATATACTTTAACGGGTCGGAGGGCACTCCGAACAATGTTGCAAATATAAATACGGTGAGTATACAGAATGTACTACGTCTCTTATAGCACACGCTCTTAATTTAAAAAAAAAAAGAACTTGTGGTGTTTATTTTCACCAAAACAGATACAATGGCGAAAAATGGGGGGACGGCAAAAAAGCTGCAGTTATTGCAGCTTGACTAAGCACCGCCCACCCTGCGTCAGCAATGACAGGGTGAAAACAAAATACGAATAGAATGAAAAAATAAATTAAATAAAGCAAGTAATAATGCAAGCAAAAGGCGAAGTAAATGACAGGCCAAGGTATACGACAAGTAAACAGGGATAGCAAAAATAGTAATATAATTTACTAAGGTTGAGCGTTGGGCTAGTTGGTGCAGCATAATCCAAAGGTTTCACAGCGCATACAACGAGGACGAGCAAAGAAGAGACACACACAGCGCTGTGTATGTCTCTTCTTTGCTCGTCCTCGTTGTATGCGCTGTGAAACCTTTGGAGTAATATAATAATAGCAATAATAACCACGTGCTTGAAACACTAATTGCGTTAGTAGAAAAACACGGCAAATTATAATATGCGCAAACCTGAATATGGGCAAGAAAGTGTAGTATGAATTACTGAAAAGAAAAGGTGCAGTCATTGCAACTTACATTAAAAAACGCTGTTAGTCAGCAGCCTTTAGAGGTTAACAAAATTTCATTGAATGATACGAATCTACACTATTGGAAGGCCGCCATCGACATAATTTTATTCATGCATAAATTTGTGTAGTTAATGCATAAAAACTGTTCCTTATGATACTATGATATGCATTACACGCGTATGTACGGTTGTCCTAGTGCATGATATGTAAAACTGTACTTTTTCTGTGCTCTTACTTTCTGAAAATGACATCACATTGATTGCGAATGAAGTTCTCTCTCTCTCTCCGTATATATATATATATATATATATATATATATATATATATATATATATATATATATATATATGGCCTAAAGAGTGAGGGAGGCTTGACACCCCTCCCCCCCCCCAACTCGCGAACAAGTTGGTACGCCACTGCACAGAAGCACCACGAATTCGAAATCCGGATCATTACGAATTTTTGTCAACAACGAAGGTTTCTTTCGTGTTATCCGTGTAGCTATCTTTGGTAACTTAGTGCTCCAAAACGAATGGACAATACTATTATCCTTCCACATTATCATCACCACGTGCAAGCTGCAATATCGAGTTGAGTCTTTATAAGAAATGCATTGGCAATGAATGGTTTGTCCAGAAAAATTCCGACATCCTCCAGCAGGTAAGCTCAGAATGTCGAATATTCGGAGGACTTGTGAGCTGAATCCCACGTATCTAGTTCCGGGACCAGATTGGTAAAAGGATCTCCGACATGCAAAACTCTGTAGTAAATGGGATCAGCAAATGCTCTTGTGCGGACACGAGCGGAGTTTACGGCACCGAAAGCTTCGTGACTTCTCGCTGTCTCGGCCCCAGCTGTCGCTTTGCGCTTACCATAGTTCGATGCTATCGAGAGAACAGGGATCGTGCCTTGAATGAGTATAGTGTAAGGAGATTGGTTGGGCGTCTGACTTCCCTTTCATTGATTTCGTGCGCGCGCTGCATACTAATGTGACTGGATGAAGATAACGGCGACAAGTGGCTCAGGTTTTTTGTTTATTTGTTTCCTTGTGAACGTGGCGGGATTTCTGACGGCCATTGCTCTACGTTTCGCCCATTTTTTTCGCTGTGAGGTTACCAAGGTGAGGTTGTAGACTGGCAGTCGGAGCATTACCTTCTCTTTCGATATGACCGTATCTATTTTTCTGGGTACAGTTTTTATTCCTCCAACCGTATAAAAAGTAGCCTTGAATGTCTGTAATAATATCGTATAGTAGAAGCAAATACCACTATTTTGCCTGTCTTCGCTGCATAGTGAGAAACATTTTTTGAGCCAAGGCTACTTTCTGGGGCGATACCTTCTGTGATAATACTTTGGCTATGTGATGATACCATTAATATGTCATGTTACCTCCTCTGAGGTGCCGTGCGGTCTAAATAGTAGTACATATCAGGGACCCTAATATAATAATAATAGGTCCTTTATTTTTCATCAAGCATAAGATGAGGTAGAGCTGTGAGGTAGAGCTGTGGAATACGCTAGAGAAGTGCTGTCTCATAAAAGTGCCAACATAAAGAATTCCTGATGCTGTTCAGAAGGTGTTGATGTTCGTGAGTAATTTATATTTTAAAGAAAGACGTATGGCAACTCCCGTAGTGTAAAACGTGAGGAAGTGCGTCGCACGGGCTTCCAGCGATTCCCGCTCGTTGAGTTCCCACCGTTTACCGAAGCGTAAATGACGCCAATGCTTATGGTAAGCATGCAGGGTTTCCCCGGCACGAGTAGAATCTTCTTAGGCAGATTCAAAAACTCGGTGTGCGACATGTGCGCTACTTTTCGATGCGCGTTATCGACTTCCCGCTTGTTATAACAATAATAATATTGTTACGCGCGAAGGCGACTGAGACGTTACAGCTGAAGGGCCGTTTATTAGGTCTCGAAGGTGGGCGCAGGAGCGGCCAACAGGTTGTCTCCCTCAGCGTCGTCGTCTTCTCTCTAGCTGCAGCGCGGGGCGGCCAGCACGTTCACTCTTCTTCGTTGTCCTCGCAGGTACGCGCAACATTCCTCTCCACGCAGACGAAGCCCGCCGGGCGAGTTCATTGATTCATCTTGGTGTGCACAACTTCAGGCGAGCGACATGAACGGCTTGGGTTTTAGCAGTTCTTCTACCACTTTTCGTGAGGCGAGCTACTATGTACGTGACCTCCGTGAGTTTCTTAATGACAACAAACGGTCCGTCATATGTGGCCAAGAACTTTTGGCATAACCCACGTCTCCGTACCGGAGTCCATAGCCACACTAAATCGCCGGGACGATAAGTTGCAGGACGATGGCGGATGTCGTAGCGTGCTTTGGATTTGTCTTGCGATGCCACAGTGCGTAGATGAGCAATACGACGCGCCTCTTCCGCAAGGCATAGTGTTTCGGCGACAGAGATGTTTTCGTGCGTAGAGAAAGGCAAAACTGTGTCGAGTGTGTGCCGTGGCGGGCGTGCATACATCAAGAAGAAAGGACTATAACCAGTTGTCTCGTGCTTAGCGGTGTTGAACGCGTACGTTATGAATGGTAGAACGTCATCCCAGTTCTTCTGGTCGGACGAGACATACATAGAGAGCATGTTTACAATTGTTCGATTGGTGCGCTCCGTGAGCCCGTTCGTTTGCGGGTGGTATGGAGACGAGTGACGCAGGTGGGACTCACACAGTCGAAGCAGCTCCTCTACGATATCCGCCGTAAATTGTCGTCCACGATCACTGATGATCACCTGAGGTGGGCCATGTCGGAGGATAACGTGTTGCAACAGGAACACCGAGACGTCGATGGCAGTTGCGGAGGGCACGGCTGCCGTCTCGCAGTAGCGTGTGAGGTAATCGACACATACAATTACCCAGCGATTGCCTTGCGCCGATTTTGGAAAAGGGCCCACGAGGTCAATGCCCACTTGTTGGAAAGGTGTGCTTGGAGGTGGCACCGGCTGTAGGAGACCAGCCGGAGCAGCAGATGGGCGTTTGTGGCGCTGACACTGCGTGCAACTGGCCACATACACCTCGATAGACTGTCGCATTCCCGGCCAATAAAAGCGTTCCTTGGTGCGGTAGAGCGTCCGCGCAGAACCTAGATGTCCGGACGTAGGATCGTCGTGCATAGCACTTAGAATCGCTGGCCGAAGGCTTTCCGGCACCACCAGAAGGAAACGTGCGCCAGTGCTGGAAAAGTTCTTCTTATACAAAAGTCCATCGCGTACACAAAAACTGCGTGCTGTAGGAGCTGTGAAGAGCAGTGCTAATTTAGTGTCCTTTCGCTGTTCGTCCTTGAAAGTGCTGAGGTCTGGAAACTGCGGCGACACGGAAGCTACAAGGTGGTCGAAATCATCGGCGTCACACTCGGTATTGCTGAGTGGCATACGTGAAAGGCAGTCCGCATCGGCGTGTCGTCGACCACTGTTATACGAGACGGTGAAACTATATTCTTGGAGCCGAAGCGCCCAGCGTGCTAGACGGCCACAAGGGTCACGAAGGTTCACAAGCCAACACAATGAGTGGTGGTCGGTGACGACTGTGAATGGGCGCCCATACAGGTAAGACCGAAACCGCTGAATCGCAAATACTACCGCGAGGCATTCTTGTTCTGTAACAGTGTAATTCTGCTCTGGCCTACTCAGGGAGCGACTTGCGTATGCGATCACGTGTTCGCAGTTACCGTAGCGTTGAACTAGGACGGCGCCAATTCCTATGCCGCTGGCATCTGTGTGAAGTTCTGTCGGAGCTGAAGGGTTGAAGTGTTGAAGAACAGGCCGTGACGTCAGGAGGAACTTCAGTTGACGAAAAGAGGAGTCGCACTCCGGAGTCCACTCAAAGGGAATGTTCTTTCGTAGCAGACATGTCAGCGGATACGCGACGTCGGCAAACTTAGGTATAAAGCGACGAAAATAGGAGCAAAGCCCAAGAAAGCTACGGAGCTCCTTAACAGAGCGCGGTGCACTGAACGCTTCAACGGCTGCTGTCTTCTGGGGATCTGGGCGGATGCCATCCTGATCGACGAGGTGTCCGAGCACAAGGGTTTGGCGGTCTCCGAAGTGGCACTTCTTTGAGTTTAGAACAAGACCAGCGTTTCTGATACAGTTCAGTACAATATCCAGACGTGAATTGTGTTCGCTGAAGGTGCGGCCAAAGATGACGACGTCGTCGAGGTAGCACATGAAGATGTTCCACTTCAAGCCGCGAAGGATAGTGTCCATAAATCTCTCGAAAGTCGCCGGAGCGTTGCACAGCCCAAATGGCATCACGTTGAATTCAAAAAGGCCGTCAGGGGTTACAAACGCAGTCTTTTCCTTATCCTCAGGATGCATCGGAATTTGCCAGTAGCCGGATCTTAAGTCTACGGAGGAAAAGTAAGAGGCCGAATGAAGGCAGTCGATGGCATCATCAATACGGGGAAGTGGGTACACGTCCCTTTTTGTTACTGCATTCAATCGGCGATAGTCAACGCAAAATCTCCAAGATCCATCTTTCTTTTTAACAATAATCACTGGAGCTGCCCATGGACTCGCCGACTCTTGTATGACTCCTTTTTTCATCATTTCTTGCACCTGCTCGTTAATAATCTGACGCTCCGTTGGTGAAACGCGGTATGGCCTCTGTCTAATCGGATTTGCCGAACCCGTGTTGATAGTATGACGTGTCCGAGAAGCAGGGATCGACGGCACTTTGTCCTTCTGCGCAAAGTCGAATACAGAGACGTGCTTCGAAAGCACATCCACCAACGTTCGGCGTTCACTCGTACTCAGCGACTTATTCACCATTGACAGAAGAGCCGTTTCGGAACTGTGACTGCGATATTCTTCCGGCACATCTGTAAGCTCCGTCACCGATAAGGCCGCGTGTTTTCCGCTAACGACGGCTAACTTCAGGCCATCGGGAAGCATGACCGGCTCCGTGGAACAATTGACAGTCCATAAGCCAGCGCGTCCGCCTTTGATCGACACCACACAATGTGGAACCAGGACATTCTTCTTCATACAGTTGATGTGCATTGGTTCAACGTTGGCATCAAAGCTGGCGGAATGGCTGCCGCAGCAAACAACAGGAACACGAACGGTTGATGATGGAGGTATGATAGTGTCGCCACAGACACACAATGCCGTCTCGCCCTCCGCAGGGTTTTCCAAGAGTGCTGACGGTACGTGTCCACTTAAGAATATCGTCCCTTCGCGGCAGTCGACAGTGGCACCACACTCCCGCAAAAAGTCCATACCCAAAATAACATCATGTGTCGCCCAGGGAATAATCACGAACTCCGTCGTAATAACGTGGCCTCCCAGAAACACGACAGCACTACACACACCAACAGCCTGCAGCGGCTCACCACTCACTCCGCAAAACTTCGACGCTTCATCCCACTTAAATACAACCTTTCGTCCCAGCGTATTTTTAAAACAAGCACTCATGACCGAAATTGTTGCCCCCGTGTCTACCAAAGCCATCACAGGCACATCGTCAACAAAAACACGCACTTTGTTCTTGAGCATTAACACAGGAGGTATTTCTCGCATTAGCACATCTCCGGCGACCTCACCTCCATCGGCCGCGCTTGCTAGTTTTCCGATGGCAAAGGAGACGTGGTGCGACGCAGCGGTGAGGGTGAACGGGGAGCGCGAGGACGTGGTGGTGGCGTCAAACTTCTGTCAGATGTCGGGGAGCGATTCCGGAAGCTGCGTGCCCAATAATCGTCGCTAGGCGGAAGGTGTGTTGCTCGCGGGACGTCGTGAGGTCGTTCGGAAGGTCGTGTAAATTGCGGTGGTGGGCCATACCGTGGGGCTACGCGACGGTTACAAAACCGCGAGATGTGTCCTGGGACACCGCAGGAGTAGCAGACTGGGAGAGGTCGAAACCTTGATTGTTCTTCGATGAACCGAGCATCATCTTCTCTGGTGTAGTGGGCCGGTTCATCTCGTACATCATAGCGATAGATGTCGCGTCGCGAGGAAGGCGGACGCTGAGCGCGCCGGTCATAGCTGGGAGCTGGAAAGCGTGAGGTCCTTCTTGACTGTGGGGCTGCGTTGTACTCTACAGCCGCTGCGCTAACCATCGGTTGCCAAGGGGCCGGAGGGGTCGGAGCAGTCACAGCCTCCCGTGGCACATGGACGGAATGGTGGTCCACTGCTGAACGTGACAGCTCTTCATAGCGGGAAAGTTCTTCGCGGACAATCTGTCGGATCGTCGAAGACAGGTCTTGGCAGGAGCTCGTGTCGACGCTTGCAACCGTCGTAACGTTTGTCAGCCGGCCAAACTTTGGAGCAATCCTGCGCATTTTGAGCTGTTCAAAAGTACGGCAATGCCGAATGACCTCGGTCACAGAGCTCAGGTTTTCATTTCCGATGAGGAAATTATAGACATCCTCGGCAATGCCTTTCAGCAAATGGCCGACTTTGTCTTCCTCTGACATTTGAGCATTGACCACCTTGCACAGCTTCAGCACATCTTCAATATACGTGGTGATTGTCTCACCTGGTAGCTGCGCGCGTTGCGACAGTGTCTGCTCCGCACGCTTCCCTTTGACGCCTGAGTCCCCGAAACACGCCTTTAGTTCTTGAACAAAACGGTCCCACGTCGTCAGCGTGTCCTCGTGGTTCTCGTACCACACGAGCGCAGTGTCGGTAAGGCAGAAGACCACATTGGTGAGCTGAGCGGCGGCATCCCAGCCGTTGGACTTGTTGACTCGCTTGTACTGGACGAGCCACGCGTCAACATCTTCTCCCGATTTTCCTCCGAAGGGCGGTGGAACTCGATAGTACTGGAGTGGACCGCAAGGCGCAGCCCTGGGGGCGTCGCCTTCTTCGGGCATGTCGGACACGGTTGTGGCAGATGGCGGGAGGCCGGCAAGTCGACGGCTTCGACGAAGGTGTAGCAATGGTGGTTCCGTCGTTGCAAACGCGTACCCAGCACCTCACCACTCTGTTACGCGCGAAGGCGACTGAGACGTTACAGCTGAAGGGCCGTTTATTAGGTCTCGAAGGTGAGCGCAGGAGCGGCCAACAGGTTGTCTCCCTCAGCGTCGTCGTCTTCTCTCTAGCTGCAGCGCGGGGCGGCCAGCACGTTCACTCTTCTTCGTTGTCCTCGCAGGTACGCGCAACAATATTAATATGTGGGGTTTAACGTCCCAAAACCACGATATGATTATGAGGAGCGCCGTAGTGGAGGGCTCCGAAAATTTCGACCACCTGGGGTTCTTTAACGTACATCTAAATCTAAGTTCACGGGCCTCAAACATTTTCGCTTTCATTAAAAATGCAGCCGCCGCGGCAGGGATTCGATCCCGCGAACTTCGGGTCAGCAGGCGAGCGCCATAACCATTAGACCACCGTGGCGGGGACACTTCCCGCTTGTTACGGCAGTTGAGATACGCGTCGTGTGCCGCGATTTCCGTGAGGTTGTTTCCCCCATCACATGTCCCGTAGCAACGCAGCGCCGACGCAGAGGCACGCACAGGGAGGGGCATTCGCCCGCTCGGTGAAACGGTGGCGCCCTCTCTTGCGCCCTGCCGGAGTCAACTCCATGTTTCCGCAAGGCTTAAGCGATTGTAGGTTAATTATTGAGATTAATTATTGGCTCTTTCTGTTATTATTATTTTAGATCTTGTTCGCACATTTCAACCCTGCTTTAAGCATTGCTACCCTTGGTATAGCCTGCAGTGAGCGCTCTGCTGTGAGCGTGGTCACGCCACATGAGATGGATGGACGACAAGCCGGTCCCCTAAAGTACTCCGCACTTTAAAGTTTCATTCTTAGGCACCATGTATCGGTAATGCTGCTCTAGTTAGCATTCACCTAGTTACCCTATACAGCCAGTACTCACTCTCACAGGACAAAATATATCTGCTGCAGACTGTATCCGTAAGGTGCCAAGGTAACGCCATTGATATGCAGTAAAGAAAACGGTGCCGAACTGTACACTGTAGCTTGGTGACTAGGCATTTGATACTAGCCTAAAAACTGTGAATCAGTGGTCAATGGCTTGTAATAATAAAAGCCACGAAAACCTTATTCAAATGAAGGTCAATACAACTACTGTTATTTTGATAAATTATTTCGTTGTGGCAGACATGTCTGATTATCAATTCAAATTAGGCCGGTAAGAGAATTAATATTGCTGCAATAACTGTTGTAGGAGAAACACTATATGAATATACAACATTCCGCAAATGGATAGAATTATAAGATGGTAAACAGATTGAGGTAGCGGTGCAAATGAAGAAACTTGAATTCATTGCACTGAGCGATAAAGTACCACCCGCTATGACTACCGACTTAGCACAAGCATCGGGATGCACCTGTTACAAGAGTGACATAGCTGTCAATCCATACCCGACGGCCGCGCTCTATTTGCAACAGAATGCAGCAATTCTTTGATCTTCAGACTCGGTGTCATTCGTCGGCGGTGAGGCGGTTAGACTCATTAGAAGGACCGCCCCTTTTAGCGTATTGCATCTGGCGTGTTAACAAGAAGAAACTTCCCGAAAACGTCGTGTCACACACTCTTGACATGCTCAAATGGCACTAGAGAGAGAGAAAGTAAAACGCTAATTGACGCGTGGCTAGTTAGTCAAGGTAGAAGGATCCCTTATTCGAGGAACCCTCTGGCCAGGACTGCCCACCAGACCCGGCCAACGAGTTAGCGCTGGTTGAGCTAGCAAGGAAAGCAACGTAAAAAACCGATCGCAAAACTTTCTTACTTGCTTCTGTTGTACACATAATTTTGTTTTCGGCAGTCACAAGGTAGTGCGTTCTTTGACAAGCTATGTTGTAGTAGCCAAATCTAGGCCTTAAGTTCCGTCTTTTTGATGCCTGGATGAAGCCAACATTTTCCCTGCACTAATCTCACATACACTAGAAATATTCTTTACATTGATCAAGATAATTCAGTTTAGACACACTGCTGAAATTTAATTGACTTAATTTTAATAATCAGTGTGTTACAGACTACGTTCAGTCTTAGTGTACACGGGGGAGACGACAAAAATATGTATGACAGTGACTGCAAAGCATAGGTATCAAGTTTTGGCGCGACAAACCGAAATTCTAATCCCACTGACGATATGCGCTGAAAAACAAAAACACTAAAAACAGAGACTATGCGCTGGACGAGATCCAAGCCAGACACGCAAGTCCGGACTATTCGCTTAACTCATGTCATGGAAAAATTGAGTCTCCATTACTGCAATAAATTTAGCTATTATTGGATTCCACTTATTTGAATGTTCATGAAAAGGATATATTCAAGTATTCGCTTGTTAGACGGTTTAACTAAGCCTATGTAGTGTGCTGTTCCTGATGGGACTGATGCATTTTTCAATGAATATGTTCGACTGCGTAAGGCGCTGTGCCGAATTTCAAAAACCACAGCTTTACTTGTCTTGCGCATATGTTCTCCCAATTTGAAATCGAGAAAACATCAGTCGCTGAATATTTAGAATTGCAGATGTTTAATAATGAAACAGAGACTGGAAACGTTATCTTGACTTAGTATCCTGATTTAATTAGACGGAAAATATAGAAAAAAAACTGTAATGGGATGGGTTATCATTCGAGTAACGCTAAAACTTTGAGAGCATTGTTTGAATAAGTTATCTGCACAAAATAAAGTGCGTGTACAACTGCAAATGTACTCAGAAACCTCTTTGATTCACATATATAACCACGAAAAAAATTCTTATTTATGAGACGTAAATGGATTACGCTCGAATGAAACATGCTCATCAATTACGAATGGAAATCTGCGCTGAGAGACGAGGCCGCATTTGAGCACTGATTATGCTAATTTGTGCAAGGGAATCTTATTAGAAACCTGCGACTGCATCTTATATGCACACTCTGGAGCACTACACTATTGCGAGAATTGGATAGTCATAAAGTACAGAGGAGAATCCCTGCAAACGGACGTAATCCTCTACATTCGTTTTCAAATCACTGCGACGACAACATGCTGATGCTGATTCTGTGCATTAACCATGGGTCTAATGCTTGCGCATAACTGCATATATCGTTATGAAAAAAAGCGCTATTGAAGCAACCGATAGGAGGTATTTATACATAATGCTTGGTCCTCCAGCAACACTGGGTGCGTCCGCCATTTTTTGTAGGGCGCCGTCGCGGAATCGTCGGCTCGTCTCCTTAAGGAGTGCTCGCGTAGAGGCTGAGCCGCAGTCGCTGGCGAAGCTTTGGGACCAAGAAAATACGGCTCTTTCTTTCGTCATCCAGCGCCGAACGGTCACAGGACCTCACTGTGCTGCCGAAAATCGACGAGAACTCAAATCGGAGCTCTGCGCGCTTAAAACCTCATTCGGACGGCATATCTGCAAGAGGCGCACTACTTCACAAAGCCGAATAGCTTTTTCTAGTGGCGTGCGCTTCCGACCTGAGGTAGGCGTTCAAGAAAAGTTTTCGTTGCAGAGGAGGTGTGACTGTCAAACCTCTAACACAACCTTGCACTGCAATACAGCCTCATCGTATTTCCCACTGCGATTTTATACACGCGTCATAAACACTCGTCAGATATCGACACCACGTTGTTTCTGCGCGAACAGTGCAACGCTGTGCTGCTATCCTCGGCTCATTTCTTTAGCCACAAGAACTTGGTTCTAGTTCACTATAGCCACAAGTATCTCTACACCCTGTACAGGCGCATGTCGTAGATTTTTTTCGAAATAAACAAGGCATGGACATGTGCATGAGCGGTGCGCCGCAAACCAAACAAAAATACTGAACGCGCGTTTCAACTGTATACAAAGAGAGCGGCCCGGGTAATGCTCTTTTACTGCACCCTGGACGTTTATATTTTGTGTTCGCATTCAATCGCGCTGATTTAGTATTCTCATTCTGGTTTTCTTGAACACTCTACGCGTGTGTTCATTGCCATATCCCTTGAAATGTTGTGCTCTTTGCTTTGGCGTGCCACGAATCTACAGAGAACAGCATGCGAGGGCCTGAAATCAGCGGAAAGATGAGCGCGATGTTCTACCTAGAGTTACTGTATATGCTACCTTTAGGTAGCAGAGTTGCGCATAGGTCCGGCTAGCAACCACAGCTATGCGATGAAGTGGCACTCCGTTTGCGCAGGCGACATGCCTACCGTGTCGGCAATTAACATGTCCGGCGGGTCGAAGACCGGCGATAAACATTGATTATTGATGACTAGTGTTAATTCAGGTTGCTGCAGCGGCGGCGTCGAAAAATACAAAAATCGGCCCGAGCGTCAACTTCTCCGCAATGCATGGTTGCTGGCGGCGTTTGGAAGACAGATGCGCAACTCTGCTACCTGGAGGTAGCATATACAGTAACTCTAGTTTTACCGAACAAACAGCTCCATCTACTGTACGACTCCGTAACTCTTCGCTCCGTGTTCGCAGCGCAGGCTGATCGAAGAAAGCAAACGAAAAATAAAAGGGGAGGATAAACAAGGTGTAAAGCGAAGGGCAGACGCGGCATGCGGACTTCGTACTTCGGCGCACACTGTTTTGCGAAGCTTGCAAAGAGATGCCTGTCGCAATCTTTGCGTCGATCGAGTCTCGCGTGGCGGCACTGATTTACCGCGGACGCGCGCAGCTGCGTGTGTGGCACTACCTACCCGCGTTTATATACGTAACTCATTGCTTTCGTCGATCTGCAACACCGACAAGCTAATGTTGATAAACCATGCTCTGTCGCGCATGTGCGACGTCGGCCGGCTCTTTTAAGATGCAATATTTTAAAATGCGTCTCAATATATTGTTCTGCAAGCCTAGCTGATGTTGCAGGCGAGCAACTCAATTGCACGGAGAAATAAGAAATGAGGTTGAAGAGCGCCTTTGCTAACGCCGATCATTCCTGAACCAAAGCACAGTGCCGATCTTGTTGACGAAACAAGTTCGCGTCGGTACATTTTTTTTCCTTTTTTGAGGTAACTGATAAATTCAATTAAAAATAGTGTTACCTAGTTCCCGGCATTGTCAGGGCTCCCTCGTTGCCTGAACAGCGCACGAAGCATTTGGAAGTCATCGCAGAACGAAGGTATAAAACCAGTATCTAGCACCTGAAAGGCTACGATATGCGACTGATTTCGTTTCCGCGCCCAACAAAGCATGTAGCGTGCAGTGGGCTTGGCGGCATCGTTCAGCACACGACTTTAAAATTCGTGCTCTTCTTTGGACAGGTCTCCGTGGAAGGAAGGAAGGAAGGAAGGAAGGAAGGAAGGAAGGAAGGAAGGGAACACGAAAGGAAGAAGGCAGGGAGGTTAATCAGACAGCAGTCCGTTTGGCTACCCTACGCCGGGGAAAAGGGAGTACGCCGGTCAAGCAATGGCCCCGTGCCCTTGCTCTTGCATCACCAAAGTTCGACAACCGACTATCAATCTGTGCTGCCTCGCCCAACAGTCAAGCCACTGCCCCTGCTGACGCCGCCGCATCACAGGGATACGCTGCGAGCAACCTTTCGCCTGGATCCGTCACTTGGATTACCAGTGGCATCGATAACATCGTGGGAAACGGTTAAAAGCCGAGCATGGTGGCACGGAGAGAACAGTGGGCTTGGCGGCATCGTTCAGCGCACGATCTTGGAATTCGTGCTCTTCGTTGTCAAGATTAGTGACAACTGGTGTTTTGCCAATTGGGTAAAGAGTTATTACGTAGGCCTTATTGTGCTGCCAAGCCCACAGTGTCTGATATCTTGCTGCTACGAGTCGTTTTCTGTTGTTCAAATGCTTTTACAACTTAGTGGTGATGTCGAGGGGAATCCCGGTCCGGATAAGCTCGACCGAATTCTCCCCATGGTGACTTCAATTAAGTCTCCACAGGCTACTCTAGAAAGTGGACTCGAGAGTGTACAGCAAAGGCTAGCGCAAGTAGAAACTGCATTGATTTCTTTAAAACACTACCATGAAAGAGTTGATGAGTGCGTAGCAACTGTCAAAGCAGTGCGCATAAATGTCAGCCAAATGAGCAAGAAAACTTGTCATTTAAAAAATCGCAGCCGAAGAAATAAGATCGTTGTCTACGGATTCAAGGAAAGCGCACGGGAGGACAACGCAACACTTGAACGAAAAATTGTTGAAGGTGGTATTAGGGATGCACTGGGCGTTCAAGTACGTTCTATGGAACGTATTCATCGAGTTGGCCCTAAAAAAAAGATAATAGAGAGCGTCCCGCGATCCTACGCTTTTATGAGTTCACAGAGAAGCTGACAATCTTGCGCAGTGCTTTCAAGCTGAAAGACAGTTCGATATCTATATCTGACGAGGTTCTCGAAAGACGCAGAAAACTACGGCAGTCAGCGAAAGATAATAGTGCAAACGGTAAAAAGGTAGCCCTTGTATATGACAAGCTTAACGTGGACAACACACTGTTCGTGTGGAACGATCGAAAGAATAAGCGAGCCCAAATAAGGCAGCCTAAGCGAGACAAGGTGAAGGGGAACAGTGGTACGACCGTCTGATGAAACGGAAACTCTGCCGCGCTTTCATTGCTTTGTTTCAATGCCTGCAGTATTTTTAACAAAACTGATCAACTGGAAGAAATATTGCTGCTGCACTCTCCAGACGTTGTCATAATTACGGCAACCTGGCTTCATCCGGAAATCCATGACTCAGAGGTAGTCCCCTCCTTTTATACATTGTTACGCAGCGATCGTCCCGGTCGGGGAGGTGGAGTGGCTATTGCGGTAAAGAATCACCTACTTTTCCAACGAGAAATAGGTATAGTAAATCACGAGAGCACGTGGTGTATGGTGAAGCCTAACGACACTTCACTCCTAACAGGAGCTATTTATTGATGTCCAGAAGCGCCAGATGAATACCTATCACAGGTGCATGACTATTTACAAAGCATGACAAACTTATTTAAAAATTGTTGCGCTACATTAGACGCGGACACGAAGAAAGGTACACGACAGGATGGTCGTGTACCTTTCTTCTTGTCCTCGTCCAATGTAGCGCTACAATTTTTAAATAAGAATGTATCACCAACTAGCCCCGCAACGTGTTTTGTTACATGACAAACTCTCGCACTAAAATAATTTTAACAGGTGACTTCAACTTACTGGACATAAATTGGGCAGAAATAACAGGGGGCACAAAATAAAAACAAAGTAGTGAGCACCTTTTAGATATATTGTTATGTTTTTCTTTATCTCAGATTGTCAAAGAACCGACACGTCTGCAGGGAAATACCTAATCGGTACTAGACCTAGCTGTCGTGTCAGGATCATTGTCAACAAGTATTAGCATAGATGATGGTATCTTAGATCATAAGATTTTAGTGTTGACAGTGCGCAGCGCAGATATGAGTACTAGTAATCGCATTAAACCTTCGCGTATCGAAATCAGAGATTACAATCGGGCTGCCGACGAGAGCGTCATAGAATATTTGGAGGAAGAACTCGACAAGTTTTCAGTGGAGTCATGTGGAAGTGTTAATGAATTGTGGCTGAAGTTAAAGGAAGCCATCATGCAATGCGAAAGGAGTTTTATACCCATAAAAATCAAAGAGGATCAGGAATAGGTCTCCTTGGATAACACGACACATTATCCACCTTAAAGAGAAACTCAAAAGAATGAGGGATAAAAGAATGCCTGTAAAGGCATACGTAAGCTATCACGGGTTTTAAAGTCGGAGATTAGGACTCCAAGAAATAACCTCTTTTCAAATACCTTAGTTTATTTTATGAAGAACATACCTCAGAAGCTTTGGAGGTATCTGTCTAAACCAGAGGATCGTGCAAGTAAATTAAATTAGAAATTAGTTTCTCATCGGTAACAAATGAAGGTATGATAGCGAATACGTTTAATAATTATTTTCAGTCCATGTTCACTCGTTCACCCTGGATAAGCACGCCTTTGACTGAGCCTACTATTGTTATGCCCGAGATTCTAATATCAGAGTCACGTGTTTTCAATCTTCTTTTAAAAATTGATACCTATAAAGCGCCCAGTCCCGATGACATATCTAATATGTAACTGAGACGTTATGCGCTGCAGTTAACGACCCTCTTGCACATCATACTTACTGAGTCGCTTAGTACAGCAACGTTACCCACGGATTGGTTATGCGCTAAGGTTACCCCCCATTCACAAAGATGGGAAAAAAACGTTGGTAGACAAATACCGGCCGAAATCACTAACAAGTTGCTGTTGCAAATTACTTGAGCACATAATTAACAAAAACATTATGACAAACTTAGAAAAAAATAATCTCTTGAGCTCAATGCAACATGGCTTTAGAAAGGGATTGTCTACTGTAACGCAGCTTTTAGAGATAACTAAAGGCTTCGCTTCAGCAATTAACGATAGGTCCCAAATCGACGCTATAATCATTGATTTTTCAAAAGTATATGGCCGCGTAGTGCATTTTAAATTATTTGAGAAACTAAGGGCTGTTGGTATTGAACCAAAATTAATTGACTGGATTACTGCCTGTCTCTGCAATCATACACAGTATGTCAGGGTTAATAATACTAACTCTGATTTACTTGGGGTGTATTCGGGGGTATCTCAAGGGTCAGTATTAGGACTGCTATTGTTTCTAATTTACATTAATGACGTTGTTAGCTGTGTTGAAGAAGGCGTGAAAGTGCGTTTATTTGCCGATGATCTAGTTGTATACACTTGGGTGCGTGGTACTGACGATCAAAAGCTTCTAGATGCTTCTCTAGATAAAATTGCTGAATGGTGCGTAACCTTGGGTATGGAAATAAACGTCAACAAAACAAAGTGTATGACTATTAGCCAAAAGAAATCACCTGTTACATTCACTTATAAAATGGCGGGCTCTGTATAACACGAACAGACACTATAAAATATTTAGGTATAACCTTCCCAAGCAACTTAAATGGAACGTTCATATTGAAAACACATGCATAAAAGCATTTAAAGCACACGAGTTTCCGCGAAGGGAGTTGGCTGCGGCTCCTGCATGTGTTAAGTTAGCTGCCTATGAAACTCTAGTGCGCCCCATCCTTGAATATGGCAGTACACTTTGGAACCCCCACCAGGTGTACCTCACAGATAGACTGGAATGAATCCAAAACAAGGCACTACGTTTTATTTTTTCAATGTATTCCTGCCTTGATAGTGTCACTGATCTTCAAAATGCCGCAGGAATTCCTGTACTAGCCTGCCGGCGGCGGTTGTCAGCGGTGAAATTTCCTTTCTTGCTATATAATGATCGCCTAAACATAGATAAGCACGAGCACTTGAAACCACCGCATCGTCACTCCCGTAGAGAGTGCCATGGTAAGCACATCAGGCAATACGTCGCACGATGAGACCCATTCAAATTTTATTTCTTTCCGGCTTCCATTGAAATATGAAACGCGTTGCCCCAAGAAATTATTGGCATGAATAGCGTAGATAGCTTTGTGGAAAGGGTAGAAGAATATTTTTGTACGCTATAGCACAGCTGTATTTTTTTCGTATAATCTTTTGCTTTTCCTAATTACGAGGTTTACGGATTGTTTGTTGTTTTGGCTGTCATTATTAATGTCTTGTTCGAATTATTGTGCATTGTACTTCTCTGCGTACCTTTTGACCCACTCCCTCTAATGGCCTGTGAAAGGCTGACAGTATTTGACAAATAAAATAAATAAAATGGCGGATTGAGCTTACGGGATTGTCGACAGATGGCGCTGTACATTTTAAATACCTTGACATGACCTTGACGGATATTCAGACATCAATGGTAAATTATTACTACATCTCTGAGAGCAACCTAGTCTGGAGATAGTTAACACGGGGCGTAAATGTGACGGGCAGACCACGTGGGAAGTCGGAAACAAGCAATCAAGTTTCGAATATTGTCTCATGACTGAAGGAATTTACCACAAACTGAGAGACATGAGAATAGACGAGGAATCGATTAAAGTCTTGCGTAGTGGTCATAAACGAATAACATTACAAATGGGATATGCAACTGTATATAAAAGCATGAAATCAAAGTCTGGCAGCTCGTATTGAAATGACAAACAAATAATAAATATAGCCGCAACAGTCGCGGAAGAAGTTGGCAAAATACCAGACAAGGACTGCGAGTATAGTGAGCTGTTACATCTAATGACGAAAGAGATTGGGAGAGAGAAGAAAACTATTTGCTGGAAAGGAAAGAGGAAGCCAAGAAGTCGGTGGAAGAAGGAAATCCAGCAGGCGATTGAGAAGCGACGCGAAGCATCACGGGAGCACAGAATGGCAAAAAAGAAGAAGAGGCCACAGGACGAAGTCAACAAAAAATGGAAAATATCTTTAGAGAAAAAATTCGTTGTACAGAAATTGGTCGAGGCAAAAATTAAAGGTGAAAGTGAACGCTCGGCGACAGAAGTTCACGGTAAAAAGGAGGCCGCGCCTAGGATATTTTGGAGCCACACAAATGCGCTAGGCAGGAAGTCGTTCACAATGAAACGACATATTGTAAAAGGAGGAAATAAAATGGAAGGGTACGAAGCGCTAGGTTACATCCGAAAGGTAACAGCCGATTCGTTTAAAAAGAGCATTCAGGGGATTTACCCCGTGAGTAAAAGTGTGGTAGAGAGATCAACAGAGGAAGAACTAGTTCTTGAGAATTTGAACTGGACAAAGGCCGAAGGAAAAATTCCAAAGCGCACTGCCGCGAGTTTAGATGGGGCTCCCGTTAGCCTCATTAACGAACTAGTACATAACTCTAAAGAAGTATTGCTGAAAGCCGTAGAAAAATGCTTAAAGGACAGGCAATTGCCGGGTAGATGGCGAAAGAGTAGAATGAACTGAATCTATAAATGCAAGGGAGAAAAGGATAAGATTCGCTCGTATAGGCCACTAATTACATCCGTACTCTACAGGTTCGCGATGCAAGCAGTAAAAATGAAAATAGAAACGTGGGCTGAACATAACGGTATCATGGGAGAACTTCAGAATGGATTTAGAGTCAGCAGGTGGTTAGACGATAACCTGTTTGTTCTCACTCAGTGTATAGAATATGTAAAATAGAAAATAGGCCCTTGTAGAAAGCTTTTCTGACATCACTGGGGCGTACGACAACGTTCATCAGGAAATTTTGTAGGATATATCGAAAGGAATGGGCATAGGCGACGACTGTATACAGCTTTTGAGGGAGATATACCGAGAAAATATAGCTTGCATAAAATGGGAAGGAATGAGCAGCAAAGGAACTTGATATTAGCAAGGGGCTGAGACAGGGATGAGAGAGGTCTTTTGTCCCCGCTGCTATTCATGATGTACATGGTGAGTATGGAAAAAGCGCTAGAAGGTAACAACATTGGTTTAATTCTGTCACATAATCAGGGCGGCGCGATGATTGAGCAGAAGCTTCGAGGTTTATTTATGCGGATGATATCGCCTTGTTTGCGGACAGTCGCGGCTGGCGGATATATGCGGAAGGGAAGGTGAAGCTCTTGGACTAGAATTTATTGTAACGAATAGTGGATTGATGGTATTCAATGACCCCTGTGAAAAGACGGTGTCAATACAAGACCAAGGAATACAGAGGGTAAGCGAATGCAAGTACCTCGGAGTATGGGTAAATGAGAGTGACAGCTACATGGAGGTACAGGAAGAACCCTCGGTAGCAAAAAGAAGGAGGAATGCTGCAATAATGAAGCAGAGAGTCTTGTGGGGATACAATAGGTACGAAGTGCTTCGAGGTCTGTGGAAGGGTGTAATGGTTCCAGGGCTTACTTTTGGGAACTCAGTGGTGTGCATGATGGCAGAGGGGCAATCGGGAATGGATGTAAATCAAAGTACTGTGGGACGCCTCGCATTGGGTGCTCACGGGAAGACGACAAATGAGGCTGTAAAGGTCAATATGGGATGGGCAGGTTTTGAGGCGAGGGAAGCTCAGACCAAAATAAGGTTCGATGATAGGCTAAGGAATATGAAGGAGAGTAGTGGGTGCAGAGAAGGTATTCCGTTATTTGCATTTCTCCACTGTGAACACAGTGGAGAAAAAGCCCTAGGAGACTCACTAGTAAATAAACGGCTGGTAATGTAAGCAATATGTGAACAAAGAGCGTTAACCGAAAAGTCAGAGAGGCAGTAAACGGCAGCGCACACCGGTTTAAGAGACATACACGAAACACAAAAAAGGACGACACCACGTTTAATGTAAACGTATCGGGTGAGTACTAAAGGTCAGAGCTCTTATCGGCAAGGTGTCAGCTTTGTTTGGGCGGGAACACTTAACGCCAGCTTCAGAAAGAGTGGAGAGACGGCGCTAAGACGGCCTGGAGTGGACCTTGACCTAGCGCTCTGGAGGGCCGCACGAAGGCTTCTTCGTGTTGTTGTTGTTCACCGCAGAAGTCGTCAGAGAAACATGGAACCACACAAATAAGTGTGCGTGAACCAACGTTTTCGAAAAGCCAATGCACAGTGACCCAACATTTATTTCATAGCGTCGCGAACATGATTCGCACGGGAGCATGATAGGCACTAGTGCTTATATTTTTCTATATATCGAATTCACTTCTGTAATTACAAAGCTTATATTTGCAGTAATATTCTATAAGGGCTTTGTGTCCAAAATGCACATTTCGATTTTTTTCAGTGTTTTACCCTGTGGAGGTTAGCATCGATGTTCTTATTTTTTTTTTATTTCAATAGCGATTGTATGGACAGTCTCGACGGGTTTTTGCCGTCGCCGTCGTGCTCATGCCCCTCCCGTATGACGTCGAAGTTGATAAGATCCTCCCGCGCATCGTATGCTCTACCGCTGGTAAAAGCGCGCGAGCGGGGGCGACAAAGGCGGCCAAAGCAGAGATCAAACGAGCAGGCCCGTTTCCGTCGCTCGGAGGGTGAACGCGATAACATCACCCCACTCGGGAGGCCTGCCGTCAAAGCAGACAGGAAACGCCCCGCCCGTCTTTAACGACCATGAAAAGACGCGAGGTGGAGGAGAGGGGGGGTGTCGCGCGAGCAGCGGCTTTGAACTCTGAATCTAAGGGCGCGGTCGCGCGCGCTATCTCGACAGCCATCACAGCGAGCGGCTCATATAACCTTCTACGTGCTCCGCTCTCAACGCGAAGTGACTATGCGAAGAGCATCTCTCCCTGGAGCGGCCGTACTCTCTTACACCAGGTTTTTGTAGTTACGCGAGATGGGATACAAAACGGTTGGCTGCGAGCCTCACTTCGTATAACACTACAATTTGTTGCTATCGCATTCATTGCTTCGCCCTTGCGGTGAAACTCTGACGTTTTATTTTTGTTGCAGTTTTCTTTGTTTTTATGACTTTTTTAATATTCAAAGTAAATCTGTTGCTTGAAATTGTAAATCCTAAACAGACCAAATCCTGCTCTATCATTTGATACCCTACACTTTATAATCAAAAAACTTCTGTGGCAGGAAAAAAATTACAGCATAATCACGGGTGAATGATGAAGAGCTTGGGCGAAGCTCCTGAAGCAGTCATGGTTACACCGTGAAATGTTCAGTGGTTTTGCCCAGCAGTACTCAAAGCGATGTGCTGCTTTGATTACTGCTGCGCTCGCTTGGCGGCAGCCTCTCGAGCTCGCACTTCGGGATCCTGCCGACGAGCACGAGACGCAGCGGCCTTCCGCCCCCGGCGCTCCTCGTCGTCCATGGTCCGCCAAGCAGTGCTGCTTCCGGCAAGCGCACTCCTCCACGTACAGCGACGATCAAGGAGAATGAGAGATAACGGGCGCAGCATGCAATCTGAGAGCAGCGGCACCTATAACGCCATCTAGCGTGCATTCACCCAAACGCGATATTGCACACATCTCTTTTGGACAGCGCCATCTATTGAATGATACGGAAGACGCGACGGCGTGTGCACGCCGGATGGAGCGACGGCCCACCAGGTGATGCTATAAGGAGCTTTGCCCCTAAAATATTTCCTTGACTACCCAAAAACGACCAATTTTTCCGCGGTCAGGAAAGTGTTTAGATTGGCCAAGGAAAAAAATGCCTCCTCAAACTGAGTCACAAAAAAAAAAATCCCATTACGCAAATAACGAGCACCTCGTACTCTTTCTCTAATAATAAAATTAAGAGAATGAACGTGCCGGCACGCGTCAATGCAAGATGCATGTTTTTTCACTTATTCAGTTTCAGTTTCAGTTTCAGTTTATTGAACGTATTTGAATGGGGGTTACATATGGGGAGAAGTATACAGAAAGAGGTCCCTTAGTGCGAACACTGCAATGGGACCTCTTGTTATAGAATACATAAGAAAATAAGATCATGAGCAGAAATAGCGCCAAACAAGGATAGAATGTGCACAAAAAATAACAGGAGAGGCATTATGGTATGCGAAGACGATTTACACTATTTGACACTGAAAATACAAGAAAGGTAGCAAAATAAGTAAGAGCTAACAATGTGTAATGATGCTATCTTTAGGATAGTATATTATTAAATATTTCACATGAAAAAGAATGCAATGAAAGTGAATAAAGAATACATGAAGCATTGTGAAAGCGGCGATGAAGTAACGACAGTGATTAAATATAGTTCAATTATCCAAAGGATGGTTCAGAAAAAGGCGAACGGAATGTTTGAAAGCATATAAAGCACAATCGCGGAACCGGTGCATTCGCACCGGTTCCGCGATTGCGTAACGTGCTTAACAATCACACCTTGTTCTAACCGTTTTCAGTATTGCCACAGTGGAAATTAACCTCGTTGTTCAAAGGCAGCGCACGTAATGCAGTGATTTAAGGCATTTTCGCCTTTACTCGTAAACAACGTGGTTTTCACAGCTTCGTTTCTTCTAGGAAGCATGCACTCATTATGAGATCCTTTATAAAGAGTAAACGGGAGTGGAATAGAAAAAGAAAACACGTAAGACTGTTACAGGCACTGTGGGAGGGGTCTTGCATGCAGGTAGTATAGATGAGAGTTTGCTAAGCATAATTTTATGATGCATAAATTGTAACATTTTTTAAGTCAAAAGCCTGCCCTTAGGCATCGTCGTCGCTGCTGGAAGCATGTGCGTAGGTTCAATTAATTTTTTTTTATTTTTTCATGAATTGTACGTGTGCACATAAAAGCAACGGCGTTAAAGTGAAAATGACGTCACCCACGGCAGTTGTGCACGTGGCCGTACTGGTCGAAGAATCGAGGCGGATACTTTAACAAAAAATGCATGTATAGGCTGAACGACTGAATATTTCCCGCACTAAGCAAATGCGTTACCGTTTATCTCACCAACACGGCTCAAAGAACGCGAATACTTCGGAGTAGAGCTCTTAGTTTTATTCTTAGGATTTTGCCCAGCCACGGTGGTCTAGTGGTTATGGCGCTCGACTGCTGACCCGAAGGTCGCGGGATCGAATCCCGGCCGTGGCGGCTGCATTTTCGATGGAGGCGAAAATGTTTGAGGCCCGTGTACTTCGATTTCGGTGCACGTTAAAGAACCCCAGGTGGTCAAAATTTCCGGAGCCCTCCACTACGGCGTCTCTCATAATCATATCGTGGTTTTGGGACGTTAAACCCCAGATATTATTATTATTAATATTCTTGGGATTTCACTGTTATGGAAACAGTGAAACTGGGTACGAAAGGCGCAGGCGCTCGAGCTGCGCAACACCCAAAATAATTGCAGATAATACGTGTGCACCGGAGTGCACCGGAGTGCGCCGGAGTGCGCCAGGGCAGAAGACAGGCAAAGGCGCGGGATCCGGAGTGCCCTAAGAGGGTCAGTTTCAGTTTCAGTTATTGATTTCAAAAGGTAATACAACATTAGAGAATATACAGGCGAGGGTCCCAAAGTAAAAGAAATGTAGTTGGACCATCGGTTCATTATACAAGCATCGTAGTTAATAACTAACAACAGCAAACATATTAGATAAAACATTTCCATACGGATCAGTTAAATATGAATAAAAACACAACAGAAGAACTTCAAAGTACAAGAAAAAACAACAAAAAAGTCGATTAGACAACAGCCATGACGTTGGTACACTTAAAACAGATAGCGATGCCCAAGGTCACTTCTAAAGACTGAAAGGGAAACACAAGATTACTTATATGTAGGTAAATCATTCGAGAATGAAATAGCAGTGAATGCAGATGTGTTTTTGCCGTAATTAGTGTGAACTGTTGGTAACAAAAAATTGTTATTAGCTGCAAATCTCGCCAGGTTTTTATTCTGCAATAAATCACGTGACATGAATGGATGCGTGAGGTTGTTATAAAGCATTTTGTGGAATTAGACTACAATGTTGAACTGAAACAAATTAATGACAGACAAGATATTGAAAGAGTGGAGTTACACAGAGGCATTTCATTGCATGGAACTAAAAGTGATTGTGCGTATTGAGTGATTTTTGATATGTTGTACTGATGGCAAGTGACAAGCAAACGCGTTCCCCCATGAAACGATACTATAGTTAATGTGGTACCGAATCATTCATCGCGAAAGGTCGTCGAAGTGTCCGGCTGCGAAGTTCCAGCAGTTCCAGGGTGAGGACCAGATGTACCGCGCACCTCCACCGGTTGAAGTGGCATATTTCACAGGCAGGAGTTGACCCGACGAGGCAGTGGTTTATCTAGCACAAGGGCTAACACGAAGCAGGCCAGCGATCACACTACGTCGTCCTCCTCTTCTCTCTTGCTCGAGCCCCGAGTCCACGGCCTCCATTACAGTGTATACAGTTATAAAATATCGGTTATTTTTATTGAACATGTGCAACCAATGTAAATTGAGTAATTATCAGGAACTGGATCACACGTTTACTGCTTCACAGGTCACTGTGCGTTTTTGAGGTGAGAACAAACTACCTTTTATACTTCGCTCTGTTTCTGCTAGTCTTTGAAAGTTTCTGCCTATTTGTTTGCATGCACGACTCTTGACGTAATCATCAGGAGAAAAAGAAGTTTTAAGTTTCGCTGCTGGCCTCAGCTATTTTTGTCAGTAATCCTCAAAGGTTTTCTATTTATAGGTTGCGTTCGTACAAAACACCGCAATATTTCTTAATGCTAAAGCTTTAGCGCAACAAGTGCACAGCCGACAAAGAAACGGCGAGGACAAGCGCTGAAGAACACACTCCCGTCGTTTCTTTGTCCGCTTTGCACTTTTTAAGCTAAAGTTTTAGCATTATGGAATACCAACCAGCCCGCTCCCACGCCTTGCATTATTTCTGTTTTTTTTTACACTTACTGCTACACTTTAATAGAAAAACATACTTTGATTTCGGTAAGCACAAAATATTTATTTGTAACGAAGCTAAGCAGATCACTCATTCTCAATTCGCGAGTTGTCTGGCAGGGCAGCGATGATGTGAACATTTTAGCATCACGAAGTTAAGATAGCGACACTGGCGCAGAGTTCAGCGGAGTCTCGCGTGCGCGCGTATTTTTTTTTTCTACGTCCTGCAACGTTGACGTGATAGCTGCTTTGTTAACTTCTGAAAAAATAATCTTTATGAAAGGTTAAGAATTGCAAGACTTTGTAATTACGACAAATAAGGCAAAATGATTTCCGTGATTGCAGAAATATAGAGTGATACCCGAAAAACGTGGTCTTGCTACAGTAAGTCTTCGGAGGCTTGTTGTTTCAATCTTGACAAAGTTTGACACCAAGTTCCTTATTTGGCGAGAAGACTACTTAAATTTTATTTACTAAAACTTGCGTGACAATCATGTTGCGAGCATCTGTCTCGAACAAAAATGCGAACAACTTTAGATTGTATCGTGATGTATATTTGCCGAGATACGGGCGCCGCCCCAATAACAAACAGCCGCGGCACGAAACCCGCATGGATAGGCAAATGCTTTTAGAGACCTGTAATACTCCCTCGCGTTAACAGGGGAACGACGGGCTCCATTTTGACGTTTCGTGTTATCGTTGAACTCGATTATATCCCCACTTTTTTCTTTATTTCGTTTAGCATGCCTACATGGTTTAATGGTAACACAGAATGTTGTAGGACAGCGAACGTAAGGGGAAGGCTGCTCGAGAAAAGCGTGTGGGGAGGAATATTACAGCTGGCGCACGCCAGGCCGCCAGTTTAAGCTTCGTGCCGCAACGACTAGCGCGGGAAGTCGGCTCGCCCATCCCCTCTGTTTGCCCAAGCGCCACATATTTGCCAAACTTCCCCGGCAATAGTTTTTCGCACACACATCACCTGTGCTGCCGCCTGGTGGCCAGGCTTTCCATTTCCTGGAGACGCAGTATTCCTGCATGCAGTGTTATGTTATTATCGAAAAAAATGCTTGCGTTTTCCAGCTTTTTGCCACGCTTCCCCCTCCCCATCAACAAAATAAGCAGTAGTATAAAACTTAGAGCAATGAAATGAAAAGAAGATTGTGCGATACGAGTGATGTGTCACGTGTACAATGTCCTGTATTGACTCGGTCAGTGACCATAATTTCCGTTATGTGGAGTATCTAAAAAATCTGCATAAACTTTAGTAACGATCATTCAATTTCTGTAATTCTTATAAAACTGAAGATAACGTCATGCTGGCTTACATGGCTCCTTTCCCCATAGCCCTTTTTCACATTCTTTATTTCATTTAACAAAAGCAACTCAAGGGGACAGTTCGTTTCAACGTCAATCGCAAGTTATCGGTGGCATATCTCACCTCATTTTAGAACATGTAGATGTATTTTTACAAAGGATAAGACATAAGAGACACTCGTATTTATTCGCAACTTTGTTTAGGCACAATAAAATAGTGAAAATGCCTTTGTTACGTACAAATACATTTTTCCAGTATTAACTGCGCAATACTTGTATAAGTGCGAGCTACCTTTCAAAAAATGTGCACAAAGAATGAGATAAGCTCATGGCACTCCTTCGTGAGACGCATCATATCATAGTCGATTTCCGCATGCTATAATTCGTTGCACAAGCAAAACAATACACTCCCCAGCAAGCGTAAAGCTGATCGACCAGTGATGTAGCGCAGGACCATGTACTCTAAACAATTACTCGGAGAGATCGGCAAACAGCTCGCGCTCGAGGAAATACTGGGGACGTACGACATCGCGTGATGCCGCTTCTGTGAAAAACGTACGGCATGAGTCACGCTAGTGGCTTGCAACGCCCCTTATTGAAATTGTTCCCGCAACAGCTGTTCTCTATTTTTCTTGTTATTTGTGCTTTTTTTTTCTGCACATCACGCCTATTCTTCGCTCGGACCAGGTATGAATACTGCGTGAATGTTCGCTAATTGCATTTTAGTGGCGTATTCAATCATAATTCTTAATAACTACATTTGATCCTTACTTATTTTGCCGTCTAGTAGGCTCATCAAAACGACTGTAACAATGAGCATGCCTTGCGTCACTTGATGTCCAATGTTATTATTACGAAACATTGCTACAATTCATTAGAATGTGGGCTTGTGTGAATATCACAGTCTTCATGAGATACTATATTTATATCATAACTAAACCGCTTAAGAAAGCAAATTATTCACTATACTTTACAGCACCTTACATCAGAAGCATTAAAGGATGTCGATTCTAGTATTGGTGATTGATGAGGTGTGAGTGATAACGATATATCTTATGAATGCAATATCTCAAAGCTTAACATATGGTTTCAGATATTTGAGAACTTTAAAACTAAATTCATAACCATCTCAATACACCAATTCCGGAAACGTTGGTACCTGTTTATTGGCTCTGTTATTTTCTTCTCCAGGTTATAAATGAGTGTACATGCGGTGACGTCTCAGACGCAAAAGTGTAGCAGACCTAGATAATGATCTTGCAGCGACACTGCTGTCTACGTAAAGTATGTACACTGAAACAAAATTTTCTCTCGTTCTGCAGCCGTGATCTGTGAACATTTTATAAACATTCTACCAAGTTTCTCATTCCGTAAAATTATAACAGAGCATAGGCATGGTAACAGGAATAGTGTCGGGGGTAAATGTTGCATTGCAGCTTTTCTAACAGGCTGGAGAATGTAACTAGTTCTTGCAGTTTTCCACTGCTGCACTGTAATGTTCGCGTTTCGGTATACAAGAAAGATGAGAAAGAGGTGAAAGGGCATCCCATGGAAGAAACAATATAACTAGGTGAAGAAAAGTACGCAGGCTAACATGACATCATTGCTACACTGTTCCAAGTATAGCTCGTCCCTCACATATATAGGTCAGACTAACTAGGACTTAATGTTCTAGAAGGTGGGAATAAAATCACTCTTCAAGACAAAGTTTGCATTGAAGTATTTATACGAATACAGAGCACATACTTTGTAAGTGCCATCAAATTTGTACAAGCCCATGTTCAAGCAGACCGCATCAGAATGGTTTTATATGTAGTCGCTTTTAAGCAGGGCCCACTGATCGGTGAAGCTGCAAGCAAGTGACTGAACACACGGAACCGTTCATCAGCTCAGAGCCAGTGCTTGCGTTGCGGCACACTGGACGGTTCTCCAGGCTTCGCTCGGTTTTCCCTTTAGTGGCAAGAGCAAGGAGGGACGCTTTGGTTTCCCTCCCAAGCACTTCCAGCCGAGCACTTACATCCGGTTTTTCGAATATTCAGAAAAAGTAATCGAAAACATCCCCTTTGTGGGGAAATAGCTAACTTAGAGCATACGCTCTGGCGATGCCCCTCGTTACTGGGCAGTGAACAAGCCGACCCAGCTAAGTGGAGCTCCGCCATCAGAAGCCCCAACAAGGGGGATCAGCTTTGGGCCGTCCAGAGAGACCACGATGCGGCGGTCAGGCTAAGCCTGCCCGTCCCAACGTGGGAGAAGCCCACTGCGCGCTAGTCGCGTCTCTCAGGACTATATTTAATAAAGTTCCACCATCCATCCATCCATCGAAAACATAAAAAAAGCGCGAAATCGATCATTCTGGTTCCACTTAAGAGCTATATTGAATACATACGACGTCGGAGCGTAAGTGGAGTTAAGCTAAGGATAAATTAACTATCAGCATAATTAATGAAACTAAACTGAATGAGTACATCGCATGAGAAGACGCTTTTTTTGTGAGCAGCTGGGACTGTGGCGGCACCTGGTGAAGCAGATCTTACTTCTTTTACGTGGCCTTTGAGGTCTGCCATGAGCAGCAGGCGAAACACAAACTTTATCGAAGGAATACACCAGGGAACACGAACGCCGACGTGCGAGTGCCAGTAGCAAACACCTGAGTCAAGGATTAGGATCGTCTCCAGATTTTTTTCTTGTTTATTTTTTCTATAGACTACATCTGTTGTTTGCTCGTGCAATGTGTCTGCACGCATTTATGAGAAAATGGCCAGATGACAATTTTACCTACGCATTCGGAGAGTCGTCTCTTATTTAGCGCCCACTCTCATTGGGGTGCACTTATTAAACAACATCGCTCTATAAACAGCGTACTGCTTCTAGAGCGCATGTAACCGTTAGATCGACCGCTATGCATCGCCAGCATGTCACTCCCGCACATTCTCGAACACAGTCTGAAGAGCGTTAGCGTAGTCCTATACTGCGACGTCGCTTTCAATCGATCGTGGTTTGTGAGAATCTGCGCCCTTTCTTTCAATTCACGCAGGCCTACGACAGCACGTCCTCTTGTATTTCGGTAGGAGTCATTTTCGTCAAATCTGGCCAAATGCGTTTTGAGCAATGTCAAGGGAAAACCAGTTGCTATAAAAAAACATGCTTCAGATCATTCACCTGAGTCTGCATCACACTTGTCAAAATCGGCCAGTCAAGTCGGCCGCTTCAATCGCCGTTTTCTTTTTTACCGACGCATGAAGAGACCGATGCCGTAATAATGCCAAACACACTAATAGCATATGCCAGGTCCTTGAGCTATAATTCAAGCATGAACGGAGTCTTGTAGATGATGCAACATAGAAGCTGTGGGAGGTACCAGCGTCCACAGCTATGCACTCAACTGCTCTAGAGGAGTGTGATTCAGACCACACATCACTTTTCCCTTGTCAGCATTTCTAATGCGCAAATAAAGTGAACAAGAGTAGCAAAAGAAAACTTTACTGCTATTCTGCACGAAGAGTGCAAACAATACCAACAAAATATTCTTCGAAGCTCTACAAATATGTGTGCGCGCTGGCGTAAGCTTGTCAACGCAAGGACCCTTGCCAACATCGTTTTGTTGACGAGGCTGTCGGATGTGGCGCCCAAAACCGGCACGTCGACATTTTTTTCTACGAGCCTGTTTTGTTCGTATATTCGCGTGCTCCCTTTCATGGTGTCTCCAACGCATGACGTGTTCCCCTTCCCTTCAACGCAAACACGTTTCTTTTTTGTCCTTTTTTCGCTTATGACAACACGACAACGCCACCTTGCTTAGCGAGCCCACTACCCTGTCCGCAGCGAGCATTCATCTCGGCTCCCACTACTGTTCAAAATGCAATCTGTCACAGCACTTCGCTTTCCGCCTCTCTTGTGTACGCTTTCTCCACGGCAAGCGGTGCGGCCTTTGTGCCTTTTATTTCATGGTTTCTCTATCATTTTTATTTTTCTTTTTTTTTTTGCCGCGGCTTCTCCCACAGCGCCCTTCTGTCGCGATAGTGTGTGAAGCAACAGCATTTTGATTTGACGCCGTTTGTGCTTCTCGAATGTATGTGGCCCTCTTTTATGCATGATTCGGAGCTGGCTCCGCATTTTGAGCGCAATTGCGGAGATACAGCGTGCAGAGAAGTAATGGAACAAAGTTTTACAGATTGAAATCTGGATCAGAACTCAGACAGGGTAGTGATAGGAAAAAAATTGTTATAGCCAAGTGGTTGTGTGTGTACGGCTGAGTAGAGACAGGTGCAGTCGACGTTACCTCTGCCTTACACGATAATGTAAGAGCGGAAGTATGCGTCTGTAATATAACTCTTTAGACACTTAGAAAACAAGCACGGAAACAAGCACAGAAGTGCGGATGCTGACAAAAAGAAAGCGTTTCAGGCCCGAATCGAAAGTGGGCTTGACATAGTTGCTATCCGAGTAAATGCGCGGTAGCGCCAAGGCGAACGTATCACCAGTGTCATTTGTTGGACATCTTATCGTACTCCCTTAAGCGAGCACTCAAAATCATCTCCATAGTTTCTGAATACGAACATTCTCCCGCAGTTAAGTACATGACACACTCAATCGTTCGCTTTTTCTTCTAAACAGTATTACGAAACTTCGCCTTAGATAGTCTGGGATATATGAAGTACCTCTGAGCACGCATTATTGCTCAGAAAAACGGCAGGAAGTGGAAGATGGAAGCGTGCGACGAAAAAATCCGTAAACAGGGGGTGGGTGCTCGAGCCGACGTTTCGACAAGTGGACTTGTCTTCTTCAAGAAGACGAGTGCACTTGTCGAAACGTCGGCTCGAGCACACACCCCCTGTTTACGGATTTTTTTCATTATTTCTCAAAGTGTCATGTGTATTGTAGTGCAACCAAAATGTAATTTGCATAAATGACAGAGGGGCAATTTTATCATATATGAAAACGTTTTATAACTCGGCCCGGTGCAACTTATCTACCTTCAACGCTTGAGAATTTCACATGCACGCACTACACTTGTTGAGTCACAATTCATTGTCGTGTCGCTGAATACAGCACGCGCACATGAATCGCCGACGAGAACAAACGGTGGCGCAGATGGTAAAGCTGAAGATATTCAGCTTTAAGTGTATAGCACATTAGGGGCATGGCTTATCGTCCATCTGTAGATATCATGTGCCGTGATCACGCTAAAAATCAGGTGGTCAATACGGGCCTAAAACAAGGATAGCAATGCTCAAAGCCGGGTTAAAATAACGAGGAAGGTTTAAAATATTATATTTAACACAAACATCGAAGTAATCAGATTATTCAAATGAAAATCGCTGAAAACGCTTCGAAAACATGCGGCTAACATCCGCTCCGTGCAATATAGGGCGTGACCATGCCACCAAGCGCGCGATTGCGCCTGCCACAGTCACTATATTTAAAGAGGGAAACAACCTGACGGAACTCGCTCAGACGACACGTGTATCAACTGCCGTAAGAAGCAGGAAGGCGATAAAGCGCAGCTAAAAGTAGCGCGCATGTCACACGCCGAGTTTGCGAATCTCCCTACCAAGATTCTACTCGTGCCGGCGAAACCATATACGCTTAAAGATTGACGCATCAGTGGTTTGGAAACGCAGCAGTTTTACAAACTGGAGTAGCAGGTTGCCCGTGTTAGGCACTTGCTCAAGTATCACAGTAGTAGAGCAGCATTTAGCACAGGATTTAGAACTGCACCGATCGCTACACAAGAACGACATTAACGCTGGATTTGAACAATATTTTTTTTTGTTTCTATCCTCGTTGTAGAAGGTACACTTCTTTGTGAACTGGGGCCTTGAAATCAGGCAAATGTCAAATTTTATAACTACCTATATGCCTATGTTTATAACGAAAAATGAACAATTTAGGGTACCGTGCATGCTACTATAAGAGATCTGAGGCTACTGTTCCAGAGACACACCACCCAGGAGGATTGCTCATTAACGCGAATTTGAGATTTCGTGTGTTATCGCAGGTTGCGGGATCGAATCCCGGCATCGGCCGCCGCATTTTCGTTGGAGGTGAAAATGCTTGAGGCCCGTGTACTTAGATTTAGGTGCACGTTAAAGAACCCCAGGTGGTCGAAATTACCGCAGCCCCCCACTACGGCATCTCTCATAATGATATCGTGGTTTTGGGACGTTAAACCCCAACAATTATTCGTGTGTTTGAGATAGGCAATAAATACTGTGGGGTACTGTGAAGAGGTGAAGCAGACGACAGCGCTGCCTCCTCCTAGAAGGAGAAAAAATTACACCATCTCCCGCTAAAGGGGACCATGAGGCGATGCGAAGCCGGAGCACTTGCACGATCGCGTTCCGTTGGCGTTTGTTGGGCATGCTACCGATCTCGCATCGTGGAACGCGAAGAGGGACGCTACGCGCGTCGTATCTTCCATCTAGCCTGGCCGTTAATTCTCACAGGGCGAGCGGGGAACGCGGTCGACAGGCGGGCGAGAGGGGGGCAGCGTGTGAGAGGAGAGAGAAGCGGAGGGGACGCGCATGCGCTCGAGCTCATCGCGGCGTTGCGCAGGAGGGAATTTCGGCATGTCTAGCCCGCGTTTCAGAGGAAGAGTGGAAAGGGGAGGGGAGAGGGAAAGTGGAAAGGGGTAGGGGAGAGGAAAAGTGGAGAGGGAAGTGGAGAGGGGATGGGAGAGGGTGAGTGGGGAGGGTATGCGCATGCGCAGTAGGGGTGGTCACGCCGCGCACCACCACCACCGGATTGAGCTCCGCCTTAAGATACTTCGCATCTAAAAAAAGGCGAGCAGATTGAGAGCTCGCGCAGCGAATGCGAACAAGAAGGGCTCGCGCAGGCGATCGGTGGTTGGAACGCCGGCAAGACGAGGCGAGAGAGCCTACTGCGGACCCGCAATTACGCGCGAGGTTCCGAAAGCCGCACTCCTGTGTTCAATCCGTTGAAGTCCTCGGGCCATGGCGTGACCGGACACGAGTTCCGGGAGAGCCCTGCTGCCGGCCATCGTCGAGACGGCGAGAGTGCTCGAGGCCGCGGAGCCGCCGGCTACCGCGTCGAACGAGCTGTGGCCGCCTGCTACTTGCGGCTTCGCCTGAGCCAGCTGCTTCCTTCTGCGTCGGGACGTCGGCCGCCGCACACCAGCGATGGTCGCAGCGCAGGGACGCATGGAGCCTCATTTCACATGGCCATTGTGGGACTGCATATTTCCTTTGCGAACCGTGTTATTGTACTTGTTGTCCTGCGTGTTTGTCACCCAATATAACTGCCTTTTCTGTCACGGCAAAAAATGTGGAGCTCACTCAGGCTCACTCGTGAAATATATCTTGCCTTTAAGGTTCACTCGGACTCAGACTAACCAAAATTTTCCTCAACCAGACTCATTCGGACTCAGACTCAGTATAATTTTCCTGAACCGGATTCACTCAGATTCAGACTCACAAAAACATTACTCACTTAGACTCACTGAGGCTCGGGCTCACGTGTTGATCTGAGTCTTAGTGAGTCTGAGTGAGTCAACTCATGAGTGAGTTTGCCGACCTATGGTGCCTATACATAATTGTCGCCTTATAAAAAATAGGCGTGCACTTACAATCCTTGCAGTGGGCAGCTAAATGTGAACCATAAATAGCATTCAAATTGTTCTTATGCTCTCTGAGGCGGGTGTTTAGACAGCGTGCCGTCTGCTCAATGCATACGAGCCCACAGGTCACAGGAATTTGATAAACAACAAAAAATGCTCGTTGTGTCTGCTGTAACCACAATGCAACGTTACCAACTAGCCCAGTTGTCGACCTTGCAACACTTTCTGCGCACTCATCGACTCACACCAGCTTGAATATAGAGCAGCGCTGATGTTATTCCTTTTCGATTAGAGAAAATGAATTTACTGAACAGAAAGAGGTTCGATCGGTTCATAGAACGTTTACTGGTTCCGGCTCGTAATTGCGTCGTCGACGATTTACATTTCTGGCTAGGCAGAGCAGAATTAAAGCATGAGGGTGATCTAATACTACCTCAGCGATCTAATACTCAGCGACAGCCTCCTCTGCAATGTTGGGCAGCAAGGCGCGAAAGAGTGGCATCAGCAGCCTGCACCGCACGGACCCTAAAATGCGTGGTCGTGAGACACGGAGGCCTACCTTCGCAGCAGAAGCGAGGGACAAATTTTATCATATAATTACGGGATTGCTCCACTGTTGAAGAAAGCTTTTCCGCAGTTGTTAGCTTCCCAGTGCGCAGGCGACAATGACCGCTGTCGAAATATGTGGGGGCTCCGCACCCCTAACATTCCTCAGGGGAGGAAGGCTAGGCCCCCTTGCCCCCCCCCCCCCCCCGGTAGATACGCCTATGAATCTCATCCACGCATTCATTACAAAATCTTTCGATGAAGTCCTTCATGCGTCGTTTATCACCTTTTGAAACCATGATCCAGAGTTTTCCTATCCAAACGGTATTCCATTCGTAGATGTAGAAAGGGATGACGAATACGGTCATTTTTTTAGTATCTTCTTTTAGCGGCACTTGCCAGTATCCTTTACACGAGTCAATGCGGGAAAACCACTGAGATCCTCCGCTTTCATCAATGATTTCATCAACTCGTGGCATTGGGTATGGGAAAAGAAATGTTTCTTTGTTTATTAGTCCATAATCTGTGCATAGGCGAAATAACCCATCTTCCTTCGGGACAGTTGTAATGCGCGAAGCAAATGATGAAGTGGAAGGCCTGATGGTTCCCACCTCTAACATTCCTTTGAGTTCCTGCCTTAACCAGACTTTCTTGTCATGACTCAGGCCGTACGGTTTTCTCTTTACAATGGTGCTATCTCTTATAGAAAAGGTACCTCAATGACCGTTTGGCTTCCGGGAATGCACCAATAGAGAAATGCTCAGGAAACATCGATGGTATATTCTCTTTGACAGCTGGTATACGGCGAGCCTAATGCCAGATATGAGCTTTAGCGCACTCTCTTCCGAATGTGACCACGTCGTTCCAGAGTGTATTATTTTCATGCCTGTCATATCGGGTCTTGATAAGATGAAGTCAAGTTTGACTTAGACCACTACTAGCGCTTCATCCCTAAACTTCTCGCCGTCATACTCTAGGCAAACTTGCACCCATTTATACTACTCTCGACAAGAACCACGGCATCTGCACACACGAATGGGTTTCTCGTGCACAATGTCTCTAGCATATACTAGGCTCTCATTAATTAGACAGAAGCGCCAGTGTCGACGGGCGAATGTCGCGCACTGAGTCATTTGGTGCAGCGAGAAACGCCAGCCGTTAGTAAAACGCCTTCTCGCGTTCACGGCTCAAGATAAGAGCTCTGCCTCTCGCGTTCCTGAAACGCTGTGTGCCACACAGCGTTTCAGGCACTTCAGCACAGGCGTAGGTTACCCTATTACTGTAGAGCCCACGCCTTTGCATGTGTCTGCTCAGATGACGACGCTTTGAATAAGTGTATATTGAGTACCACAGTTAATTACTCGCTTGTTCATGCCATCTTTGCGCGGGATTCACCTTATGGTGTGTCCGGGTGCATGTTAACTACTTCAGCTACCACAAAGGTTAAGCCAAGATCATGGACGTTAGTCGTCGGGATGGAGATGTGCCACTAGGTGTCAACGTGGGTGCATCCACGTACAACGGTACCATAGCTTCCAAACACTAATATACATTGTGCAAGCTGTCATACATCAACGTACAATAAGCTGTCTACTACTCCTGTGAAGACACGGTTCACTTTCGTGTTAAACCGATTCCTATTATTGTTAGATCAAGCATGTATTTCTTGCCCATCCCGTGACTTGAATTCTTGAAGTGGTTATGACAGACATTTGTAGACACGTCGGCTTTTTACAGCGAAGCGGTAAACCTCTACCCCGCAACGGTTCCGTCTCCATAGGCTAAAAACAAAACACCAGGCCCCTAAACCACCAGCAGACGCTCAATTGCGGGCTCCTCTGTTAGCAGATGCGCACGCTCGTTGCGCTTTCACCTCGGATGAGGAAGCGCATTCGTATAGGTAGACTGGGTGGAGAAACGAGCCGACGAACGCGTTCGCTGTAGACTCGTGCACAACTGCAACGCCGGAACTAAATTTTCACCTCTGGGTGGTTTAGGGGCCCTATAACAATTGAAGGCAAATGTCATAACTTTCTCTGCAATCAGGCATACAGCCTAGAGCTCAGTATTCGTTTCAATAAAGGAAACCACTAAACAAACATCAAAACCGCATGCTCGATGATAAGAAACAAAGGGAACACCTTTCCACGCGTTCCTGGTAAAGATTAAGTTGCAGCTGCTTTGAACTTCACACGAAGGCTTCGAATGACATCAAAAGGCCCTTCGTTCTCCCCGAATATGTTTCCGGCTTTCATATATAAAAGGAACATCCGTCTAGCAACTGATTCTGTTAATTCTAAGACTGCCATGGGTAGACCACGGAAATTAATGACACCTGAAAAACAGCGTCAGTACAATGATCGACCAAAGCAACAAATTGGTCTTGCTGAAAGTGGTCTCGGGTCCAATCATGGTCTACCAAAGCTACCAGAAAGCGATTATCACTACCATCACTCTAAAGTAATAATAAAACGTACCCCCCTCCTCCTCTCAGCATATGTGCTGTTTGATACAGCTTCGCTGGACATACACTTTCGCATGGTGGGATGGCGGCCATTTTTTTAAAGCAGTTTCAAGCACTGGGGCAGCTGTGTGGTAAAACCTGATTTTAACGAAGAAGGAATGGCTTCAATTCCCACGTGATCCGAAGATGTTTATTATTTATTTGTTTGCATCCGCATCAAATTTTCGCTTAATGCCAATGACACCGACGCCAACACTGACACCAACAGCGGAATTTCTGCGAGACGCTCCTTAACGCTATCGCAGAAAAACTGAATGACAGTGATACCGGTAGGTAAATGCTCAACGAGCCCTTCGAAAGGCAATGCGCTAAGGGAACCATCCAAGTGGCTCCAAATTTCACTTGTGAGTTGAGAGAAAGAGATAGGGAATAAACATTTGCTGGCCGAGTGACTGGTTACTCAAGGGGTCTCCCCTTGAGTAACCAGTCACTCTTTTTTCTGCCAAATTAGGCAGAAAAAAGAATGTTCCACACTCGCCACCATGGCTGCGACTGGCGCTGACTAACACTCCTAAGTTTAAATGCATATATATACCCTATAAGGTGGACAAGGAGATGATCGCCGCCGTAGCTCAGTTGTAGAGCATCGGACGCGTTTTTCGAAGGTCGCAGGTTCGGTCCCTGCCGGCGGCAAGTTATGTTTTCGTCCACTTTACTTTCTTCAGATTTGTACTCAAATTACTACAAAGAACACCCCCTATATTTTCCTTGGCATTTCTGTCTGTTAGTTCTCATTAATGCATACACTATTGTTACACAGTAGCAGATATACACTGTACATTTATGATCGTTTAACTAACACACAGTGAATTGTGGAAGGATTTAGTAAAACCTTCCACGCGCAGCAGCAATACTTGCTACTAAGCTGGACGACCATGTGTATTATTTATTCTTAACTATAAGATGTTATAGGATGGCCCTCCAGCTTTGGAATGAAAAGTGCTCTCAATGGTCCATCACGCTCGTATTTAAGTGAGACTCCTCCTCTAAATTGCACGAGACTGGGCCGCTCGAAGATTGAGAGAAAACACAAACACTGCTCGCTTTCATTGCATTAGCGCTAAGTGCTATTTACCTCCATCAACGTCACTCTAATGAACGAGAGTTCCGTAGAAATGACCCCATGAAATGCGCGGATAAGAAGTTCGGCCAGAACGTTGTTTGTCCAAACCCGTCGAAGGCACCAATACAGCGACGGAAGTAAAAAAAAAAAAAGAAAAAAGAACAATAAATATTCAAAGCCTGGCCTGTTGAACTCGTCTCAATATTGAAGCTGATGGCCAAGCGCTAGAGTGAAACTGTCCATTCTTCTATTCGGAGTGGAGCCGAGACTATCTTGTTCAGGCAGCGTGAAAGAACAGTAACACACATATATATATATATATATATATATATATATATATATATATATACTTGTGACACGTTTTCTTGTCGAAACCAATCTCGGTATCTTAAAAAAATTGGTTACCAGAACCACTTCTTGTGAGATGTGTTTACTTGACAACAGCCCTTCGCATTGTCAAATTTCTGCGGACTCATCTTTAACACCATGCGTAAATCCTACCTTTGCGTAAATTTAGTTGATTTTATGTCATCTTTAGCCATGTGAATATGTGCTAATTTTACATCTTAAAATCCGTTTTCCAAGCTTTTATTGTACAAAATGGCCAGTTGGGCTAATTGTTGAGTTTATTTTGAAGAAAAGCAGAGAACAAAAAATTCGTCAGATCCCACGTACCGTGGGAGTCGATGTTATGCGAAGCATGCGGCGGGTAGGTGACTGTGGCGTAACTTTTTTTACTCAGCGACACGTTACAAAATGACGCTAAACATATGTTTAAATTTTATACGACACATATATAAGTTGAAGAGCCGCATATGAGTCCCGAGAACGCACGCACGTTTCACGGACTCGTGTGCATGTGTGGAAGAAGTTCTTGACAGTTCTTGAACAAGGGCATAATCACCGCGATCAGTGAGCACCAGCAGCTGGTCATGACTTGTTATAGGATCCGGTCGTGATCGTGGTGACGAGGGGTCCATGTGTAGTGAAGTATTTGGTATAGTAGAGCTGTCGGAATTCTAGGATGCCTCGGTTCCTACACCTACACCCGTTCATTACGTCACATTTTAGCATAAAAAAGCGACACACGGCTCTTGCCTGCTTAGTGTGAACAAGGAACCCGTATGGGTCCCGAAACGTCTCTGTGTTTTTCACCTTGACTTGGTCTGTGACCGCATCTACATCCTTATGCCTCGGTCATTTCGTCGACAAATCGGCTGTCGACAGAGCCGGCGACAAGTAGGAACCTGAAGCCACCCTTCGCGTTGGTGAGGTATAGGCCGTCGAGGCTGGTAGGCCTGGATAGTGCTACGCGGACCAACATCAGTGGATGGTATTTGTCGTATTCCTAGACTACCTGGGCGTATGTGGCCTACGTAGCCTAGTCTACAAAGCGGCTGTCAATCAATCTGGCATCATCTTCGGTCAGCATGAGGCCATCGCCCAGCCTCGTAAGAAATGAAGTGGACACTGCTTCGTTCTTGCGGACTAAGTGCAATTTACGGTGCGGTGATGAGAATATCATATGTAACTTTCATTAATGTATTCCTCCGGGGTCGAGCAATGCTTCAATATAGCTTGCTGAATCATATGAATACAAACGTAATGTTTATTAGACTGCTATAAAAGCGGAGCCAACACTGGAACTACTGACGTTAATCTGATATGATGCCTGTATCGTAGGAGTACACATCGTAGGAGTATCATGTAGTGGTTATTGCTTTCTTGTAAAATTAGATAGCAAGTACTACAACCACAATTGACGTTGCACCGATATTACGCCTGCGCAGGCTGTTTTTCCAAGACAGTTTATAGACCTGGCATGGCTCAGTGGTAGAATACCTGATTGCCACGCAGAATGCTTGGGTTTGATTCCTGCAGGGATCCTAATTTTCATTCATTCCATTCGTTGAGTCAACGCTGCCATTGTTGGTTTTCCTTAACGCTCTCCCATTTAAGTTACAAATGTCCGTTCTCGCCGTTCCTGGGTAGCTATAAACTGTCAATCACATGTGGCGCATACCCGTACACCGCGGCCCGTGGTAAACGGGTATGTGCCACACGTGTCTAGTGGAAAGGATTTGACGACGTACGCGACAGGATTTTAAAGCTATTCATGTCATGACCCGGCAATCATATTCGTCAAATCCTCTTACCCTCCCATGCAAATTTTGGTCTTCACCAAGTTAAGGAGGCGATCATGAGAGCACCCAGACGTAGGCGGCTAGATAGATAGATAGATACGTAGATAGAAACGCTCAAAGTGCCAGAGGTTCGCTAAGAAATGCTGCGCATTTAAAATAAATCACGTTTTCACCGCAAGGGCGAAGCAATCAATGCGATAGCAAGAAATTCTCATGTTATGCGAAGTGAGGCTGGCAGCTAACTCTTTTAGATCCAGTCTCGCGTAACTCTACAAAACGCTCGAGCAAGAGAATACGACCGCTCCAGGGAAAGAAGAGGATTTCCCGCAGTCTCTTCACGTTCAGAGCGCAGCAGCCCCGCCACGGTGGTCTAGTGGTTATGGCGCCCGACTGCTGACCCGGAGGTCGCGGGATCTAATTCCGGCCGCGGCGGATGCATTTTCGATGGAGGCGAAAATGTTTGAGGCCCGTGTAGTTAGATTTAGGTGTGCGTTAAAGAACCGCAGGCAGTCGAAATTTCCGGAGCCCTCCACTGCGGCGTCTCTGATAATCATATCGTGGTTTTGAGACGTTAAACCCCAGATATTATTATTATTAACTTGTGGCCGGGAAAATGCAAGCCAAACTACCGCAGTATACTGATACACAGCGTACACCGATAGCGGCGAACAGAGCGTCGACAGTCGAAAAACTGACAAGCGGTCAAGCGCGTCGGCTTTTATACAGGCGCTATAGAACTTTCCAGCGATATTCAGCGATATCGCTTGTGGCGGCGCTACCTCTCGACAAAGCTGGAACATTCACGTGTGGCGCGCAATCTTAACAAAACGATCTACTACAATCGCAAAGCTTCTAGAACAGTGCTAGAACAGAGCAGTACGCAGAAGGGTATATGAGCCATCCGCAGACAGCGCGCGCGCTGCAATTGAGACCGCGCCAACACTATTGTTGATCCTAGAAGCACAACCGTGTTTAGAAACAGTAGAATTTCATCCCTGGGGGGCCCTTCACCTATGCGCTGAGCATACAACGACGCAGCGAATTATGCGAAAAATAACGAAAAGTTTACGATTGCAAGAGCGTTGCTCCGTACCGCACAAAGACAACACGCCGCGGGTTTCTTTTCGGTGTCACCACGCGGCAACATTGCCTTGCTGCACGCTTCTCACACTTGCTCCCCGGCCATGAGGCTTTGAAACACTCGCGGTCGTCGTATTCGGCGTACTTCCATCACAACCAAACTACAGACAATGTATCCTTTCGCGTACATATGCCGTTCTTCCGGCGCTATTCCACAAAATTTTGTGGCGCGTGTAAAAATGCAAGAACTAAAAGCCGTTGAGAATTAAGGGGGTGCTTTCAGAAAAAGAATGGGGAAGGCGGGGGGGGGGGGGTGGTTGTGTTTAGTGAAATCACTGGTTGGACGGTTTTTCAGAGCTCCTTGGCAACGGGTAAACCGGCTGCTGCTTTTTCTCGTATTCTAATATTCCACGTCTGTATTCTCCGGTATTTGTACTTAACCATACTCTAAGGATACGATGCAAGTTTTTGCGACAATACGGGGGCCATGTGGCATGCAGGCGCTAGCACACCGTGAACGCCGACAATGTCCAGACAACTGAAAGGCTGGGAGGGAGACTAGCATGTAGCAATGACGGGAAATACAAGCTGCGTAAGTTGCTGAACTGCAGTTAAGCTAAATCTTATAACCGCGGGGTTTACGCGCTGTCACCACCAGCACAATAAGACCATCATGACCATGTTTTCAGAGCTACGAGGAACAAGTGACGACCGCATGCATGGCCATAAGTGCTCCGCCTCACGTGCTTCGATCACTGACAGAGTGTTGTTATTAACGTACCGGTGGGTGGGCCATAAAAGCTCTCTCACAGCCTCCATTGGGTCCACGTGGTGACCGCCTCATCGTGTCTGCATTCATCTTATGCACGGACGTGAACCATATGAACGCGTATCGCGTTCTTTGTTTTTATAACGTTTATTTTTATTATTGGTCGTTTTAGTTATTAGTGTACATATATAATTTGTTCTATTCTTATATTTGTACAACATCCGCCTCATTTTTCTTTCCATGTACTTTTTTTCTTTTTCTCCCTCCCTGCTATTACTGTACTTTATTTGTAAAAATCCGATTTGAAACTGCTGCTATGGATGTGGGCCCTCAGGCACTTTCAAGTGGTTTTACGGGCGAAGCTCCCTATGCCTTGGGTCTGTCCATCCTCTGTTTGTAGGTTTGTTTGCAGTAGCCACCTCATGTTCGTGAGAAGCGCGCGTTCTGGTATGCAGTAGAAGAAGACGACGTTGACGAGTGAGACTCTCGTGCGTGTTCGCCAGTGTGGCCTTCTTTCTTATTTACTGCGCGCGTTCTGGTATGCAGTAGAAGAAGAAGACGATGTTGACGAGTGACACTCTCGTGCGTGTTCGCCTGTGTGGCGTTCTTTCTTCTTTACTACGTCTCGTGTTTTTAACGACACCCGAAGACAACATTTCAGAAGTAACGCGCCATGAGGCTCCCTCTTGGCACGCTTTGTCTTTAGCTCGGAGTCGCCAGATGGAAGACAAGGCTGCGGAACGGAGGGCACGGAAGGCGGCGGCAGCGCGCGCTCGCAGACAGAATCCTGAGGTGAGAGCCCGCGTGACCGAAGCTGCACGTCGACGCCGCGAAGCAGATTCTGCCGTTCGAGCCCGCGAAGCCGAAGCTGCTCGACAAGCTCGACAAGCTGCACGGGTGCGGCGAGAAGACCCGGCCGTTCGAGTCTGCGAGGCCGAAGCTGCTCGAAAAGCTGCACGGCTGCGGCGAGAAGACCCCGCTCTTCGAGCCCGCGAAACCGAGGCTGCTCGACAAGCTGCACGGCTGCGGCGAGAAGACCCCGCCGTTCGAGCCCGCGAGGCCGAAGCTGCTCGACAAGCTGCACGGCTGCGGCGCGAAGACCCCGCCGTTCGAGCCCGCGAGGCCGAAGCTGCACGGCTGCGACGCGAGTCGGATCTTCAAAATGTGAAAGACCGTGAAGCGGCGAGAAAGAGCGCGTACCGGCACTGCAGAGCCCGAGGCTGTTAGAGCACGTGAAGTGGCTGCAAAACGCATGAGGCGGGCTCTGCCCGAAGGCGTAGACGCGCGCTTCCAGCGGGACTTCCTTGATAACAGTTTCGGCCATAGTTGCGGTGTGTGCAACAGATTGTGGTTCTTAAACAATCTAGTCACAATATCTTCCATCAAGAAGGACCACGCTCACGCCAATGCCATCGCCGTGCTGCAGCGCGAGTTCGCTTCGCCCCACTCATCATCATTCACGACGTGGATATGCTGTGATTTTTTTATTGCGATAGCAATTATATGGACAGTCTCGGCTGGATTTTGCCGTCGCCGTCGCCGTCGCCGCCGTCATGCACCGTATATGTATAAGTATGTATATATATATAAAAGCCCCAAAGAAAAATAATTCAGAAAAATGCTTCCGAAGCGCGGAATCGAACCAGGGACCTCTTGCTCCGCAGCGAGTGGCGCTATCCACTACGCCACGAAACGCAGATCCTCCACGTAGCTAACGGCGAGCGTTATATACATACCCTTTACCGCTGGACGGACTCAGAGACGGCAGGCGATAATAAGCGTTTCTTCATTATCAGCGAGATGGCGCTAGCAGCGCGACGGGCGCATTTAAAAGTCGTCGTCGAGCTCACTCGCTTCTTATATTTGCGCAGCGAGAACATTGCCCTTCCGTTGTCTGCTCGCGCGGTTTTCTCGCGGTGAGGGGAAGAGGAATGTTTCACGCTTTCACCGTGATGTCCGCGCTCATGTTACCGATCGTACGAAAGTCACTCGAGCTGAAGGGACGCCGCTAAACGAACAAACAGAAGATGAGCGCGAACTATCAAGTGTCACAGATCGACAGTTGAAGCACGCTAGTTTCCTTCGCTGCTTCGGCCGCCTTTGCAACGGGAACGCTGTTCAAACTCAGAGTATCCATTGGCGAGCCTCACTTCGTATAGCATTAATTTCTTGCTATCGCATTCATTGCTTCGCCCTTGCGGCGAAACTGTGACTTTTTTAAAACCGCTTTTCGCCTTAGGGTCCCCCAATTCTAGTTGGAAATAAAGATTTGATTTGATTGATTGATTGATTGATTGATTGATTGATTCTAAGGAATATCCGATGGCTGGCTTTAGCCAGCAAAAAGAACAAGGTTGAAAAACAGAAGTGTTCACCTGAATCGCCGATAGGCCCATTGCGATAAATTATATTTCAGCTTGCATCAAGACACATATCAAATTATATAGAATGTACGCAAGTTTAAACTTTTTGTTAGGAACCATGACCAATCCTCGCGTAAGGTTCACGAACTTCTGAACATTTATTACGTGCGTTGTCTCTCCTTTGATCTTTTATAAATGTGTTGGTTGCCTGAAGAGATATTGTGGTCCCCTCTCTCTTTTTTCTTGCAAAGCAAGTGTCTAAGCGAAGTACCAGATGCATGAAATAAAACATAATGTGCGATGAACGAGTGCGTTCAATCGCTTCATTTTAATGACGTCTCATCATATAAGCAGTAGCACCCTGATATTTTCAGACCTCATGTCTGCGACAAAATTACGTCGCCAAGCCTATTATTGTTATTCGTGTTCCAACACGTTTACTTTTACACTTATCTAATTTGTATCTTTTTTTTAAATACAAAACTTTTTTTGGGCCTTAAGATGTAGTGCTTACATCGCGTCTTGCAGTAAGGTAGAGAGGTGGGCGAGATGGAATTGATGCTTATTGCAGATCATGCGGCCCATTCCAGATCATGTGAATGCAAACCGTTTTTCAGTAACACTGTTATTATGCTGAAACATAAAGACAAAAGGGCGCGTGAGCTCGCTGAAGCGTTCTTTATCAGAAATGAGGGCAATGATTGTATATCTGAGCCGTCTGTTTGTCTACTAGATTGCGAGATACCATTTCCTTGACGTCACCTAAATTTTTCTGCGCAGGCTTGTGTTGGTTTTCGTCGTGTTCTCTTTTTGTTTCATTAAAGCTTCAGTACAGTGCTCGTACTGTGTCCTTCTTTTCTTGTGTTCCGTATTGTTTGCGCTGACTTTTTTACATCCCAAAATGTTGCGCAGGTTGATTGCCACTATAGGGAAGAGAAAGAAAAATTCTATAGAATGGGACATTAAGAAAACTGAGAAACGAGGCACCACTGTCGGGTTCGCCAGGATAAGTTGAAATATCTTCACCAAATTACGCCTGGTAAAACAATGAGGAACCTCTTGCGAAATAATTTATAAGAGATTCATGTTCTCATCCCTGCATAAAAAAAACGAAATCAAGTATTCAAACCATGACGATGTGGAAAAGATCATCACTAAACAAATAAAGCGAGGTGTCACTTAGGTCGCACGGTATTCAGAATGTAGAATGCGCAAGCCGTTACACGACAATAAAAGTCACGCGTTTCTCTCGAACTTTAGGGAGGGGGTTTTTGTCAATTGTGAAGCCAGCTAAGGTATAAGCGGTGCGTGCCCGGCGGTTACAAACGGTGACTCCGAAACTTATCTGAATTGCAAATACGCCCCTTCCAGGGTTCGAGACACTTGAACGTCGCTGTGTGACAGATATCGCATTGATTTCGGCTCCTTTGAGCGAACCCCGCATTCGGAGGCACGCTTTGCAAGCGGGTGCTCTGAAGGCACTGGGCTTGAAGTCATTCAAGTGGCGACAGCTAGCCGGTGCTCTTCCGTTAACCTGATATGCAGTGCGCGGTTATGCTTATGTGTTACTTTTTAAATACGATAGTCTTTCTTGGGGAACTGAAACGCAGAAATTTCGGTCTGTCTTTCTGTTTGTCGGCACGTCACCCGATTCAGCCACCCGGCCAAAATTGAACCACTTGCTTACCGCCCACCCATCTTGAACTGGTACGGCTGTTCATACTTGTGAATGTTGTCGATCAAAAAGTAAATATTACGCATATCTGAGGCGCAACATCATAAGGTAAGTATTGGGCGGTGTGTTCCTTTAATAGAAAATACATAGATACGCAATTTTAAAGACCCTAGTTTCTTAAGCTGCGCTGAAAATGCGACTGCGCTGAAACTTGTCTTCCTCCGTGCCCTCTGCACAAGCTCATGTTGTGTTTCGGTTTCGGATCAGTATTGCATTGTACGAATGACAGTGGGCGCCGCTCTGGCATTCCTGTTTTACACAGGCGACATGTAAATAAGAGAGTTTGTGGAGAGTACTCGTTGAGTGCGGACGTTTCTTCTCCTTCGGCGCAACGCGCCAAACAACGTGTTCGGGCTGGCTGGCGTTCCCGCTGATCGCGTTGGTCACCGCCGGTCTTCGCCTGCCGCTGCGCCGGGACTACCAGCCCGCAACACAGCACTCATGTTTCCCGACGTATTGCCAGATGGCGTCCATATCTCACGCAGCGCCTCTTCTATCGTCTTTAGACGACATTTGCGGCGAAGCACGCAGATACGCGGCCAATTTTTCTATTTCGTTTCGATTGCCGGTTTTCGCGCGCAGAAAGGACCAGCTTGCTGCTACATGCAATAGCGTTCTCCACCTCGTGATATTTTATTTGCCGCTAAGGGCCTACATCGAAAGAAAGAATGAAGATGAAAGGTTTCGCACTAACTTTGTAAAACGTGGACACAAAACCATTTGCTGTGCCCTCTCCATGAACGATCACGAGGAACACGGGAAAGTCTCCCGACAATAAAAGTCACGTGGTACCTCATGCATGCGCCAAAGCCGACTCGAAGGCGAAAGTCATCTTCTTGGTTTTTTCCTCTATACATTGTACGGAACCCCCCTACCCAAAACGCTTTCTGCAGCACACATGGTCTTGCAGTAACTGCTGAATCATCTTTGACCAAGCGACAATGTCGTGCTGTGACTCCATCGTGATGTCATAATGACGTCATCATGACAACGGTCACTATTCGCGGTTGATGAGCCATCTGATGCTTTCGCCTTGATACCTGATGTCGACTGGCATGGAAATCGCCACGGTTTCTGGATGATGGCACCTCCACTTCCTTTTGATCAAAAACCTCGTTTCAGTTTCTAATCTGTATAGAATAGCGTAAGAGTTGAGTAAATAAAATATTCGTTTGGCTCACCCCAAGAAACGATCACTAAACACACCTTCGTCGAGCATCGGGCGTCCAACACTTAAGTGACCGGAGATCACGCCACGAATCCAGCGAAAAGGCGCTGTCTGAAAATAGACAAACGCGTCGAGGGGAGGCTAAGCTCATTTCCCTGCCGGACATACGACAGTATCGTTACCGCCCATCGTTGCCACTCTGCTGAGTCACTTATTACCACATTCTGGTTACGGCGATGCTTGGAGGGTTCACTAGAAGAATAGCGAGCACATTCAGCTTACTCGAGCTGTACAAAAAATTTGGCCCGCACTGACGCTGCAAAAATCCAATGTTAGGCGTGTTGTGTTATCCTTCTTCGTCAGCTGCGCGCAGTCGCTGGAAGGAAGGCAGCGTTGGAGGGGCTTAGGCGCCTCGTGAGTTCTCGCAAGTTGCCGATACAGTTTAACTCTTAAGTTCTTGTAGTTTCTTTTTTTTACATCCTTCGCTTTATTAACTGCGAGCATTGCTTTCTCACTAGCGCGGGTGCTGAGCGAAAATATCCCCAAGAACTACCGAGGAAGAAGATGATATCACTCGGACCAATTAATGGCGAGCACTTCGAAATCAACAAAATGAATACGTACCAGCAATGTACTAGAGTATGGTCTTTTCGTACCATGTATTCGTCATGATGCCTAAGTAAAGTAAGAAAAGAGAAAGCCGTCATTACTTGACCCACAAGTCGCGGGTTCGATGCCGGCCATGGCGGCTGCATTTTGGCTGAAGCAAAATGTTAGAGGCCCGTGTACTTAGGTGTACGTTAAAGAACCCCAGGTTGTCCACACTTCCGAAAGCCTCCGCTATGGCTTCTCTCGAAATATTATCCTGGTTTTACAACATAAAACCACAACAAGTATTTTAGTTATGACGTTAACATCCTCGCCGTCACAAATTTTCAAAAAAAAAAACTTGTTTGTGCTTTGTTGTCGTACGCTGACGCTTACACACTCTCACGGCTCGTCCAATAACCCTGCGTTTAGTTCTTATCTCAACAAAGTTGTATATTTTTTCCTCTCCATGGCCTATCTATGTTTGTTGCTTAAAATAAGATGAAGTATTTATCCTCAAGTATTCCGCACTGGCCTCCATGAAGCGGCAATTTTAGGCTGTCGCGGTCAAAGAAAAATTTCTTGTATAGATTAAGGATTTACTTTTGGAAATGAAGGCACCTCTCAACGTAGACTAATAAAAGTGTTTTATGGTATAAGGTACCGTAGGCAAGGCCGGACACGCATTCACCGATAATTGCGTATGAGCGAGAATGATGAAAGATCTTTAAGATTGCCTCGCGATGGGGCATAAAGATATCTGGGGTTTCACTTGCCAGAACAACGATGTGATTATGAGGCACGCCGCAGAGGAGAGCTCCGGAAATGTTGACCATGAGCTTTTCTTTAACGGACACTGACATTGCACAGTACTCTGTAAACCAGATTACACCCAAATGGCTATTTTTGGTGGCTATAACTCGCACCCCTACACGCCACAAAATCGGTGTAACAAGCAGGACAACGCCTATAAATAGGCGTATTCCCAAACTTTCACCCAGAGGGTGTAAGGTTGTTTTTGTTGGGCGCAATAACACATTACACCCCAGAGCCTTGCAAAAAACTTCGAATATTGGAGCGGCACCTACCCTCCCGGATGGCTCCCATGTAAGCACTAGAAAGCCTACCGTAACATACCGAGCAAGCGGCCCTACTTGAGCAAGCGCCCCATTGCCCTTATCGGGAGATTTCAAATATGCGCCAATAACCGAGCAAGCGCCGCCCCCCCCCCACCCCTACAGCCATTTTTTTACAACCTGCTCTCCGCTACAGAATCCTGCAGTAGAGGTTCCTAGCCACCTAAGTTCTCAGAGTCTTTAGATATGTGCACGATTTCTTTAGCAGGGTGTGGCGTTGGGCGAGTTGGTGCATAGCTTAATACAATATATGTGGCGCAACTGAGGCAAGCAAGGAAACAAGAAAAGACAGGATAGGACGCCAGACTTTCAACTAGTTTATTTTCCTCACATCACCCAAATACATATGCTTCAGATATGCGCACAAACAGAGAGCGAAGAACAAGCGGCTATCACAGCACAATCAGAAAAAAAAATAGTCTATCGCACAGCGCTATCTAAAAATAGGCATTCATTCTTGTACAAAGCGATCGAAGGAACACTGACGCATTCAGCTCACTTCTTAATAATAATATCTGGGGTTTAACGTCCCAAAACTACACTATGATTATAAGAGACGCCGTAGTGGAGGGCTCCGGAAATTTCGACCACCTGGGGTTCTTTAACGTGCACCGAAATCTAAGTACACGGACCTCAAACATTTTCGCCTCCATCGAAAATACAGCCGCCGAGGACGGGATTCGATCCCGCGACCTTCGGGTCAGCAGTAGAGCGCCATAACCACTAGACCACCGTGGCGAGGCCAGCTCACTTCTTCCGTATGTCATATGCTTCAAGTACCTCACGTGCTAACGTTTTCCTACTTAGTCCTATCACACGAGTTTTTCCGAACAGTGGTGCGCAGCCGCACGATGCACAATGTAAGGGCAGGTGTGAACCCAAACCATTAATAATTGATAATATATGCTCCCTAACGCGATCATTAAAGCAGCGGCCTGTTTGGCCTACGTACGAATTGCCACAGCCCACAGCTCAACGGCATTTCATAAACAACGCCCACCATGCAACGCAGAATTGACCGGGCGTGCTTCTCTTCGCATGAAAGCTTCGCTGTTTGCGAAGAAATACGGGCACAAAGCTTCGAGAGCTTGTTGGTTGCTGAGAAGACCGCTGGAACGTCATGCCTGTTTTTGGAGCTTTGCAACGAAGAATTGGTTTTAACATACGTCAATGCAACACACACGTATAGTGTAGTGAAGCATACAAACAGCAGTAATAACAGTAGTGCAGTGCAGCATGCCTTATTTCTCCAATATAACGAATTACTAATATATCAAAGCACATTGCAATCTCCGCATTGATACGTACGCCACAGTTTACATGTCTCGTGGCATGCATGATGTGCAATATGCATGACTAGCAATACTGTAGTCTAATGAATAAAATGACGAGACAGTCTTGAAATAGCATTTTCGTTTTACATTATTTCTTGTCTGTTCAAACATTCAGAATGTTGGGGAAGCAATAATACTGGTGTGAAAACAATAACCACCATTACAATACCTTAACAGTGTCACTGCATCCGAACCATGCAGAATACTTGATGTAAAGATGTAAAATAATATGCGCATCACATAATCGAGAAGATGTTGCCGTGAAACAATGCAATTTCAAACAACATGTAATGAACACTCTAAAACACAGTGAAACAGTAATCAATTACAGCACGCAAATATGAATACAAAAATACCATCAAAGTTTTTTAACTGAGAGAAACTGCAGTATATGCTACAGCGTAAATGAAGCTGCGCATATATAGTGAGGTGGGCTGGTTGGTTTGGGTTCATATAGCATGTGACACATTGGAAAGACAAGAGGACACATGAGCGATTTCATGACGTGGCAATGACTGTTTTTAATAAATGAAATGAAATACACATCTAGGAATAAAACAACATAAAGGCCTGGCACTCATGAAACAAAGAGTTAGGTTTAATAAAGCAGGAATGCACAAAATTACTTAAATTGATCCAGGTAGTACATTCCTGGTCATCAGGAACCTGATGGTTTGGATAAGCACTTGTCAGCTTTAAGTTTGATGTTTCATGCGTCTGCTATCCATCTTATTAGCTAGTTTGCATGCTCCAAGATGACTAGTTAACTCTCTGAAAAGGGGAACGAAAAATGCATTAGCACAGCCTACCCCAGAGACAGCTGATGCTCTCTGAAAAATTCACACACTCTAGTTTGACCAACACATTCTTCACAGAATGAAAAAGTATTGACAGGCCTGTTGCCAATACAACTTTTCTTTATAAGATACACATTAAATCTGCTGTTTCACTGGGGCACACTTAAGGTAACGGCTATTCCAGGAACGGCATCAATGTGCTTTTTAATAAAAATGTAAGAAAGAACGCATCCCCTACAAATTCCAGAAAATGCCGATGGACAAAAGGAAGCAAGGCGGAAATTAAATCACAATCTCTGCACGTCTGCACAGAACCAGTGCTGTGGCGCAAGCGCAGTTTTCACACCAGCATACAAAAAAGATTCTATAGAAACTTTTCTATTACGCACAGCTTTATAAAATGGTGCAAAATTCGTGAGGAAGTCAAGAAAATAAAACTTGTTTTCATGCACAAGTTGTTTTACCAGAATGCTCCAGCAAAAAGGCACACATTTTATCAGCAAAATCTGAGATGTACCAGCCCCACAGCTCGGACTGTTCGCCTAGGATGACCCTCTTGGTTTACGCTTGCTGATCCCAATATATAGTGCGTATAGCACCTAACATTCTATGTGAGTGGGTATGTGCTTGCACAATCAAGAGTTTGACAAAGATTCCTTAGGCAAAGTTTGACAAAGGTTCCATCAGTTGATTAGTGAATAACCGTCGGTCAATTGGTCTGAAAAAACTTAGATGGTTTGGAATCACAAACAGTTTCTGCGTACAAGGAACTCACATGCGGTTTGATACATCTTGCCTTTTCAGAATATGTAATATCTGCGGTTTAACTTCCCAAAACCACGATATGATTATCAGAGACGCAGTAGTGGAGGGCTCTGGAAATTTCGACCGACTGGGGTTCTTTAACGTGCACTTAAACGTAAGTGCACGGGCCTCAAACATTTTTGCCTCTGTCGAAAATGCAGCCGCCGCGGCCGGGATTCGATCCCGCGACCTTCAAGTCAGCAGTCAAGTGCCATAACCACTAGACCACCGTGGTGGGGTGTTTCAGACTATGTGTTTGACTGTGTGCATACCATAGGCCTATCCAGTACAAGTTGCTTTCATGATTTTAGAACAGTTGTAAAAGCTAGTATGGATATTTAAAGTGCAAAAAAACCATGTATTGCTCTATAGTGTGCTCTATCATTAAACCGTTGTCTTCAAGTCTTGTTGTGGCCACACTAATCACCAAAATTTTTCTTGAATGTCAATAATATGTTCTAAGCAAAAATTGGCAAATTGGCTATCATGTCAGGAGAAGAAGCAAATCTGCCTGCTCATTGCCAGGTGTGCGGCTGTTCTCCGGATCTGAAAGGCACGCAAATCATTGGTAAGGGAATCACGCAATATGAACGTGAAGTGATCAAATCTGGAAACATGGTTCGAAAAAATGCATTAGTGTACCTTCTGTGTCACTATCAAAGAAAGAGATTGATTATTTAGAAAAATGAGGTTACTGATGTCAGTCTCTCTTTTTTTGTGAATTACATGTGCTTTATGTACGACGCAGGCACGCTTGGCTTTCCTGAGAACGTTTTGTGTGATGGTTTCATTAAACATGTTGCTAGTTCCAGGGAGTGTCTGTCGTCTTCTCTTCCTGTGTATATGTCCGTAAGCTGGTTCTTTCGTTTCTTCAAGTACGTACCAACAGGCCCACCAACAGATTCTTCTGAAAAATTGGCAAGTAAACTGAAATTATTCTGGAAACTGTATGTGTGATAAATAAACTTTGCTGGTAAATCCCCTTTCAAAGCAAAGCTTAAAGACTGACTCTGCACATCTTTCGAGATTGTAAACCACATTTTAAGAGTGCTACAAACATTAAACAAGCACTGTGAATAGATATGAATGCCACATATGCACATGTTAACAATTTTGGCTCGCGCAGCTGGTTTAAAGCTGTAAAAAAAGCAGGGTTACACCAGTGCCCGAAAGGAGGCAATTCCAATGGATTTTGCGGTAAATAGAGGGCTTAATAAACAGACAACCTTCTGCTGCATTGATGACACGCTGTTTGTCAGTCACCCTTTTAAGTTGCACGCAGGTGGGCGTCTACACTTCTTCATGCGATGCTGCTGACATTATGCATCTGTAAATAGTTTTTGCATGCGCATGCTGTTAATCTTTTGGCAACCTGCTGCTTGTTTTGGGAAAATAAATAGGCAGGTGACATAGCTTGAGCTCGAAACTTTCGCATCATAAGGATATTCCATAAATGTACAAGATGTTTGCTGCACCCTTCGAGTAGCTTCCACCACTGCTGCAATTCTTTGAGTGAGGTCGTGAACCCCAAACAGCTGTTTTTGGGGATGTGATGAAGAATGGACTGCATCGTCAACACCCAGTCCATTGAAGACCACGCAGTGTGCTGTCCTTTCAGCAGTCTGCAGACAAGGCATGCATAAAATTAAACATTTAAAAATATTGGGGACAATCAAAATCTCATTATGAGGCACCTAATAATAGAAAGCTCCAGTACTATTTCACCACTTCAAGTTTATTACTGTGCACATGAATCTAGGGTCACAAGAATTTTTACTTTTTAATGTAGGAATGCAAGTGTCATGGCTGAGTATACAGCATGGTTCATTCAAAATGTTGGAAAATATACATGGTGGGGAAAAAATGCTTCTCCCATCGTTTCATGCACCTCCCAAAAGTTTTGAAATGTACCAGGACGCTCTATTTTCAGCCGTTCGGCCAATAATTCTTGCTTAGCGTAGAACACTTTAACCACTAAGCCGCTACAATGGGCTATACAAAAAATATGAAACCAGTTACCAGTTCTCACAGAACAGTAGCATAATCCGTCATATGTCTTTAAAGATCTTTGTGTTGAAATGTACACAACACGGACGTTCAATCCACTAAACGAACCTTAAACTATATTAACTAGTTTGTGTCAGTTCGTGAGAACATCTGGCGGTTAATTTTTTGTACATCTTCAATTTTTTTCAGTTTAGACATGCGGCCACCATATAAAAAGTATTATACTCCAAACCACACAGTGAGCGGATAAGGAGCGCTCATACAATGCACTGAGGCTGGAAGCGCAGAACAGTGCATTCGTTTAAGCTCACCTGTAAACATTTGCTTCAGTTTTGTGAATATGCTATACTGAATCATTTTATAATCAGTCTTTCACAGGTAATCTTTTCAGGTAATCTTTTCATTGCTCAAGAAAAGATTACATTGTACCAGAGGCATTGGTCGAAGTTTCAACAGCGAAGCTGTTTAGCAAATCGTTCCTTGTCCGAAGGACCAAAAATACTATCATCATAAACTGGTAGGTACGACAGAAATTGGGCGAATCCCACTACTCACCACTGGTCCACTAAAAATCGAAGATTTTGGCCGGAGCTGAAATCTTAGAAAAGAAAACGCCGATGATACGGCGATGCGTATACCTCAGCTCACTCAAGGCCCGGCGTTTAAACCGCACGATAATTCGGTGGGGTGCGAAAAGAGGGGGCCTGGAGAGTTCGTGCTGTCGGGCAGCTTCACCGACATAATCAGATTTTAACAGCGAAGCTGTTTAATATAGCCTTAATTTGTGCGGCCTTTCAGAAAGCTATCATCATCATAAACGGGTGTGTGCCACAGAAGGTGGGCAAATCCTAGTACTCACCACTGGTCCACTGAAAATGAAGAATGTAGCAGTTAGTCCAAAAAATGGCTGCGAAGCGACGGTGGCGAGTCGAAGACCCGAGTACGTACAGACACAATACAAGGGAACGTGAAAGGTAACGGCCGATGCGAGATGGCCCCGAAGCGATGGAATGCCTACGGTAACGACGACGTGCCCGTAGATCTATGAGAGGCGCGAACCCTTGGTGTCAGCGCAAGTTTCTGTCTCTGGAGTTTTGGACATGAATATCGTGCCTGACTGTCTGTGGTGTAACTCGAAACTCTCTGCGCTGAGAATCGCCGTAGAAGCAACCTGCATCACCTAGCTAAGGCCTATAGACAACCTAGAAACAACCAGATCAGTCTTCAGAATTGTCCAGTTTAGCTGTTTCTAGCTTGCGCGGCTTAGTGCATGCATCGCCAATGTTTTTTTCAAGGGTAGGGGGCACCTCTTTGATCTGAAGTGGTAGTCGGACAGGCCTATGTGGTCTAGTGTCAGACTGTGTGCTATGTGCCATGGCAAATAAAAAAATCACAGCATATCCACGGAGTGAATGATGATGAGTGGGCGAAGCTGCGGAGGTTCATCGGTAAACCGTGAATGTTCCGTGAATTCTGCCCAGTACATCATCACCGACGTGAGATCGGGAACGTTTATACTAATGGTTAGATGAGTTATGACGACTTGCAGCTCACTTTAATTTTACATGTACGCTGTGAATTTTCATTGTTTAGAAAACCATTGCTTTCGAAAAATCTGGCGTCTTTCGTTAAGCAGCTGGCGTCTTTTCGTTTTGCTTTAGAAACATCTGGCGTTCTTTCGTTTTGCTTTTACAAAACATCTGGCATCTTTCGTTGGTTTATTTCATCAATCAACGGCGTTTTGAACAAGATATTTATTGTTTAATCACGCACAGGAGAAATCTCACCAGGCACTACCTTGGAGGTAAACAATGTCTGCTAATGGGAATGAGAGACAGAAGAAGTCGGCTTTTAGCTAACACTTACACTTCTACTTCTACTAACGTTTCCTACTGGAACATGCCAATGGCTGCTAATGGGGAATGAGAGACAGAAGAATTCGGCTTTTAGTTAACGCGCACGCTGCGAATTTTTTATTGTTCAACAACGCGCAGGAAAAATCTCCCACCGGCACCACCTTGGAGGTCAAAGCGTAAGACTTGTTACGGACTACGACTACTACTACTGCTACTACTACGACGACGACGACTACGAGGGACGAACGGGTGCCGCCTTAAGGAGCTTCGCCCCTAAAATTCGGGGGTGGCGCGGGCCCGGTGTACCACCCCATGGCTACGGGTGATATCGTGATCACCGCCTTTACTTGATATAGACCAAAAGTTGTATGGGAAAATATGAGGGTTTGGCGAATATGACTGCCTGGTCATGACGTGAATAATATAAAAATGCTGTTGTGTACGTCGTCACACAACAGACACGTTTGACACTTACCCGTAAACAACGGGTCCTTGTATGCTCGACAAGCGTACCAATATGGGCTTGATGGTCCATCGTAAATTGGCTAGTAGCATTGTGCGGGAAGACACAGGGACGAGGAAGAGGTACCAGACGAACACAAGCGCTAACTTGTGTTAGCGCTTGTGTGTGGCGCATACCAGCCTTGTACGCTGGTACGCCCACAGGTGATTGACAGTTTATATCTACCCAGGAACGGCGAGAACAGGCATTCGCAATTTATGCGAGAGCGGTAAGAAAAACCGACATCGGCAGTGTTGACCCGACGAATGCAAAGAAAAAAAAATTCCGCAGATCCCACGTACCATGGGAATCGATGTTACGCGAAGTATACCGCGAGAAAGTGACTGTGGCGCAATATCGCAGAAGGTATTCGAAGACTACCAGCGCGTATGCGGCCCCTCGTGACGCGTATAGTTGTGGCATTTGTTTGCGCGAGGGGAAACTGTGTCCGGTTACACGAGATGTTTTGTCTGGCGTATATATCGTAGTTGCGGTGGTTCGCAGTCCCACGGGCACACATTTCGATTGAATTGAGGAGTGTTCGGCAATGATCTGTTTCGTCCTAGCTGGGACGACAATTTCCACCGTGGACGTTGGAAATTCAAGCCACAGTCGCACGAGGTTGCCGTGTTCGTCACGCTCAATTTACCGCAATGTTCCCATGTTTCCATTAACGAGGCCGTCGCTTACGCCGATGTTGGCCGTGACCAAGTAGGGCTTGCCGACGCCAAGGCAAAGTTAGGCTGGCAGGCCAACCATGTCGCTTGCGTTCATATTTGCCACCTCGGCCAGGGCATTCCTGTGTACGCGCTCAATCTTTTAGGCAGTTATGTTATCCCATACGGTATGACATAAAACGTCGATCGTAGCATCGAGGCAATATAAGTTATAGCTGTTGACGTCCTGATTGGTGTAGTATAGCCGTAAACCGCCAGGGCATTTACCGGCGGCTTCTTCGTGTATCACAAAGCGGCTCCCAATCAATTTGACGTCATCCTCAGTCAGCATGAGTGATAATGCGTCATTCTGGCGGACCACGTGTACGAGTGGATTGTAGTCGAGCGTGTCCCAGGGGCGTTCGGCCTTCAGCTTCCTCACTTGCCTTGCGTTTCGATGCTTATGTTCGCTGTTAATCTCTTAATTGAGACCGTGAATCGCCTGTGGCGCACACCCGCGTAATATGAACTGCGGTACGCAGGTATGTGCCACACGGGACTGAGCAAAAGGGTTTCATTACGTACGCGACAGGTATTTCGATTATTCACGTCATGACCAGTGAATCGTGTTCGTCATACACGGATCCCCGGCTATGTCAATTTTGGTGTACTACAAGTTATGGAGAAGACCAGGAGAGCGTCCACACGTAGATAGATAGATAGATAGATAGATAGATAGATAGATAGATAGATAGATAGATAGATAGATAGATAGATAGATAGATAGATAGATAGATAGATAGATAGATAGATAGATAGATAGATAGATAGATAGATAGATAGATAGATAGATAGATAGATAGATAGATAGATAGATAGATAGATAGATAGATAGATAGATAGATAGATAGATAGATAGATAGATAGATAGATAGATACGGCCAAGGTGCCTTATGTTCGCTAAGAAATGCTTACGATAAATGGCATTGCACACCGGGCTAAGACACATACACGAAACACGAAAAAAGACGACACTAGCGCTTTCGTGTTTCGTGTATGTGCCTTAACCCGGTGTGCACTGCCATTTATCGTAAATATGACCAACCGACTAACCCACAAGTACATTTTAAGAAATGCTTCGCATTTAAAATCACTATCCCAGCAGGAATTGAATCCAAGCATTCGGCCTGGTAGTCGGGCATGCTACCACAATGCCACGCCAGGTCTTGAAACGGTTTTGGAACAATACTTCTTTGCAGACTAGTTGGTTCATATTTGTTAACCCGACTTGCTGCGCAGCCAGCAGGAAAGAAGAATTGAGACAGGAAAGAGCGCAGCGCTCTTTCCTGCCTCAATCCTTCTTTCCTGCTGGCTGCGCAGCAAGTCGAATGGGGTTTTGGAAGAAAGCCCTATGAAGGCATAATGTTAGGATGCTATGAAAGGATGTTAGGATCTATACTTAGCTTACTCATTTTACGAAGAAGGAGAGTATGCGAAACAGTGTCGAAGGCTTTGGCGTAACCTAAATATATGCAGTCTCTTATGAAATTATTGTCGAAAGCTCGAAAAAGATCGTTAGTAAAAGAGAGTAACTGTGTTTCATAGGAAAAGTGCTTCCTGAAACCGTGTTGACAAGGAAAAAAAAACGAATTCTGTTCAAGAAAAGAAACTAAGTTCGAATAAATGATGTGCTCGATCCAGCGACCTTCGGGTCAGCAGTCGAGCGCCATAACCACTAGACCACCGTGGCGCGGCCGCCGTACGTACCTAAGCCTAAGAAATGATACAAGCAGTTCGTCGGATATTACAAAGAGATTGAGTGGTGGCGCAAGTTGGTACAACATTCTAAATAGAGTATAAAAAAACCAGGACACAAGAGGCAAAGGCCGCAATGCAAGCGGTCACTAAGAATTGTTGTCAGTGAGTGCTTCTGTTGCCGCCTTTGTCTCTTGTGTAGTGGTTTTTCTGTGCTAAACGTTGGATACCAGATTTCTAATGCCGATGAGTGCACAGCGCCATAGATGCGGAACGCTTTTGATTCCTGTTTACTTCCAATTGTGGTCTGAAGCCGCTTTCAACAATGGCTGGATTGAAAATGGGGAGAGTTGGTTCGGACGCATTGCTTGAAAATCAGGACGACGCGCTTCCACAAGCGCGTCGTCCTGATTTTATCGCCTTTCTCGAGTGACCGTGTTTTCCGCACATTTTCAAGCAGCAGTGGCCGGTCTGCTAAATGGGGCCCCATGCAACAGTTCTCGCTGAGTGCCAGCTGCAGGTATCCAAAAAGATTTTGTTTTTGCGTGCGTGAGGCCTGCTCGACTGGCAATTTATCACTTGTGTAGTTTCTATATTTATATTATGATCGCCACGATTTACCCTTACGTCTGGCTATGCCGCTGTGCCACCCTTCTCATTAATGTTCATTATCTGCATAACAGAAGTACCGATTTCAATTTTCGGATTTGAAAGCAGGATTTGACTGCCACGTTTTGGCCCCATATACTCCAACACCAGCAGCTCCGACGTCACCAGATATTGATAATTTTGCTCAAATTGAGGGGGCAAGAACTCAACAAAAAAGTTGCCAAAAATAGCCAAGTAGCCAAGACGATTTCTCTGCCACCAAAGACCTTAAAAAGTTGCCACATTTGCGCAAAGTAGCCAAACCTGGCAACCCTGTTCGCTCGGTTCAATTTCGCTGCGCTCTCGTCGGAACCTCCACAAAGAGTAGCTCACCATAGCCACGCTCGTACGCTGGAACAACGCTACTCGCTGTACAGTGCGAAGCTGACAGCTTTGGGTTTTGAGAATGGCCGCCTCGCAAAAGCAGTGCGATAAAAAATTTCAGAGAGAGAAAAGAAGAAGAAGAAAGGAAAGGCATCGAGCATAACCTGATCGGATGCGCTGTGTAGGAGACAAAGGAGGAAAGGTCGAAAGCAGAGAGTGCTATACACCACAGAGGGCTCTACAAAACGTAAAAAAGGACAACAAAGAGCGGTACGCTAAGACTTTGTAAGCGAAGTCCTCCCATTAATGCGTGCAAGGGTATCTATAACGGCAGATGGCCGCCAATCGCTCCTTTCATGGCACTGTAGTTGCACACTTTTATCCAATCACATACAGAACGACTGCTAACGACTGGCCATACCAGCTTAGCACAAGCTTTGCAAAATATGAACTTTAAAAAAAAAGAAAACGAAGCCTGTCCGTTATATTAGTTAGAAAAGAAGAACACTTACACATATTAGCACTCCAGCACGTGACCAGGCGCCGTTGTAGGCCCACGGCCTCAAACAATACGAAAGGAGAGAACGCGAAATGTACCCTTAATCACCCAAATCGCAAATGAGCAGAGGACGATCATGGCTGGTTCTGACGATATGGGAGGGCTCGGTTAGTAAGCATGCAGTGGGAACAACCCGTTTCACAAGGGATATTCAGGAGCTTTGAGGACCGCCGGGTGTTTCAAATGGTCGATACATTGAAGCGCGGTGGCTTCGCGTAATGTAGGCCTATATACGTGCGGTGAGCGTCTCCATTGTGCGGGTTCGCCACAAATGGCACGGAAAGGGGTTTCTTTCGCCGTTCGATGCACTCGTGCGTTTGGCCCGGCAGAAAATTGATTGCAACCACCCTCCATATAAAAATGAACAAAACGAGCCCAACCATTAGCTCTCTTACGTAATAATGATATGATTAATAGTATAATTTATAATAGTGCTGGTATCATTAGTCAATAAATAGAAAATAAGAAAGAAAATCAGACACAAAGTCACCTGACTTGTTCCCTAGTAAGATCAGCGAGTTACAGTAGAGAAAGTCAATGTTCTTATGAGACATTGTTGGCAAAGGTATCGCGGTTGGGCGAAAGAACTCACAAGGTACCTCGTATATTCACCTAAGGCGGGTCAAAGGCGAAAGCCATCTACTTATTCTTCTCAGTCGATGTATTGGTCCTCTCCCGTCCCTCTCCGAAACTTTTGTGCACCTAGCGTGGTTTAGCATTGCCTCCAGGATCGGAGGCATTGCGCACTTTTTGCACGTCACCTGGTTTTGGACTGCCTCCGTGATGGGCCCACGTTTGACTAAGCGATGATGTCATGTCATCACATGACGTCACGTTAGGTCAGGCCATGACGACGTCATAGTGACGTCATGATGACGTTAAAGATTTTTTAGGTATGTGACGTCATCACCTGATGATTCGTTTTTTGATCACCCGTGTTGCCGCCGACGGCGGCGGTCAATTTTCATGCTTCGGGAGGCGCTAAACTTTGCAGTTAATATGAACCCACGATCGGCCTGCAATGGCGTCATGCGACTAATCGAGTGCGAAACTCACTTTGGAAACTGTGCACACATCATCTTAGGAATATCCTGCTCAAATATTCTGCTTGTGTAATACATTGCGGAGTTATGGGTGCAACATACAACATTCACCTGCCGCGTCCTAAAACTCTTATTTCAGGCTGACGCCGCACAAATAATCAGAATGTAAGAGCAAATCGCGATGAAATTTACACTTTTATATTGTTCTTAAAGTGGCTTGACGCAAGTAAAATAAAATAATAAACAAAATAAAACCAGAAACAAGAAAATGAGGAAGTTCAGCAATACGCTTCGGCTCTCCAAAAAGTAGAATGTCAAACTTTTTTTAATGCCTACGCATTGAATATTCGGTGACTTATTATACGAACGAAAATTACAATCATATTAGTGTGGAAGAGGTCTTTCATTACAGACTTCTCTTGTCATCGCCATCTTTGTTGCTTGTCGATGGTGCTATCAGTAGCCCTCCTCAAGTAACATCTCGTTGTTTTAGATAGCGTGCGTTCAGGTACTGTGTCCAAGCCTCCAACTTTTCTGTTTCTGTTCAGAGAAAATTCTTTCTGTAGTTCTGGAAGTTATACAGGCCAAGAAAGTTTTCGGCGTTCAACAAAATGCACGCTAGAATGTACTGAAATCAGCGAAATATCAATCGGGTCATCATTGCGCTCCCCCCCCCCTTTTTTTTTCTTTGGGACAAAGGTTGTAAGGAAGGAAGAAAAACGCCCTTACTCTTTTTGACAAACGACCATCTCCAGATGGTCGTGCCGATAACCTTCAACCCTCCCACGTCAACGGTTAGATCTAAGGGAACGGCGTGATTCATTTCACGCTAGCATGAAGCTGGTGATGACTTTCATCATGCATCGTCCAAATAACGGTCAGGGTAATTAAAAAAACTCGATGAGTTCATTGAAACAACAGGTGGAGTTATTTATTTATTTATTTATTTATTTATTTATTTATTTATTTATTTATTTATTTATTTATTTATTTATTTATTCATTCATTCATTTATTGAAAACTATGTTACAGGCCAAAGGGCAATGCGTAAGGGGAGTTACAGTGAAGTCAGAAGGAAACACGTAAGGAACAGGGTTGCAGTAGCGCAAGGGAATAATAACAAGAAATACAGCGAAACAACTCGAGCAATGCAGTACGTCAGCGTGATGGAACAGTACATACAACAGCAGATTGCAGCACGTTAATGAAAAGAAAGCGCAACGCTTAGCAAAAATAAAAAAGCTTGAAACTTAAACGATAAAAATCTTACGACGCCATATTTACAAAATGCACCTCAAGTTTGTGTCGAAACATGTTAGTGTTACTATCACAGACGTTATCATCGGGAAGATCCTCCCTCTTGCCGATTACTTGCGTAAGGTGACTTGTTGGGCGAGTTGGTTCATTCTTACGGTAGAATAGCGCAAATACCAAGACGAGAGATCGTCTCCCATCTTCTCTCGTCGTGGTATTTGCGCTATTCTACCGTAAGGATGACTTGCGGTAGCGCTGATGTGTTAAACACGTTACAAAGACGATAGTCTTTCTTGGGATATTTGAACGCAGAAATTTTGGTCTGTCTTTCTGCCTGTCTGTTTGTCACACGATTGAGCCACCCGGCCAAACTTCAAGCACTTGCTGAACGCTCAGCCATCTTGAACTGGTAGCTGCGTTCATACTTGTGAACATTGTCGATCAAAAACCAAATATTACGTATATCTGAGGCGCAACATCAATACGTAGGTATTAGGTGGTATGTTCCTTTACTAGAAAATACATTGATACGTAATTCTAAAGACCCTAGTGTTTCTTAGGCTGCGCTGAAAATGCGACGCTATGCACGAAAAAGCCCTCTGTCGATGATACTGTGCGGCCACCTGGCAGTGGCCCTGGGTTCTGCACAAGCTCATGTTTCCCGACGCCACTGCCAGATGGCGTCCATATCTCACAAAGCGCCTCCTCTATTTTATCAATGCCAGCTAGATGCGGCCGATTCAACATAGAGGAGGCGCTGTCTGAGGTAAGGCAAAACATAAATGGCCGTTTGATGGAATGATGACCTGCGCTAAACGATGACCTGCGCTAAACGACCTCGACTGCTTTTTGTGCAGATGTATCTGCAGGCTATTCTTCAAGCATCTTACCATGAAGCGCCCTGTGCTGCCTCCGGAACCTCGGTGCCATCGGCTCGGGTCCTCCACGGATCAAAGAGCCACACTTCACAAGACCAGCGCACTGCCTTGGCAAGGGGCGTTTCGATGCCTTCTTCCCAGTGCTTGTGCACTCCGAGGCAATCATCTGACCTGCCCCGCCCACACCCGACTTCGTTCAGAAAACCACGCGGAACTACGTCTGCGGTGACGTATATTCACGAGGTTATAAAGCTCGGTGATCCTGCTGCTATCTTCACTAGGCATGGCGGTACTGCTACGATGACCTGCGCTAAACGACCTCGACTGCTTTTTGTGCAGGTAAAAAACACTTTATCCCTGTTCGCACCGCGCACTCGTCATTTGGGATTAGTAGTACTGCCATGCCCTGGCCGTTGTCTTATGATTGTGCATGATTGTGTTCGCGTTATACTACAGCTGTTGCTTCTCGCTGGCGACGTAGAAGAAAACCCTGGCCCTGCCAACACTCTTTACAACAAATACAGTCAAGTCAGGCATCTTTGCTTACCGAAATCAAATCAATTCACGCCACGCTGGCACAAAACGAAGACGCATTTTCTGAAATAAGAGAACGCTTGTCAAAGATTGAAAGCGACTGTTCTTCGATAAAGCAACTTAACACAGATATCGGCAGCCTTCGCACAACCACTGAACAAATCACAAACCGCATCGTAAATCTTGAAACAAGGATAGATGATGCTGAGGACAGATCACGCCGAAATAACCTTGTGTTCTTCGGTATCATGGACGCTGAACGCGAGACCTGGGCGCAGTCTGAGAGGCTAGTAATAGATGTCTGTCAGACTAACCTTGGCGTGACCATGCAATCCCGGGACATTGAGCGAGCATATAGGTTGGGGCGTTTTTGTCAAAATAAAAATCGGCCGATCTTAGCACGCCTCAGTAACTTCAAGGATAAAGAAGAAATTCTGTCATGCGCCAGGAAGCTGAAGGATTCAGGAATTAGCATTTCTGAAGACTACTCCCACAACACCAGAATTGCACGCAAAAACCTCGCAGCATTTGCAAAGGATAAGTCCACTCCGTACAAGCTACGTCACAATAAACTTATTATCGATAACTGCGTTTACGTGTTCGACCGTGCTACTCAAAAAGTGATACCACAATCATCATAGCTAGAAGCCAAGAACCCTAAGCACCGACGTAATAATCTAGAGGACTTGTCCATTATCTATACTAACATCAGAAGTGTTATTCCGAAGCGAGACGCACTACGACATTTAATCGAAACCACCATCTCTGACGTTATAGCTTTAACAGAAACATAGCTACATCCATCTATCCAAGATAGTGATTTGGCGTTGTCCTTTCCATCATTTCACATCTTTCGCAAGGATCGCGATAACAGGCGAGGTAGAGGTGTCATGATTGCCACCCACCATCGCCTTCAGTGTCTGGTGGTTGATATTCCCTCTCGCCTAGAATTGCTATTTATCTGTTGTAATCTATCTTACCCGCCTGTTATCATAGGAACTTGCTACCGTCCCCCTGACGCTGATGTTTCGTTTATCTGAATTCCATGAAGCACTTCGCTTACTTACAGAAAAATGTAGTAATGCTCATCTAATATTATTAGGTGATTTTAACTTCCCAGGTATCAATTGGTCTGATCTCTCATTACTGCAACTAAACAAAGCGTAGAAAGTGACTTTGTAAATTCTTGTCTAACCTTTGGCTTATAGCAAATCATTACCGCAGCAACGCGTCACAGTAATAATAAGCCTGCTCGATTTATTTCTAACGTCTCACCCTAATAATGTCTCTTCACTTGCTTATCTTACACCTTTGAGTGATCATGTAGTTGTTTTCGCTACTTACAAGTATCAGCTACCACATCCGCCAAAGGTAAAAAAAAAATAACGCTTTACGACCGAGGTAACTACGATGCCATTAATGATGAATTAGGTGTTTTTTGTGAATGGTTTCTCAGCGACTTCTCCCAGAGAAATGTCGAGGAAAATTGGTGCCTTTTTAAAAATAAAGTGCAGCAACTAACTAAAACTCGCATTCCTACTATTACGGTTAGGGAGCGATCTGGAACACCATGGTTTAATTCATCACTCAAACGAATGAAAAACAAAAAACAACGAAAATTCCGCGCGGCTAGGTCACTGAATACGCCTTTAGCATGGCAGATATACCGCGACACCGAAAAAGAATTTCAGTCTCTTGCCGCTAAAGCAAAGCGTACATTCTTTTCTTCTACCCTTCCAAACATGTTGAGAAATAATCCGAAAGGATTCTGGAAAACAGTAAACCCACAACCCGACAAATCGGTCTCGCTACGCGGTGATTGTGATACCTGACTGCGCTGTACCCGATGTTCTGAACTCTGCATTTTGTTCTGTTTTCATTGATGAGCAAGACGACACCTTGCCTGATACTCCATTTCTTGATCATCCACCCATGTCGGAACTTATTATCACTGCTGCAGGAATTGAAAAAGCTATCGAGTCTCTTAAGTTATCATCATCTGCAGGTGTCGACAACATAAATTCTAAAATATTGAAAAGTACAAAACGTGTATGTAGTGTAATCCTGCAGCGCATCTTTCAGCAGTCACTGACAACTGGAGTGGTGCCACGGAACTGGAAAGTAGGAAAGATCATTTGCGTCCCCCAAAAAGGTACTTCTTTCTCCCCTAACAGCTATCGACCCCTCTCACTGACATGTGTATGTTGCACACTTATAGAACACGTCATTTACTCAAATGTAGCTAAGTTTCTTCTTTCTGTTGACTATTTCCACCATAACCAACACGGTTTCCAAAAAGGCCTTTCATGTGAGACACAATTAGCTTTATTTATAAATTACATTAGCTCCGCCATAGATGTTAATGTACCAGTAGATGCCTTATTGCTCGATTTTGAAAAGGCCTTTGACAAGGTCCCGCACAAAAGACTTTTTTTAAAGCTATCGCGCCTGAATTTTCACCCACTTGTAATTAACTGGATTCAAGATTTTTTGTCCAACAGAAAGCAATTTGTCTTTGCAAACAATTACTCTTCCGCGTCATCTCCCGTTATATCAGGTGTTCCCCAAGGGTCCGTGCTTGGACCTCTGTTCTTTTTGATCTATATCAATGACCTTCCTACAAATATTTCATCTAACATCAGATTATTCGCTGACGACTGTGTCATCTATCGGCCCATTTACAACATTAACGACACCCTAGCGCTACAATCTGACCTAATTCACGTTGAAGACTGGTGCGCCAAGTGGCTGATGTCGCTAAACGTTAACAAAACATCTCTGTTTTCATCGCAGGAAAGACCACCACACACCACAGTACTTTCTTAGCAATTCTCCAATTTCCTCTGTCTCCTCATATACATATCTTGGCATAGAACTCACCACCGATCTCACTTGGACACCCCACATAACCAATATAGCCAGCAAAGTTAACCGCGTACTCGGTTACCTCCGCCGGAACTTACGCCTAGCACCATATTCACTAAAACTGTTAGCTTATAACACTCTACTGCGACCCAAGTTAGAATATGCATGTACCATATGGGATCCTCACCAACGTAACCTGATGAAAACATTAGAATCTGTCCAAAATCGTGCAACTAGGTTTATCCTCTCTGACTACTCATACACTAGCAGTATTACGGAACTTAAATCTCGTATTAATCTTCCGAACCTTGCTCTTCGCCGCAAAGTCGCTCGGCTCGGTCTTTTTCAGAAATTTTATCACGCTACCCCTCGTACACCTGCAATCATTCCAGCTCATCGCCATTCCAGCAGACTCAACTACAGCAAATCTGTTCACCCGCCCTGTGCTCGGACCGTAGCGCATTCGTCCTCGTTTTTTGTGCGCACGCCAAAGGACTGGAACGCTCTCCCTGCCAGCCCCGTGCACCACTCCAGTTCGATACTCTTCAAAGAACACGTTGTAAAACTTGTGCTATGCTAATCTACTGCCCACCCCTCATGTAAAACCCCTAAATAGGGGCCTTTGAGGTATTGGAAATAAATAAATAAAAATGAAATCTGTTCAAACAAACCTCCATTGCATTTATGATGCCAGGAAGAAAACGGTACGAGAACGGCATCACGGGTGGCCGCGGATGAGACCAGGACTCATGTATACCTGGCGACAACTTTCTGTGGCAGCACACCTAAAGCTACGTGGGCGGAGCTTCTGCACATGTGTTACTACGCCAAGTAGTCCGTTCGCGGGCGATTTCGGTTTTGGTTTCGCGAGCGCATAAAACATGTGCGTTTCCACACGAGTATTCATGGCTCATGATGTTATTTGGGAATTTATGCAGATAGTTTATTCACAGATGTAGTTGAAATCTGCATGACTTGATATACTTAAGCATGCAGCATAAATACCTGGAATTGTTGCTGAGCTCTTCTGCAAATCTAATTATATAACGCTAATGTGCTAGCGGTTCAAGTCCACGTGCAAAGCGAGCGCCATTTAGTATTGTTTACATTTCTTTTTTGGGAAAGCATTTTGCATTGCGATGGAACGCAGGAATCAGCTTTATTAAAGTGGTCCGTTTTACTTTTCAAAGAAAAAAGCAAGCCACGGCCCAGCAGTAAGTGCGCAATCGGACATCTTACGCAAAGGTAAGAAGTAGGGGTGTGCGAATATTCGAAAGTTTCGAATATTCGTCGAATACTACATTCAAAATATTCGTATTCGATTCGAAAATCGTGTATTCGAAAAGTTTCGAATATTCGATAACTTCGAATATTTCAAAAATTCGAATATGCGATTCGATGATCATGCAGAAGATAACTCGTCTTTCACATTTCTGCTGCGTTCGTATAGCTAAAAACGTTGCGGAGAGGAGCGATAAACATCGTAAGTACACGGAGGCACGATATCTGTCTGCGACGAGCGCCCCAATACGTGTGATTTATTGCTGGTGCATCTCCGACGTGCAGCGTTGTTGGCGATCATGTAACCGTACATTTTCAATATTATGCGGCCGTAACGTGCCGCACTACCACTCGTTCACTATCCGGGACCACTTCTGAAGAAAGACAGTGACCCATGTGACTAGTGGCGGACTGTAGGCACCTTCAGATACCCCAGTCTGGCAAAGATAACTCGTCTTTCACATTTCTGTACCTCCCTATACTCCCCATGTACCTCCCTATACCAGGCACTTCTGTTCCAAGCGAGCGTGCCTTTTCAGTGGCAGGGGGGGGGGGGTGAGTTGTCTCTGTTAGAAGGGAGCGCCTGCTGCCTGATCATGTGGAGCAACTCATATTTCTTCATGATAACATCTAGTCATTACTTTCATTGTGCCGTGATATTTGCTTGTGTTGTGATGTGCATTGTGCTAGCCTGGACATTGTGTTCTGGAGATAGCAGTGTATGTTGTGTTGCCAGTCAGGCTGTTAATGTTTTTTTTTTTTCAAATATCTACATGTTAAATAAAATATTGCTGCTGTGGAGGCATTTTTCCTTTGATATTCGATATTCGATTCGATATTCGAAGGTGGATAATCGTATTCGATTCGTATTCGAAAAATTTGATATTCGCACACCCCTAGTAAGAAGCCATTTTCTGAATTTCGGTGCACACAGGGTCGACATCGTCGTTTTCCTACATTTGGAGACGCTGTAACTTTCTGGAGACGCTCAAGTCATTTTGTCAGGGGACGCGAAGGCATCGAAAGGCAGCAGATATCTTGGCCACGACCAGTAAGGAGCGGTCGTCTCACGTGTGGGATTATACAAACGGGTGAAACGCGTTCCTTACTCCCATGGTCAAGAATGCTTTTTTTGCAAATTGAAAATCACGCTGTCAGTCGCATAATAGACATGAACGCGTCTGTTGCCGAGGCAAAGCTGTGCATGGGTGATTTTGTCACCGTAAATTGCTCTCATTGCAAAGCGCCAAAACTCCTCCCGCCGTAGACGCCGACGGGCACGGTGTTAGACGCAATCTTCGGTGCGACTGTATCAGTAATAGTAGGCAACCGAAATACCCACCATGTATGCAATGCATTTTATGAAATGGGCCACTTATTAGGGGCGAAGCTCCTTAAGGCGGCACCCGTTCGTCCCTCGTAGTCGTAGTCGTAGTCCGTAACCAGTCTTACGCTTTGACCTCCAAGGTGGTGCCGGTGGGAGATTTTTCCTGTGCGTTGTTGAACAATAAAAAATTCGCAGCGGTAGCTAAAAGCCGACTTCTTCTGTCTCTCATTCCCATTAGCAGCCATTCTTTACCTCCAAGGTAGTGCCTGGTGAGATTTCTCCTGTGCGTGATTAATCAATAACAATTTTGTTCAAAACGCTGTTGATTGATGAAATAAACCAACGAAAGACGCCAGATGTTTTGTAAAAGCAAAACGGAAGAACGGCAGATGTTTCTAAAGCAAGAGGAAAAGACGCCAGCTGCCTAACGAAAGACGCCAGATGTTTTCTAAAGCAATGGTTTTCTAAACAATGAAAATTCACAGCGTACATGTAAAATTAAAGTGAGCTGCAAGTCGTCATAACTCATCGAACCATTAGTATAAACGCGCCCTATCTCACGTCGGTGATGATGTACTGGGCAGAATTCACGGAAGATTCACGGTTTACCGATGAACCTCCGCAGCTTCGCCCACTCATCATCATTCACTCCGTGGAAATGCTGCGATTTTTTTGTACGTACTGTTTCCAATCGCAGTTTTGCTTTCAAGCGGCTCTTCTTGCTGAAGACTTGAAGGTCACCGTCGTCACTGTCAAGGAAGCTATCGCGATGCGAGACCCACTTGCGATGGTGGTATCACTTGCACACTTCTTGCTCGGTGATAGTATGGGCAAATCAACAAAATAATTCACAACGCACCGCTGTCTTCGTTTCATTCTGGTCGATGAACACAGATCACCTAACGAACACGCGCTTATGCTCACTTGCAAGCTTCGATGTGCACCTGTTGCAGCCGAGCGACGCCATCGTTGTTTAGTGGGGACGGAAAACGTGAAACAGACAACAGAAAACCTGAAAACTCGAAAGAGCGAAAATCGCTAATACTTTACGGGATTATCATTCTAACTTTCAACGCAAGCAATCTTGAACGTAATACGTATTTCTTTTCTTTTTATGTTTTGTTTTATACTACGTATTCTACAAAAGCTAGCGTTCGCGGACTACATACAGAAGCGGAGTAAAAAAGTGCGTGGTTTGGTTGCGTAGCCTTCGCTGTGCTGCCACAGAAAGTTGTCGCCAGGTATAGTACGGCCGGCAGAAGACTACCGTATTTCGACGAGATATGCTTCTAGTGAGGAGCTGCTTCTTGTGCTTCTTGTGAGGAGCTGGGATCTTTACGGCCCATGGCATCCCGGCCACGGCGGCTGCATTTTCGATGGGGGAAAATGTTTGAGGCCCATGTATTTAGATTTGGGTGCATGTTAAAGAACCCCTGGTGGTCGAAATTTCCGGAGCCCTCCACTACGGCGTCTCTCATAATAATATCGTGGTTTTGGGACGTTAAATCCCAGATATTATTGTTATTATTTACGGCCCATGGCGGAGGAGATCTTAACCACGCCCTTCTTTCCACGTGACCTCTGAGATCCGCTTCGGCAGCGAGACCAAAGAGAAATTTGGACCAAGGAATACACCTTCGCCAAAGGACGCCCACGTGCCAGTGCAACTACCAGACATCGCGGTGGTGCAGTGGTTACGGTGCTCGGCAGCTGACCCGAAGGTCGTGGGTTCGAACCCGGCCGCGGCAGTCGCATTTCAATGGAGGCGAAATCCCAGAGGCCCGAGTAAGGGCCTCTGGGATTTCACATCATCAACAAAGTGCGCATAATGCCTTACATGCGTTTAGCTGGTACCACGGCTGTCTGTAAAATGACGAAAAATGGCACAGTGCCTACTGCCCTGCTTCTCAAAAATTACAATGATTTATAGCGTAGTGGGTTCCTCGCAAGTGCACTTCTGTTGGTTGCCAAGGAAGCCCATAAGGCTCCCATGATCCATTTCCTCAGGGTCTCAATAAAGTCAATTCTCTCTCTCTCTCTCTCGCTCTACGTTTCTCCGGTTAAAGTGGGTTATAAAGCGTGGTGGGACAGTTAAATAACGACTGGGCGTCACACAATATGCATTACGTAACTAGTGGGTCGTTTAAAGCTTCCAACCCATTACAAAGGGCGCAACCATATATTTATTCGTCGTCATCAACCGCCGCATCAACAAACTGCACATAATCGCTTACATATGGTACCTCGCTTCTCCGCAGAACAACGAATAATGTCGTGCTGGGTGCTTCCCAACTTCCCAAAAATTACGCTTTGTGGCGTAGTGGGTACGTTGCTAATGTACGTGTATTAGTAGCCACAGGAGAGTTTATAACGCGCTCTAGAAAAGCCGCTCTTCCAGCTTTCGCTGTGACTGTGCTGCGCTTTCCGCGCAGGCCTGGCGTTTTTTTTTTTCCTTTATTTTTTTTATTTTGAAAGCTCGCCTTTAGGATTAAACGGAGGCGCGTCAAGCGCCCACGAACAAATTTTAAGCACGCAAAAAAAGCACGAACAAGCTCTCAGGGTCTCTTATACATTCGCTTAGGACGACTAGAAGCGAAAGTCATAACTTTCTTTTTTTGTCAGCGGACGTATTGATTTTCCCCCGCACCCCTCCAAAAGCTTTTGGCAGTTGGCGCGACTTCTCACTGTCTCCAGGATCGGCGGCATTGCGAGCGTAATCTGGCTTTGCACTGCCTTGGTGATCGGCCCACCTTTGCCCAAGCGATGATGCGATGTGATGATGCCACTAAGTGACGTCACGTTATGTGACATAATTGTGACGCCATGATGAAGTCTTATGGGGACGTCATGCCGTGCAGTATTTTTGCATGACTCGTGTGGACGTCAACTCCGCGAAACGATAGTCGACACCGACACTCAGTTTTCGCGTTTGGTGAGGCATCTAAGCTTTTCTACTTGATGTAGAAGTGAGCGATTTAAGGCCGGAAAATCGTACAATTCTTCATAAGTATGCGGGGAGATAACGCCTGTCAGGAAACAGTGGTAAACTCCTGTGAATAATGCGGCGATGATATTGCGTCAAAATAATTCGGTTTCCCCTGCATTGAATGGTTCAATAAGGTATGGTGTTCTTATGTGTGGGCTCGGCGGCACCAGATAATGAAATAAAACAGTTTCAGTTTCAGTGCATAGTTTCAAGAAAAGTTTTATTGGAAGGTTGTGCAACTGTTGTTGTTGGTAGAAAAGAGCATTGTGTTGGCTCAGCTATTCAATTGGCTACGTTGGCAGTTTGTGAGAGCTCGCCTGTAATGACGGGACAGCATACAGCTCTCCAGAAGTAGATTACGTAGTTCTTTGAATCGTCAATTTGAAAGGCGAAAGCCTTGAGTGACAATTTTGGAGGTCCCCTTGCAGACCCAATCACTTGGAGGCGGCACACACCATCACGACCTTTCCATGAATGTAAAGGCGAAAACCTCGGTTACTAGTAACCTAAGGAGGGTCCCTTATGCATTCACCTAAGACGACTGGAAGGCTAACGCCATTTCTTTTAATAGCGAAGCTATCCAAGCCAGAGGTTTGGCCGTTCGGTGTGCGCAGAAATACTTCGCCAAGCGATGACATCACGATGCGTTGCCTAGAAACGCCTTGCCAGCTGTGCTGACTCCGCCTTGTCCAGCCCCCTGGCGCAGCCGCGCTCGGACTAGCTTTTCCGACTCCTCCTCGCCCTCTCTCACCACAGATGTGCACATTGCCTAACTTTTCCTCCTTGCCAACCCACTCGAGACAGCTGTACTCTAACTTGCTTTGCCTCCTCGCCCAACCTCTCGCCACAGCTGCTAATGAAGTGTCCCTATGAGAAACACCGGTGCTTCGCACCTCCCTAGGCTTCATGTTAGTGGAGCCGTCTTGTAGAGTATAGTATAGCGAGGGGTGGGAAAGAGAAGAGAGAGTGAGGAGGAGGGAAATGAGGAGGACAACGCCATCGGTTCCGCCGCTTCCTTAGTAATCGCACTACTAGTGTGTAGCTGCCCCATTTTTATTTTTATTTTTTGCAATCTCATGTGCCAAACGCTGCGTTCTCTGGTCACATGTGCTGCGCTACATGTTTGGTTTGCTGGTCAGGTAGCGGCGTCACGTGTGCTGTGAGGTGAGCCATATAATGTGCTGTAGGGTCATGCAATAAACAAAAGTTGGAAGTTTAGCGCTCATCCTATTGCCAGTGTTTCCTTCTTCCGAGGCGAAAACAGCGCGTACAGACGAGTACGAACAGACACAAGAAAAGGCACAGACACAGGCGCTGACTAACAACTGAAGTTTATTGCTCATACGCCACGAAAATAAATAGCACGTATCAACAAAAAACCAATACGAAGAGAGACACAGCAAAAAAAGCAAGGCTTGATAGGACACTCAAAGCAGTTAGCCAGTGGGACCGTGTTTATCTAGCCCCCGATAGGAAGGCTAGCTCTTTATCTGCTCTTTATATGCTCAGTTTGAGCATAAAGAAAAGAGGCTGAAGCCTCTTTTCTTTATGCTCAAACTGAGCTGCGCTATACCCATACGATATCATAATGCACAAACTTGCCCATTCTGCAGTACTTGTTGATAGCCGGAGATTTGATCCTATTCATCAAAAAGCAGAACTTGAATGTTCAGGAATATAGATGTTTAATTACAAGTTAGTCAGGATTATATACTACAAAACGTAAAATTATGTCATCATTTTTGTCGCAATAAAATATCGGTGGCCTTGAAATACTGTTGCGTAAATTTGACGCATATACAAAGAGGTTTTCATAGTTTAGGTTGCAGAAATGGCTTCTTACGCTATTGAGAAATATGCTGGTGCAAGAATATCATCATCATCAGCCTGTCTATGCCCACTGCAGGGCAAAGGCATCTCCCATGTTCCGCCAATCAACCCGGTCCTGTGCTTTCTGCTGCCACGTAATACCTGCAAACTTCTTAATCTCATCTACCCACCTAATTTTCTGTCTCCCCCTCACGCGTTTTCCATCTCTTGGAATCCAGTCAGTTACCCTTAATGACCACCGGTTATCCTGCCGACGTGCTACGTGCCCGGCCCATATCCGTTTCTTCTTGATTTCAACTATGATGTCCTTAACCCCCGTTTGTTCCCTGAACCACTCTGCTCTCTTCCTGTCTCTTAAGGTTACACCTATCATTTTCCTTTCCATCGCTCGCTGCGTCGTCCTCAATTTAAGTTGAACCCTCTTTGTTAGTCTCCAGGTTTCTGCTCGGTAGGTAAGTACCGGTAAGATGCAGCTGTTATATACCTTCCATTCATGATTTGATAATACTTGCCGAATGAGCCCCAACCCATCCTTATTCTTCTAGTTATTTCACTCTCATGGTTCGGCTCCGCGGTTACTACCTGTCCTAAGTAGACGTACTCCTTTACAACTTCCAGTGTCTCGCCACATATCGCAAAGCGCTGTTCTCTGCCAAGATTGTTCCACATTACTTTAGTTTTATGCATATTAATTTTCAGACCTACTCTTCTACTTTCCATATCCAGTTCAGTAATCATGAGCTGCAATTCGTCTCCCTCGTTACTAATCAATGCAATGTCATCAGCGAATCGTAGGTTACTGAGATACTCTCCATTAACTCTTATCCCTAACTCTTCCCAATCTAGGGCCTGTAAACACGCGGTGAATAACATTGGAGAGATCGTGTCTCCCTGCCGTACGCCCTTCTTTATTGGGATTCTGTGGCTTTCTTTATGGAGGACTACAGTGGCTGTGGATCCGCTGTAGATTTCTTCCATTGTGTTTATATAGGCTTCGCCGATGCCTTGATTTCGCAGTGCCTGCATGACTGCTGATGTCTCCACCGAATCAAATGCCTTCTCGTAATCTATGAAGGCTATGTATAGGGGTTGGTTGTATTCCGCGCATTTCTCTATCACCTGATTGATAGTATGAATATGGTCTATTGTTGAGAATCCTTGGTTGATTGAACTCTAATGTCGTATTAATTCTGTTAGCAATTACTTTTGTAAATAGCTTGTAGACAACGGACAGTAAGCTTATGGGCCTGTAATTTTTCAGGTCCTTGACGTCCCCTTTCTTATGGATCAAGATGATGTTGGCATTCTTCCAAGATTCTGGTATCCTCCCCGTCGAGAGGCACTTCGTATACAGGGTGGTCAGTTTCTCTAACATAATCTCTCCACCGTCTTTCAACAGGTCTGATGTTACCTGATCCTCACCAGCTGCTTTGCCTCTTTGCATTCCCTTTAGGGCTTTCTTTACTTCTCGTGTCAATACTGGTGGGATGTCAGATTCCTCTGCGCTATTACTCCTTCTTACGGTATCATCCTGAATGAGGGTGCTAAGAATCTCTGGGTACGGACAGGCCGCCATTGGAATCTGAATTTGACTACGTATAACGCTAGAACTTTATCTAGTGAGGCGAGTCTAGCTATACTATTCGAGGAATTAGAGGGTGTTAAATGGGATGTAATAGGGCTCAGTGAGGTTAGGAGGCCACAGGAGGCTTATACAATGCTGAAGAACAGACACGTCCTATGCTATCGTGGGTTAGCTGACAGAAGAGAACTAGGAGTGGGGTTCCTTATTCATAAAGATATAGCTGGCAATATAGAGGAATACTATAGCATTAATGAGAGGGTGATATGTATCGTAATTAGGTTTAATAAGAGGTACATGATGAAGGTGCTACAGGCCTACGCGCCTACATCCAGCCATGATGATCAAATGGTTGAACGCTTCTACGAAGACGTAGAATCAGCAATGAGTAAGGTAAAGACACAGTATACTGTACTGATGGGCGACTTTAATGCAAAGGTAGGCAAGAAGCAGGCTGGAGATCATGCAGTTGGGGAATATGGCATCGGCTCTAGAAACTCCAGAGGGGAGTTACTAGTAGAGTTTGCAGAACGCAATAATTTACGCATCTTGAATACCTTCTACAGAAAACGGGCTACTCGTATATGGACGTGGAGGAGTCCTAATGGCGAAACTAAAAATGAAATAGACTTCATAATGTGCGGCCACCCGGGCATTGTACAGGATGTGGAAGTAGTTAACAAGATCCGATGCATTGACCATAGAATGGTAAGATCTAGAATTCAACTTGACGTGAGGAAGGAACGGCAGAAACTGATACGCAAGAAGCCGATTAATGAACTAGCTCTGAGAGGGAAAGTTCAGGAATTCAGAGTTTCACTTCAGAATAGGTACGCGACTTTAACCGAGGAAACCGACCTTAGCGTTGACGCAATAAATGATAATCTGACTAGTATCATCAAGGAGTGTGCAGTTGAAGTCGGGGGTACAGTCGTTAGACAGGACACTGGTAAGCTATCCCAAGAGACGAAAAACGTCATTAAGAAACGTCAAGCTATGAAAGCCTCAAATGCAACAGACAAAATAGAGCTGGCGGAGCTTTCGAAGTTAATAAATAGGCGTAAAGTAGCCGACATAAGAAAGTATAATATGGAGAGAATTGAGCATGCTCTAGACAACGGAAGAAGCCTCAAAGCTATGAAGACAAAACTGTGCATAGGCAGAAATCAGATGTATGCATTAAGGGACAAGGAAGGCAAGGTCACAAGCAATATGGATAGAAGAGTTGAGATAGCGGAAGAGTTCTACAGAGATCTGTACAGCAAGGATATACTGCTTGTTTAAAGTTCGCTAAATGCGGCTACTGTTTCCTAAATGATTACAAATATTGGCTTGTGTTGGCTAAATGGCGGATAATATCGACTAGGGTTGGATAATATAGGCTACAGTTTTGCCATCGTAACGCATTATGGTCCTGGGTCCACCTTTTTAACCAAAGTGCAACAATGATTCCCAACAGTCAAAGTACACGTGCGTCATCAGAGAAGCAAATGCGACGAAGCATATTTAAGGCTTAAGTTAGTGCTTAGTTGAGTGGTCTGCCCGTGTCAGTTGGGCGCACGCAACCTACGGTTGGGCTACCGCACACGTATATATGATAACTTTTTCATTCATTCATTCATTCATTCATTCATTCATTCATTCATTCATTGCTATGACTATCAGTGCTTCTTTTGGTTGAATCTGCCTCTTGCTTGGTGACGAATTCGTAGCAGAGAAACGGCACCATTCCGGGTATTTTTATCATCTTGTTGTCATTTGGTTAGAAGATGAAATGGAAACTCAATTTAATTTTTGGCGTAATTTTTATTGCTTAGGTTTTCATCAAAGCTATTTTCAGAGGCAGCAGAACTCTGCCCTAGAGCCAGATTCAGCCCGGAAGCTTTTGAATATGACGCAAGCTAGCATGTTCCCTTCTCTACTTGGCTCCATTGACGGTATGGTGCGCGAACATTTCCCGCTCTATTGTGTAAGGCGAGAGAATTGCGTGACTCATTGCGTAACCTCATTGTTGCCAGAAAGCCGTGGCAGAAAAACGGAACAAAAATTGGGGGACGCTTAAGCTTCGCCTTTAAGAGTTGAACGCAACAGCAATATCCTGCCCCTAGTGCGCACTTTGAACACTACGAGTGTTTAACAGAATGCGCGCAATAAGGTGTGTGCCTTATGTAATGGGTAGCATGCTTTAAACCAGGAGCAATTATGCGCGAGAACCTTTTTCGAAGCTGCGATGCACCCACTACGTGGTCTTAAGGTAATACGCACCGTAATTTGTGTGCCTTTTGTAATGGGTGGCTGTCTTTAAACCACCAAGTCGTTATGATATTGACGTGGTGTGACGCCCGATGGCAATGTACGCTTGTACCACGCAATATTACTGCCATATTACATCTCGTACTGTGACACCTGTATACAGGACGCGTATTTTTGGGAAACATCAAAGTTACTTTCAGCGCAGGTCCAAGCAGAGGCGTGGCTATGTGGTAGAACACCTGCTTGCCACGCAGACGGCCTGGGTTCGATTCTCACTCGGACCCAACATTTTTATTATTTACTTTATTTGCAGCTTTTTCGATTTTTCGGTCACGGACAAGATGATTTTTCGCTCACAACCAATGGTGCCGGCGCCGACGCCGACGGCGGAATTTCTGCAATACGAGCTCTTTAACGCTATCGCGTTAATAACTACGTCATCCTCGGAAAGCGAGTTGTTCGGAAAGCACGCCTTCGAACAGCGGACGTAAGCAGGCGATTGGCTAGGTGGCACCTACGTCCACTGCGGACGCGAAAGGCAGAGCGAGCCCGATGATGTCCAGAGAGGCAATGGGCAATGTTCTCTCCCAGGAATGACCAACTGCTTGTTTTGATCAATCGACAATGAACCCTTCACTGGCCTAGCCATTAATCGGAATCTACGCGATTCTTTTGTTCATTATTCTGCATTTTGGACACGCACTTTCAAAAAAGCAGAAACAAAATTTCTACTCACGCAAGACGCTATTTATATGGCTGGTCAAACACACTGGAAAGATGCAGGTGCGTAACGGTTTGATCGATAAATGATATTGTTTACTTCGGTGATTACTAAATATACTTGGCACAAATGTCTAGTGAAGTAATCAACAAGAGATCACATCAAACCAAACAAGACGGATATTCCGGTGACGTTAGAGAATCGAAGTGGTAAAAAATTGTCGAACGGAGGGCTGGTGTGCTGGAATGGTGTGGAGCATGTAAATGTCATATAATATAGGACCACTTATTATTTTTTTATTTATTTATACTGTAACATGGTAGGGCGCAGACAAGAACGCCAGCGAAAGAAGAAGACGAAGACGGTTGTTGTTGGTGCTCGCGCTTGCTCGGCTTGGACCGCTGATCACTTCAGCTGCTGCAATCTTCTAATAAACACCTTACTGCCTCAACGTTAAACGCATACCATCAAGTGGTGGAGGTGCTGGTTCTGTTCTCCATCCTGGAACTCCGCAGCCGGACTCTACTTTCCCCTTCAACAATGCCGAACGATGCTACCACACCCCAAGCTGCCCGCTGTCCCGGTGTTCCAAGAGAGCGGGACCCCGTCATTTTCAGCGGTACTGATGAGCAAGACGTCGAGGACTGGCTCTCTTCTTATGAACGAGTGAGTGTCAACAACAGGTGGGATGACAACGACAAACTTGGCCGTGTCCACTTCTACCTGAGAGGAGTAGCGGAACTCTGGTTGAACAACCACGAGGCTGAGATTTCCAACTGGGCCTCTTTCAAAACGACCTTCGCGGACGTATTCGGCCGACCAACCGTGCGCAAGCTCCGCGCAGAACAGCGCTTGCGTGATCGCGCTCAACTGGCTGGCGAGTGCTTCACTTCGTATATTGAGGACGTCGTAGGCCTCTGCCGCCGCTTCAACCCTGTCATGTCCGAAGCCGATAAAGTCAAGCACGTATTGAAGGGCATTGAGGACGATGCGTTCCACATGCTTGTGGCGAAAAACCCTGAAACAGTCGCAGACGTCATTCAGCACTGCCAGAGCTACGATGAGTTGCGAAAGCAGCGCATTTCCACGCGACGTCCTAGTTCGGACTTGACCAGCACGTCAGCAGTGACCGTTGGCGCAATATCTGCGGACCCGGCGGTCCTGACACAGCAGATTCAGCAGTTTATCCGAGAGGAAGTGGCTCGCCAATTGTCTCTTGCGCCCTTTCTCCCAGGCAATACTCATGGGCTCACTTCATCGCTGCGACAAACCATCGAAGAGCAAGTCTCCGAGGCACTACCGCCCACGTACCAGCCACCGCCTGTATCCGCGCCCCTCACCTACGCTGACGTCGCGAGAAGGCAGCCACATGCGCTGCCACCCATCGCGGACACTGCTCCCCAAACAAACGCATTTTACGCAACGCGGGCGCCGGCAGGCCCGCACGTTCCTCTTTATCGCCGTCCTGCAACGCCTTCCAATAACCCTTGGCGCACATCGGATAACCGGCCAATCTGCTACTACTGTTGTCTACCCGGCCATGTTGAACGGTTCTGTCGCCGGCGCGTCCCTCGTCCAGGTACCATCGATGACAGCTACAGCTACGTCCGCCCAGAACCACCACAGTCAATGCCTCTACACGCTACTTCAGACACCTCTTCATCGAACCGCCGCGCCTTCAACCCACGTCGATCGCCCTCCCCGCGGCGACGTTCGCTTTCACCTATGGTTCGTCGACCACCACCCGCCCAAACGGAAAACTGACCATCGCAGTTCCGGAGGCAAGAACTGCGCCGCTGTCGAACTCTACAAGGCCTCGTTCTCTACCTGCCAACGAAATTTCTGTGTACGTTGATGGTGTTGCCGTGCAAGCATTAGTCGATACTGGAGCTGCTGTATCTGTATTGAGTGAAGCAATGTGCCGCAAGTTAAAAAAAATTACGATTCCGCTTTCTGGCGTCTCCCTGCGCACGGCAACCGCGGATCACGTAAAGCCTTCTATGACGTGCACGGCTCGGCTACTCATTCAGGACGTTTTCTATGTGGTCGAATTCGTTGTCTTTTCGCAGTGCTCGCACGACGTCATATTAGGCTGGGACTTCCTTTCCACACATCATGCCGTTGTTGACTGTGCCCATGCCGAGCTAGAATTATCATCGATCGCCGAAGTCGATTCTTGCAAGTCTTCTTTTTCTCGTGTCCTCGTCGCCGCGGACACGGACATCCCACCTTTGTCGTCTGTTCTTGTGCCGATCTCCTGCGACTATGCTCCCTTCTCTAGCGCCATGTTCACGCCATCAGCAGACTTTGCCTCTCGCAAGAACTTCATTCTTCCCTTTGCTCTTCTCACGATCGTCGACTCTTGCGCAACCATTTATGTGACGAACCTGCTTTCGGTCCCCGCCACATTATTTCGCGGAGAATGTATAGGCCGACTTGAGGACATTGATTTTGTTTGCGCTAGTCAAATGCCCGATCGCACGACAAGCCTCCAGGTCGACAGTGTCAATTCCGTTACCACGTCCGACGCATCCTCCCTGGACGTCTTCCTTCCATCAATTGATTCGGAACTTCCTGTTGCTCAACGGACCCAACTTTTGAAGCTCCTCGACCGCTTTCGGACGTCTTTCGACTACAAGCAACCCACGTTGGGCCGAACATCTGAAATCGTTCATCATATTGACACCGGCACCCATGCACCCCTGCGCCAGCGTCCATACCGGGTCTCTCACGCTGAACGCCGAGTTATTGACGACCAGGTGACCGATATGCTTAATCGTGGCGTCATACAGCCGTCCCACAGCCCTTGGGCCTCCCCTGTGGTGCTCGTTAAAAGAAGGACGGTAGCATCCGATTCTGTGTTGATTATAGGCGCCTTAACAAGATCACGCGCAAAGATGTTTATCCGCTCCCTAGAATCGACGACGCTCTCGACTGTTTGCAAGGGGCAGAGTTCTTTTCATCACTGGATCTTCGATCGGGTTACTGGCAGGTACCTATGGATGAAGCTGATCGCCCCAAAACTGCGTTCGTGACTCCCGACGGCTTGTACGAGTTTAACGTGATGCCGTTCGGCCTTTGCAACGCCCCTGCCACTTTCGAGCGTCTTATGGACAACACACTTCGAGGTCTCAAGTGGCAGACGTGCCTTTGCTATCTGGACGACGTCGTCGTTTTTTCAAAGGACTTCGATACCCATATTCTGCGCCTCGCAAGTGTCCTAGAATGCCTCACACATGCTGGGCTCCAACTGAATTTGAAAAAGTGCCATTTTGCCGCCCGGAAGCTCACCATCTTGGGGCATGTTGTCAGCAAGGACGGTGTTTTACCCGACCCCGCGAAGCTCCGCGCCGTCGCCGAGTTTCCCAAGCCGTCAACACTGAAAGAACTCCGGAGCTTCATAGGCCTATGCTCGTATTTTCGGCGATTCGTCCGTAATTTCGCCTCCATAATGGCTCCTTTAACACGCCTACTTGCTGACAGCCAAGGTGTCACAGCATGGTCTTCCGCTTGCGACGACGCATTCGCGAAATTGCGTCATCTACTGACATCACCACCGATTCTTCGTCACTTTGATCCAGATGCCCCTACCGAAATCCACACGGATGCCAGTGGAGTCGGCCTTGGCGCTATTCTTGCTCAACGCAAATCTGGCTTCGACGAGTACGTCGTTTCTTACGCCAGCCGCACTCTCACCAGAGCTGAAGAGAATTATTCGGTCACAGAAAAGGAATGTCTAGCCATCGTGTGGGCAATCACGAAATTTCGACCTTACGTATATGGCCGCCCATTTGATGTCGTGACTGATCACCACGCCCTCTGCTGGTTATCGTCACTCAAAGACCCATCTGGTCGTCTAGCTCGTTGGGCGTTACGTCTCCAAGACTACGACATCCGTGTCGTCTACAGGTCAGGCCGCCGACATTCAGATGCCGACGCGCTTTCCCGCTCTCCTCTTCCCCATGAATACGGAACTGCGTCTGTTTCCAGCTACGATTCTGCGTCACTTACATACGCTGACGTGCCATCTGAGCAGCGCCAGGACCCTTGGATAGTCTCTATCATGGAGTTCCTGTCTCGGCCATCACCACCTACCGCCACTCGTTCGCTGCGACGCACAGCTCGACATTTCACCGTACGTGACGGGCTCCTATACCGCCGCAACTACCTATCTGAGGGCCGCAAATGGCTGCTGGTGATTCCTCGCCAGCTACGGGCCGATATCTGCGCCTCCTTTCACGCGGATCCCCAGTGCGGCCACGCCGGCGTAATAAAAACGTATGCACGCCTCCGGCTGCGGTACTACTGGCGTGGAATGTACCGCTTTGTCCGACAGTACGTACGCTCGTGCTCCAAGTGTCAACGCCGGAAGAGCCCAGCGCACACAGTCACTGGACCACTACAACCGTTGCCTTGTCCCTCCCGGCCCTTTGATCGCATCGGCATAGACCTGTATGGCCCCCTTCCCTACACACCTGACGGGAACCGCTGGGTAATCGTCGCTATTGATCACCTGACACGCTATGCTGAAACTGCAGCGCTGCCAGAGGCCACATCACGTGAAGTCGGCTTATTCATTCTTCAAAAACTCGTTCTTCGCCACGGCGCACCTCGCGAGCTACTCAGCGACCGCGGACGTACGTTCCTCTCTGAAGCCGTGCAAGCCCTCCTTCGTGAATGCAACGTTGTGCATCGGACAACCAGCGCGTACCATCCCCAAACCAACGGAATGACTGAGCGCTTTAACCGCACACTGGGTGACATGCTGTCCATGTACGTGTCCGCTGACCACACCAACTGGGACCGCATACTACCCTTTGTTACGTACGCCTACAATAGCGCCACTCAGTCTACGACAGGATTCTCTCCATTCTTCCTTCTTTACGGCCGTGAACCTTCCTCGTTTATGGATACCATTCTTCTGTACCGCCCGGACGCTTCAGAATCCACGACTTTATCTGAAGTCGCAAATTATGCCGAGGAATGCAGACAACTCGCGCGTTCTTTAACCGCCGAAGACCAAGCGCGCCAGAAGGACCGTCACGACGTAAACCTGCCTACTCCGTCATATTCGCCTGGAACGTTGGTGTGGCTTCGCGTTCCCTCCTCTGCTCCTGGCCTTTCCACAAAGCTACTGCCTAAGTACGAAGGCCCCTACCGCGTCCTCCGTCAAACATCCCCAGTAAACTATATTATTGAGCCTGTTCAATCATCTACGGACCGCCGTCGTCGCGGCCGCGAGACTGTTCACGTCGATCGACTGAAGCCGCACTATGACCCACGAGTTGTACCTGTTCCTTAGGTCGCCAGGATGGCTCCTTTTCCGCGGGGGAGTGGTTTGTAACATGGTAGGGCGCAGACAAGAACGCCAGCGAAAGAAGAAGACGAAGACGGTTGTTGTTGGTGCTCGCGCTTGCTCGGCTTGGACCGCTGATCGCTTCAGCTGCTGCAATCTTCTAATAAACACCTTACTGCCTCAACGTTAAACGCATACCATCAATACAAGTACCTGCAGCGCCACGAGGGCATTATTGCAGGCGGGCAACTCGAAAAGATATATTCACATAACAAAATATATGTATACACAAATAGAAGATAAAAATATGAGCTAATTACAATGCGGTGTATGCAGCAATAAAAAGTGGACAAGATATCACAGAGATTATACAGAGATTGCGGGGATATCGTGAGTTTTCATCAGCATCATCGTCATCATCGTAATAAAATTCATCAGCCTGACTAGGTTCACTTCAGGGCAGAGGTTACTCTCGCGTTTCTGCAATTTTAACCCGCTTCGGTGTTTGCTCTGGCCCACGATATTCCCGCACACTTCATAATCTCATCTGCCCTCCCAACTGTCTGTCTACCCCTGGTGCGGTTGTCTTTTCTTGGAATCCACTCTCCACCGTTTATCTTGCCTTCTCGCTACATACCCTGCTCATGCTCATTTCTCGTTCTTAATATCGACTAAGAAGTTCTCAATGCTGCGGTGCACAAAAGAACGAAAAACAGGAAGGAAGGCCAACGAAACAGGGCGCAAGATGATGAGTTACCAACTCGCCCAGTAGTCCGTACTTCTGAAGTTCTTAACATTCGTTTGTTCCCTGACCCACTGAGCTCTCTTCTTGTTCCAGGTTAGGTACACTGCGCGGAAGGAAACAAAGATGACGATAGAGACGGGGACAAGCGCAGACTATCCATTGAATTTTTATTATTAAAGGGGCCCTGCAACACTTTTCCAAGTAGCCATAGAATGGCTCCACTAAAGGAATTTATTGCCTCACTAATCGAACGCCGCAAAAAGTTTTAGAATCCGTCCAGTACGAGCGCAGTTACCAAGATGTGTCGCACGCTGTAATTGCTTTCTCTTTTCTCTCGTCCCGACGAAAGCGCTCAAAGCTAAGTAGGGGTCGATAGCATGGGGGAAGAATGTACGTCACACGCGCCTCCTGACCTTCAACACATTTTTTTCCTTCGAACGCGTGGCGTATTTCAGTGCGAACGCACGCGCGCGCGCGGGCTAGTGATTGCCTTTTGTGGCGGCCTCAGTAACTACCGAGCGCGCCATGTTCAAACCAGCCAATGGCGTAGAACCTGCCTGTGACGCCGTAAGCATTATATTTTGTCTAGAGAAGAGGCAGCGCATTTTAGCTGACTTTGCGAATTTATTGTAAATCCAAGGCCGCGTGCTGCGCTATAATGTTTCGCTCGTGTGTTCTCGGGTGTCTCGACCACCGATCGGCAGCGTTTTCTGACCATGCTGAGAAAGTGTTGCAGGGCCCCTTTAACAAAAGATATGCATACATAATAATAACAGGAAGTAAAAGAACGGAAGAAACGCAAGTTCGCGGTGAAATATATAAAAAAATGTTTAGCCTCTTCTTGTCCCTTAACGTTACACCTATTAAACCCTTTTCGTAAGCCTTTAAGTTCCTGCCCCGTAGGTAACTATTGGTGAGGTGCAGATGTTATATACTTGTTATATACTTTTCGCTTGATGGATACTGGTAAACCGCCATTCATGATATGAGGATGCCTAGCAAATGTTCATGTATCCGCCTCCCCATTTCTTATTATTCCTAATACATTAGTCTCATATTTCGAATCTGCGGTCACCACCCGCCCATAAGTAGAGGTTTCCCTTACCACGTCCAGTGCCTCTCTACCTATTGCAAACCGTTGTTCTCTTCCGAGCCTGCTGAACATTACATTAGTTAATTTTCGGGCCCACAGTTCTGCTTGGCCTGTCCAATTCAGTAATAATGCTTCGCAATTAGTTCCCTGAATTACTCAGCAAGGCAATCATCTGCGAATCACAGGTTACTAAAGTATTCTGCATTAACTTTTGCACCTAACGTTTCCTTATCCAGTACACTGAAAACCTCCTGTAAACACGAGGTTTATTGTGGAGAAACGACGCACAAGGACAGAAGACACAAGGACACAGCACTTTGGTAGCCTCATGTTTTCCTTAATCCTTCGTTCCACTGCGATAACCTCAAGCAACGCGGAACCAACTAGCCCATCAGTCTCTTTTCTCAGACTTGTCGAGTGAAACGCAGCAGGACCAAACAAGAAATAAAAAAAACGACACTAGTGAAAGGTGAGGTTCAACAAAATATGGAAAAACTTCTGATGCGTAAACCAACAAAATGGATACATGTCTTGGTTTTTCCAACATGCTATTTCACACACAGCAAAAGAACGTCATTTGGCTGAGAAGCTTCATTCGTCACTGCCACGCTGGAGCACCATCGCCGTTTTTTCGGTGAGAGCAAATACCCCTAACTCTTTCAACAAGCTTCCTTGGCCTGTGATTAAGACAGTCCGTGCCAAGAGATGATCTTGTCCAAAGAAAGAAAATTCGGCAGCATGTTGCCCTCTTTAGCACTTGAAGTTGAAAGCCGGCGCCACATCCGGTTAATACATTAAGTTATACAATAAGTCATCTCGATACGAACGACCATCAGCTGGTACTGGGCTCAACTACGCGCACACCGGTACTCTATGGCCGACCTACACGAGATCGAGGGATAATTTCGCACAAAGGAGCTTCAGGAACACCTCACCAGCATCCGACCGGTGCTTGACACCACCATCAAGACCTCGATCGCGCCGTACTGCATCGCCACGGCGGCGCGTGCCGTCACCACCGCCGGAAAAGTAACCAGCGCGGCCGATGGGCATGAGGTCGCTGGAAAACTGCGTTCAACAGATATATCTCTTCCCGTTTTTCTTAAGGAACAAGGTGCATGTTGGTGTCGATGGAGTACCTACTATGGCTTTGGTGGACACAGGTGCTACTGTCTCGCTAACGAGCCTCGTATTTAAGACGGCGCTACGTTGCAAGGTGTAGTTTCGGTGGGATCAAGAAGGAATGTTTTTTGAAGTTGGCGGCGAATAATTGTCTCCACTTGGAATCTGTACTGTGGACGTATCCTTGGGTGGCATACTTTTCACCAGCAATTCGCGATCATTTCTCGGTGTACCCACGACGTAATTTTGGGTATTGACTTTTTGAAGCAGTGCGGAGCTACAGTTAATTTTCGAAGGGGGAAGTTGTCAGTAACCGACAACATTCCTTCCGAAGCTTTGGAGGATAGCAACCGCAGCCACGAAAGTACTTTTGTTGTCTTTGTGGATACCAACGTGCGTTGGCGGGCTAGTAGGTTGTTCATGCCTCAGTTTCTACAGCGCGACTGGACGCGGACGGAGAAGGAACACGCAAACACACACACGGCGCTGACTTTCAACTGGAATGTTTATTTTTCATATGCACGTGACGCTTATATAGACACACGCGAGCAGGTGCACACAAAACAAGAAACAAAACCAGGACCCAAACGCGCATGTTTTGCCGCAATCACAACCAGTTGCCACCTACCTAGAGTGACGGATCCAGATATATCTTTTCCTTATCTGATAGGATGGCATGCTAACACATGTATCATTCATTTTATCTATTTCATATGCTTCAATAATTCCTGTTGTCAATCGATCTCTTTCCCTCTTGAGAATGCTAGTTTTATCAAACATGGGAAAACAGCCACAGCATTGACAGTGAATTGCAAGGTGTCCGGAAATAACTGTGGTTACAATGTACTTATGTTCCCTCAACCTTTCATTTACACAACGGCCGGTCTGGCCAATGTACACACGAGAACATGACAGCGGGACGGAATAAATTAGGTCTTTAACGCAAGCCACGAACTTCTCGCTATGTTTAGTGGAACACGATGTATTTTCTTTTTCAGCGCGGTCTATGCACGAAGTTCTTGGCACACAATGATGGCCCCTTTGTGATCATCGACCGTTTGAGTGAGGTGAACTATACGATATCGCGCCTCACACCCAGCGTCCGACGTTCTCCAAGAACTGAAATTACGCACGTCGTCCGGCGTAGTTTGATAAACGACGTAGCTTTATAAACACTAATCATACAGTCAATCAAAGTGCACGAGCAGGATAAAAATAATGCAAGTGTTACAATCAAGCCGACCTAGCGCTTCAACTGCATAAAAGTTGGGCCAAGGGAGGACAGCCTGACACATATCATTATGATACTGTTATAAAATCTCTGGTCTTCATTGATACTGACGGGTCTACCACATTATAATATTAATCGCGGTTGAGCCATCATTACTGTAGTGCTGCATGCTAACTTCAGGTCTCCTCGAATATACGAATATTTTTTGGCTTCCTCTTCTAATGAGCAGAGGCGACGCGTTTGAACCTCGGTTGCCGCAATTGTCACGTTCTATAAGCAGCCATTTACTTGAATTATTACAATGCGCCAGCGCGTGTGGTCCCTGAAGCACCTTCTATGTGACGTCTTCCGCAAAGGTTGGCATTTCTTAGCGTACGTACACTCATACCACGGTAACGTATAAATATACCGATAAAAGAGAGTAACGGATAAAATAACAGTTACATCGTTCCTATTTTTGATGTTTTCATTATTTCGTCTCGTTCTATCGGTTACATTGCCCAAGTTAACTGCGAATGGATGCGTGTATCGGTTACCTCGGAAGTTTATCCGTTACCCCGGCATGTAACTTATATATTGTAACCCATGCGTAACGCATACACGTTTTTGGTAACTTCTTATAACCGAGATTCCAAGGAGACCTAACTAATGGAGTGGAAGTTTGCAATTACACATGAGCAAAGTGCAGGCTAAGTCGCCTTCGTGCCCGCATGGTTAGTCAGCCTAATAAGAACGTGCACACTACTGAGTTACAAATTATGCCTCAAGGTGCCTCACTCGAGAAATAAGCAGGATGCCATACCGGAACTAGCCCGCAGGCAAATGTTGTGCGACAATAACGACGAATATTGCAAGACTTACAATAACCGACTTCTCGAGTATCACAAAATCAGCGTTCTTCTCACGCATGTGCCCTTGTATATCCATATGACAAGGCGAAAGCCATCTTTTCTTCTCCGTCAATGTACTCAATCTCCTCCGTCCACCTACGAAAGTTTTATGCACCTAATGTGGTTTTGGACTGCCTCCAGGATGGGATACATTGCAAGCTTTCTGCACCTTCCCTGGTTCTGCACCGCCTCCCTGATCGGCTCCCTATTTGCTAAGCGATGACGTAATGACGTCATCACGTGCCGTGATGTTGTGTGACGTGGTGGGGACGTTATAGTGACGCAAGGGATGCTCATTGGCGTCCCTGCCGAACATGGTCTGCATCCTACAAGGACGCTTCGAAGCGAACGTGTGCCTCACAGCCCAAACAACGCAACCCTATAAACTTCGACCGCATCGCAGTTTTCATTGACGTCAATTTGTTGAAGTACAACCTGGTTGAGATGCCGTGTAAAACGCGTTGCGTGAGAAACCGTGATATTAAAATAATGCCGGAGCCCTCTAGCGTTCATTTGTGTTTCCCTTGACGCAGCTGGCGAACAGAAGAAAGCGGGAGAGCACAATGTAACACAGGGGCAGAACGACTGTGCGTCGTCCCTTACACTGACACTCTCTAATGAGATAAAAGTCACGGTGGCAGCCATCTAGAGGTACATATCGCAGAGAACCTATCTCTGACGTCACATGAAAACTATGTATATGATTTCCACACACCGCGCCTCACCCCCAAGCAAGCCCGGAACCGGTTGTTCGGCCAACTCAGATTGAGTAACTGTATATACAGTAACTCTGCACTCAAAATGCTTCTATTACACTCAAGCGGGGCTGAGCGTAACGACACTCGGCTAAAAATATGTATTATTTGAACAAATTCGGTTACGGCGCGAGCATGCGTCTAAACTAACTGGAATGACATAAAATGGACAGAAAAAAACATCTGCAATACGTCATTCGTTGCTATATTGTACATTGACACTGGTGGCCCAACGCGTCAATTCTCGCCAGCGCGGCCTTGCTACACCGAAAAGCCACATACTGCCGCTCCATTGCCGAGGAGACTTGTGGATTGATGAAATAGACAGTGGGGTGAAGCAACAATCATCTCTTTCGCCACGCTTCAATAAAAAATGATAGTTTTCAATGCAGCAAAAGTCCTGCTGAGAGCGAACTCTGGTCACAAATTTTCGTTTTATTTTACTCACAATGAACGTGGTCTTGTGTAAGTGCGAGTAGCCGGATCCGAATGTTTGAATCATGCTTCGGGGCAGAAGCAGCGGCCATGTTTCTCTGATATCTCTACATGTATTCTTGTTGCAGCGCTGCGTGTCGGGAAGGGGTTACGTAGAAGGCGTCGTGATCGGTGCATGGTGTTGGCCGTGTGTGTTACCTCACGTCGCCGGCTTCGCGCCAAATTTATACCATTATTCGCGTTGGACGCGCTTCCGAACATGTCAGCGTTGAACGTGGACTTGTTTGGAATAGCGCGCGGCCGCTGCAAAGAAGTGGGTTGTGACTGTGAACGCTACACTGTGCTCGCTTCAGCTAACGTACGGTGTGACTACTGTGACCATTGCCCCGGATCGCATGGAAGTTTAGACAAACTTGGTAAGTGGTTCTTTTTCATTGTTCTGTTTTCTCTGTTTTCGGTATAGATAAACTTTTTTTGTGCGGAAGTGTTCTCAACTGCACCTGTCGAGATTTAGCGGCTGCCAGGAAAGAAAAGGAGGTTTCAGCTGGGCCCAATGGAGGAATTCGTCGCGAACTATGCCTGGCCAGGCTTTCGCCGGCTCTTTGACGCTTTATGCGTTTGCTTTGGCCACTCCGGCTTTGTGTTCGTCGTCAGCTTCGGCAGTGCCCTTGTCATGACGTTTGTTGACATTATAACCGTCTTTGGCATTGTTTGCAGGTATTCTCAATGCGTACTGTCTTTCGAGCTTTTATGACGACAACAGTGTAATATTGTCAGCAACACGTGCTCCTTTGCAAGCACTTAGAGAAGCCTACGGTGCAGTGTTTGTCTATGACGTTTGTCTTCAACGCTGTTTGTTTGTATGTTTGTTTGTCTGTCTGTTTGACTGTTTGTCTTCAATGGCGACGGCGGGGTACCGGCCTAAGGAGCTTCGCTACTAATAATTTGAGTTTTTTACAGGGAGCACCTGCGGCTGGAAACGCTGTCTCTAATGTTCTGGAGAACTCCGGACAGGCCGGTACCTTTAGTAATCGCGAATGCGTAAAGCCAGCATTGTTTAAAACAAGTACTTACATATATAAGTAGAATAGCTGTTTTCTGTGTTTTAGTTTTACAGTATCCGCTGTACTAGGCAAGCGTAACGCCTTTCGTGCCGAGTATTCTTTCTAGAGGCTGGTTTCAGATCCCCGAGCAATTAACGAGAAAGAACCTGTGATGTGACGCTCCGGGCATCGCTAGCAACCTGATTGTTGTAATTTTTAAGCAAGCGCTGAACAGCACCCATTGATTGGCAAATTACAAAAACCTTATGTTTTATGTTTTTTAGCTGTGCGCCACGTTTTTATGGGATAATTTGAATCCGCCCCTTCACTGGGCGTAACTGACGGATACCAGTGGCGCTCTCTGCGCATTTAGTTTCACTTTACAGGCGGGCTTTACAAAAAAAAGTCTATGAGATTTAGCAAAAAAAATCGAAAATATTTGGTGTAGTTCAAGAGATCCATCGTCGAATTTTCAGACCGCTGGGCCGGCGATACCGAAACTGAGTGCACCGGGTGCGTCGGAAGGGCGGTCCGTGTACTGTGTCACACCGAATCTTCCCTTTACGTAATTTGATGATGGCGCGCCGCGTGAGGACTTCGCCGCGGGAAAGACGGCGTGTCATTTGAGGGGAGCAAGCCCAGCAACGGTCCTTCGCGCGTGATGTGCGGATCTTGTCGCCTTCTTTGTAATTTTGACTTTGCCTTTCTTTGCAATTTTAGCTTTGACGCTCATCGCTGTCTTTGTCATGTGCGATCCGCGACCCGCAACAACACTGCTCAGCATGACGTGAGCTGTAGTGTTGAGGGGAACGCTGGCAGCGTTATCATGACCACTTTAAGATCACAAGGAATGCGACAAGCACTGCACATCACGCGCGATGGACAATCAGGTGGCTTGCTCTCCTCAGTTGACACACTGTTTTTCAAGCATCGAAGGCCTCGCGTGGCGCACCATCATTCATATCACGTCAAGTTAAGTTCCGGCGTGCCGCTGCACCTTCCGGCGCACCCGGAAGGTGCTGCTCTGCAGTTGCGGCATCGCTGGCACCGCGGTCTGGACATTCGACGAATTTTTTAATCAAATCTAAAAAAGATGTTCATTAAAAATGAGCCGCTATAACAAATGTCAGCTTTAATGGCGACCAATGCCGAATAGGTTTCAGTGAATCAGCTGACCAACTTAATGAACATTAGTGTTCACATCTGTACAGCTTTTCTTTATGACGCCTAACAATAATTTAAGCCTGTTTTCATAGGAGTGATGGTTCTCAATGTCCTAAATTGCTTTGTTGCAGTTGTGCATCGAGGTGGCACTTCGGTTCAATGCTAACATAGCAAGACTCGAGAGCGAACTCAATGATGTGGTAGAGGTTTTCTCTGAAAAGAAAGAACGGGTCTGCACACTGGTGGATGTTATGAAGCACATACAAGGCAACGTTGGGCACAGTCTGATAAATTATGTACGTGGACACCCTCTTCAACACTAATATTTTGCGTCTTGAGCCCTCTCGTAGATACGCGAAAAGGATTCCTTGTGCCTCTGAAAAACCTGTTTAATATTTTTGTATCTTACACCACAACACTCCCACATGTGGTATGTTGTAACACTGAATACATGGTTTGCTAGTGCCAGCATTAATAGATCGCTGTTGTCATTTTGCCCTTATTGGCACATATCTTCATTTTATTCTGTGGGCAAGTGCATGCATACCATACTCTGCACCACCAACAAACATTGGCTAGTAGTTTATGTAGTCTGTAATTTCTTTTTGTAGACGGAATTGCCTGGTGATGAACTTCGAATATCAGCGCCTCACATTAACTGCACTCCTGCCAAAGTCTGCGTTTTTGCTGGCAGCCAAGCCGAAGTCATCTCTGTCGCCACATCTGGATTACCACGGGCACTTATTTTTTTGTCTTTTGGTGCAATATATTAAGAACTTAGAGCATCCCTTTGCGTATTCTCAGATGCTTGCTCTTGTGCAGACAATTGCATTGCCAGGAGATAGGTCACCAAAAAGTGTGGTTGGTGGACCTCTGAAATGTTTTTTTGGCCTTTCGAAAGCGAAAAAATGTAATTTAAGCAGCAGCACATTCCTCTGCTATTTGTGTTTTTGTTTATGTAGCCGTATTTGTGACATCTTTTGTGTCATATTTTGTGTCTTTCATAGCTGTAAGCCTCTGACACTACTCGACGCGTTACCCTGTTTTTGATATTACATCTTGCAAAGAATAGATGTTTGAATAAAGAATTTCGTACCTGACAGTGCTTTTTTGAGAAAATTAAATAAATGTGTAAAGGAATACCTTGCTTGAAAAGTTCAGACAGAGTTAGGAAGTTCACTAATGGAATTGCCTTCAAGTTCATTTGAAATGCCATTGATATCCGAGACATTGCCCGAAGAGCTTTGCAGTGTGATTGAACTCACCTGTTCTAACACCAGCCAGCCTAAAATAAATACAAAATATAGCTGCCACAACCGTTTCTCGCCACTGCGTGTAGTCGTGCATGTTTGTGAATGTATACGTACATGCAAAATTGAAAAATTACGAGGGTTAGATCCACCAACCCTCCTCCCTCTACCAGCTACGCCAATGTCGAAGGAATACCCGAGTGAGTGGCAGTATATATGTGTGAAAAAACTGCAGCTTATTTATGTGAGTGGGGAAGCCCAGACAGTATCAAAAGAGTGTGTTGATTTTTCAGGATACTTCACCTACTTATATGGACATTTTTTTGTTTTGATAGCACTCTGTTTTACAGCCAGTTTTCAACATTTAGACAATGTTTCACGTCAAGAAATCTTGCCCACAAAGTTGGTCAGTAGCGTGATTTGTCGACTTGTCGGTTCCCATGAGAGAATCTGTGTAGAAGATTGAGTAATGGGACTGAAAGTGAAGCCATATACGGGTAAAGCAGCAGTGCGAAAAATGGTCATCCACTCTTCAATGACTTGTTCAAATGCATCGAAATATAGGCGAAGTGATTTTATCAGACTCCCAATTTTGGCATCACGATCTTCTGTGAGAACAATTGCCAGACGTGACAGTACCATTGTAAACCTCATTACAGTGAACCTAAGGTTGGCAATACCGGGTGTTTCAAGAAATGTGCCCAAAATTCTCAAAAATCGCGAAAATGCGATATTTGCTGGCTGCCGTGAGAATTGCGTGCGCTGTAGCGGCACGCGTCTTAAGATTGTTAAAGACCATTTGGGACTGCAATTAAAAAGTAAATTAATTATCTTTTTAATTAGTGAAGTTAGGTGGTTCTGTCAAAGGGGTGAATTGAAGTTATTTATGCAAAGAACGCATCCCGGCTTTGAAGTATAGAAAAATCTGCCTCTAGTAATGTTTTTTGTCGTAGTGGCATTCAACCAGATTCCACGGCTTTCAAAGGTGGCATCCATTGAATTTGGTTGAATTTCACTACGACACAATAATTACTACAGGCTGCTTTTTCTATATATCAAAGCTGCCATGGGTTCTTCGCATGTAAAACCTCATTTCACCCCTTTGATACAACCACCTAACTTCACCAGTTAAAGAGTTAATTAGTTTAATTTTTAATTACACTCCTAAGTGGGGTCTTTAACAATCTCAAGATGCCTGCCGCTACAGCGCAAGCAATTCTCAAGGCATCCAGCAAATATCGCATCTTCGCGATTTTTGATAATTTTCGGCAGATTTCTTGAAACACCCGGTGTAAATAGAGTGCAATGAAAACTAAAAGATATCAATAGCTGACATAACCCTTAAAAACACCTTTTTATAAGTTACATTCAATTTTAAAAAATAAAAGGCTACAGCGTAACCTATATAATATCAACAATTATAAGGGTTACATTGTAACTGATATCTTTAACGGTTACAATGTACCTTATATATGAATGAGTTACAATGTATCTTGTTAAGTTATCCGTTACAAAGTATGGGATAAACATGACTTTGTGCACGGATAGTAAGAGTTACAAAGTTAAGAATGTATATAGACGGTGTATTAAAACCGCATAAGGAAGTGCGAAAAAAAAATCACCGCATCTCCACTAATGTGAGTCATGACGAGTGGCGAAGCACTGGGTATCGTACCTGTATGTCACCGTACGTCACCCGCGCGTTGCCGCTGCGAATGTAAATTGAGTGACATAAAATGTGTGTGTGTGTGTGTGTGTGTGTATATATATATATATATCAATGTATTTATTTTAATTCTCTTGTTATAATTCATATATCCTCTTGAGTTCTGGATTCATTTGCCATTCAATATTACTGCTTTGTGGTCTGTGAAATGGAGAGCCCATGGCCAAACTGTCACGCACGACACCTTGCACATCCCACTTTGCACATCCTTCAGATTTGTGATAGCCAAATTTGTTGATTTCGGAAACGTAGTGCGTGTATTTATAATTCGTTTTCATTTTCATTAAGATATTTCAGGAGTGTTTTGAGTGCTGTGCAAGTCCCTTATCTGAGACTTCATAATCGTAATCGTAATCGCAATATATAAATGGTATATCATCTTGAGTTCTGGATCATTTCGTTTTCGTTTTTCGTTGCGCAGGTGTTCAGTTTCGGTTTCGGTTCTGTGTAGCGTTAGGGACATCGACAAGGCTAGGCCCTAAGGAACTTCGCCCCTAGAGCGCGAGGCACGCGCAGCAGGGAGTGCGAAAAAAATCACAGCATATCCACGGAGTGAATGATGATGAGTGGGCGAAGCTGCGGAGGTTCATCGGTAAACCGTGAATCTTCCGTGAATTCTGCCCAGTACATCATCACCGACGTGAGATCGGGCGCGTTTATACTAAAGGTTCGATGAGTTATGACGACTTGCAGCTCACTTTTATTTTACATGTACGCTGTGAATTTTCATTGTTTAGAAAACCATTGCTTTAGAAAAATCTGGCGTCTTTCGTTAAAGGGATGCTGAAGTGGTTTTACAATTCGGTAAAACTTTGTTGTTAACAAGGACCAACATTATTGTCGACGATGGCGTAATTTTTTTCGCTGTTGTGGCAGCAGGAGCTTTAAAATACGCGAAAGAAAAGTTCGTCTTGCTCCGCCCACGCGAACGCGCCGAAAGTGTGGGCGTGACCGGAACTACGTCATCGTCGGTAGTTTTGGCCACGGTGGTAGAAGAACAGGTGGCCCGACGCGCCGCTCCGCCAATGCGCCGCGCGTGTCACGGAGGTGCTCGAGTTGCCGCCGCTTTTCCGCAAGGTGGCAGCAGGTATATTCTGGGCCTAGGGAGGCTACATGAACGGCCGTTTTGCCGGTCATGTAGGCTCCCTATCTGGGCCGATATCTCCGCTCCGGCGCATTTGAAAGCATGTGGCCAGTGTGCGTCGCGAGCATTTAAACTGCAATTTACATCTTTAACTTTTGAGAACGAGATCCGCGGTGTATTTATTACACCAGAGAGGCCTAGAGTAACACTGAAGAGTTGCCGTCGCTTAGAACGGACGCGCCACTAATGAAAGCATGCAACGCAACCAGCGTTGCAGCCGCGTCTCTTCCTTTCTGCTTGGTCATCTTCGATAAATGCGGAGGCGTCCGTGGGTGCAAGCGTCCGAAGACCAAGAGCGTCCCTATCTGACGCAACCAGCGTCGCAAAGTCGCAATCAGCCTTCGAGTCATGATCACGGCCAGATCACTGTGGTCGTGATTAGGTGATCCCACGGCTTGAGATCCGCCCTGATGCGTCGCGTTTGTTGCGCTCTGTCAAACCAACGTGCGCGACCGCATCGGTGTTTCCGCTCACTTTGTAAGCTGGAACCACGGCTGAAACCACGGTGGCTCGATCTGTGCCGCTGATGCGGCGGCCACCATGGGACGAAAATGCTTTGCTCCAAATTGCAAATCTGGCTACAAAACGTGCAAAGAAAAGCTGTGTCTTTTCTCCGCGCCGAAAGACGAAAAGCGACTGTAGTTCTGGAGAAATGCAATTCCATGGAAAGACCGCCAGCTACAGTCCTCCGTCATACATAAGATAACGTGAAAACCAAATGCTTTTTTTTTTACCCTGTACACTCGCCGGTAGGAATTTTCACGCTTTCGAAAAAAAAAAAATACACGCAAGTCTCTTGCAATCGGCACCCTGTGACAGTCATATCGGGACTAACCGTGTCGATTAAAAAATTTTGAGCTTCATAAAGCCTGGCACTCTTACTTTTGCGGTCGAAGCTGGCAGACAGCCACTACAAGCTAGTAAAAGCCCAAACAACCATTTAAAGCAACAAAATTAGCTAGAGAAACCAGTTTTTACAGCACAGCGAGAGCTTGCGGTGCGCGTCTTTCGGCCCCAAAACTCGTCGCGTACCTAGCGGCGGCCACGAGCAACTCGAGCAGTACGGCGACGCGCTCGCGGCGCTCGACGGGCCACCTGTTTTATTCTACCACCGTGGTTTTTGGCGCAGCCGTGGCCTCCGTGACTACTTCTGGCTGCGCGCGTTGGTGGAACGGATCGCGAAGGCCATGCTTTTACAGAGCCGATGGTGCCGATGACGTGGCACACCGAAGTTGACGTCACCGCCTTCGCTCAGCAGTTCAAGAATCCCTGTGGCTGTAGCCGCTGTTTCTCTGCCAAGAAATGCCATTTGCGTTCACTTCTGTGAACTCTTACATTGGTTTTCGAATTCAGCAAGGGTCAAACTATGATTACACATTCCCAAGTCATCTTTTTTTAAAAGTGCTTCAGCTTCCCTTTAAGCAGCTGGCGTCTTTTCGTTTTGCTTTAGAAACATCTGGCGTTCTTTCGTTCTGCTTTTACGAAACATCTGGCGTCTTTCGTTGGTTTATTTCATCAATCAACGGCGTTTTGAACAAAATTTTTATTATTTAATCACGCACAGGAGAAATCTCACCAAGCACTACCTTGGAGGTAAACAATGGCTGCTAATGGGAATGAGAGACAGAAGAAGTCGGCTTTTAGCTAACACTTACACTTCTACTTCTACTAACGTTTCCTACTGGAACATGACAATGGCTGCTAATGGGGAATGAGAGACAGAAGAATTCGGCTTTTAGTTAACGCGCACGCTGGGAATTTTTTATTGTTCTACAACGCACAGGAAAAATCTCCCACCGGCACCACTTGGAGGTCAAAGCGTAAGACTTGTTACGGACTACGACTACTACTACTACCTACTACTACGACGACGACGATACGAGGGACGAACGGGTGCCGCCTTAAGGAGCTTCGCGCCTAAAAGTGGAAAGCCGTGCTTCCGTTGCTGCGGCATACCTGGCTTATCAAAGCATGCGATGAGCGTAACCTCCTGGAATGCGTCGAACAAAGAAGAGCGAAGGAAAGAAGAGGCGCAGAGCGGTGGCCCTATAAAATCGCCTGCAAGCCGTTTTGTGTAAACAGTATAACGTGTACTGTACAAGGTAACCTTTATTTTTGCGTGAGAAAGCTCAATATTGTGCACGGGTACTAAATGTTATTTCTGTAATTTCTATTGTCAAGGTAAATCTGTTTGTTTTTAATAAAGGTTAACTTTGCAAAGGTTGTTAGATAACCTCTATTTTATAGGTACATACATTTGTGAAAATGTGCACATTTAGTAAACGTTACTGTGCTTAGAGTGCAGTTTTCTTGTAAGTAATGTAATGAAGTATTACACGTTAAAATATAAAAAACAGCAATAAAATGCGCACTTCTGGCTTCGTCTCGTTGTGCTCAGTACAATAGGGACGTCTTGCTAGCCTGGTTATTACACATAGGGCGATGCGGCACTTCTTGTTAGCATCAAGAACTCTGATACGCGAGATAATAAGCAGAACGAGCTTATACGAAAGCCTAATAATAATAATATCTGGGGTTTAACGTCCCAAAACCAAGATATGATTATGAGAGACGCCGTAGTGGAGGACTCCGGAAATTTCGACCACCTCGGGTTCTTTAACGTGCACCTAAATCTAAGTACACGGGCCTCAGACATTTTCGCCTCCACCGAAAATGCAGCCGCCGCGGCCGGGATTCGATCCCGCGACCTTCGGGTCAGCAGCCGAGCGCCATAACCACTAGACCACCGTGGCGGGGCTTATACGAAAGCCTCTGAGAGCAACGTAGAGAGAGTGAGGAGGGAGTCCTGTGCAGACAAGCACTGCGAGAAGGAACAGCACCCTTAAACTAACAGGAGAATTCCTTGTTGCCTGCGATAATGTGGGTCTTCCGAAACGATGCGCATCCGGTCGCCCGCGTTGCACAAGGAAGCAGCGAATAAAGTGCGTTTCTCCTTTGTTCGCAAGGCCGCCCTCGCTGCAGCAGAAGAAACTCTTCGCAGATTCGTATTCTTATGGCGATGCAAAAAGAAAGTAGCACGGTGTGAGGCAAGAGCGTCGAGGGCAGATGTTGGAGCGATACTGTCTCGAATAGCTGGTATAGGGTTCTTTCTTTAGGAGACATAAGTTTGTCACTACAAACATAGTATCCTTTGCACGTCTTGAAAGTGTGACGGTCCTTCATTGTCTATTTTTGTGTGACGCGTCAAGTTTAGGTCCGGTTTATAACATGTAATTATGAAATATTATTATTTTGTGTAGTGAGGAAGAGGAAGAAGAGCTTCCGCGTCTGTTGTTGCTGTGCACGCGATCTACCTTCGGCTTCTGCCGGTGCTATACCTCGACTGTTTAAGACGTCGCCGTCGCACAATAAATCGTCGTACGACATTTTGTTTTATTTAGCGGCTAGTTTCAGGTGTTCAGACAGAGCCTTCGTGGTTCTCGGGAGCAGTCCGCCAGTCACACCTCCAGCGTCACTGGTTTTAGTTTCGAAGGTATGTGTCCGAGGCTCCCATGCACTTGTTCGGCCACCCGAACAAGCCCACAAAACGTAGGCCTTACCGGGAAGCCACCACACATCACGCACGTGGGAGACCCGTCCTTTCCTTGCGTGTGTGGGGGTCACAACAGTCGTGGGGGTCACAACAGACAATGTGGGGGTCACAACAGTCAGATACAACTTAAGATGTCTAGAAAATCCGCGCACAGACAGCCAGAGCGCGCAGCCAGTCACCTCCACGACTAAAGAAATAGTCCCACTCGTGCACTCTGCAATGTCCTCCGAATGCGGGGTCACCGGCCATGCAGCTCACGACGGTTTCCGGAGTACACTCCAACTGGTGCGGACTTGTACACATCTGCCTTTGAATAGGAAGTACCACCGAGTTGTCAAGTTGTATCCGACTGTAGAGAATCAGGTTATGCATGCCTCACGAGGACCGCCCCGAATCTCGTCGTGGAGTAGGGTGCATCAGACTAAAACTCTGTGACTGGTACGCATGTCGCTTAATATTGCAACGAGTCGGAACGCACCAACGCAAGTAGCTCGGTTCAGTGAATCGGGCCACCACTTGGGAGGGCCTGGAAGGTTTACGTGGCATGTGGTGTGCGCTACTTGTTTCTCTATGGTCCCTGAATGACCAAGTACCGGCTGCTTCCACAAGCTTGAGGAATGGTGCATTGTAATGCGCGTCTCAAATTCCACCTGCTGAGTGGGCACGACCAGTAAGCTGGGCTAACTTACAACAACAAGCCCAAGCTATTTCAAACAAGCCCATTTCAAATGTATTATATAGCTTTGACCATTGGTGGAGTAAGATTATAACAGTCTAAATAAAAATATACCTTGTCCTATACTGCCGTCCTCTTCTAGTCCAATGTTGTATATATTTTTCTTAGAGTGGACCAACAAGCCTCAAAGCATACGCTTTAATAAAAATGGTTGACTGTTCCCCCAAGTTAACTACAAAAGAAGCCACAAAACGTCGAAAAACGGAAAACAGCAGAGCGGCAGAAAACAGAGACAGAGCGCAGAGACGCCACGTCTCTGCGCTCTGTCTCTGTTTTCTGCCGCTCTGCTGTTTTCCGTTTTTCGACGTTTTGTGGCTTCTTTTGTAGTTAACTAAGTATGTACCAACTTGCCCAACAAGCAACTCTCCTGAACGTGTTCCCCCAAGACCGGTGAACTAAGGATTAAGAAAATGTCCCGTGAGGCTTAGTACTATGGCTTATTTTCTAAGCTCTATTATATGCTTGAAAAGAGTTCAGCCACCAAAAAGACCACTAGCAATATTTTTACCAGCCGTACAATCTTTACATATGAAGCGTGGCTCATACCTTGAGCCTTCGAAATTATTCGCGCGTCAGAAAACATATTTCGCAAGCGCTGGCTTTTTCTGACATCGCAATCAATTAGGGCTCGAAATTCGCTCACTGCGAACCCATGCTTTGTTACCATAACGCGTCTCGGTTAATCGAAAGGGCATAGCTGTAACAGTTGCAACATCTATCGTACAAAGCCGACAAATCATTCGTGAATCACATAGTAACAAGGCACATGTTCAGGAGAAGATGGAGGCTAGAAGAATTCAGTATTCTTGAGCAAGGGGTGTCCCTGTAGCCAGCGTTTCGAGAAGTGGTCTTGTCTTCTTCGACGAAGTTGCTGCCTTTAAGAAGACAAAATCACTCGTCGAACGTTGGTTCCAGCGACACTGCCTGTCCTAGAATATCCATATTTTTACCAAGGATGTTTCCTGTAAGAGTTTTCTCAATGGCCATCAAGACAATCTTGTATGTCCACGCGAGATAGCCCAGTACGTCCACAACAACTTTGGTATTGGCGAAAGCCAATCACTGCTGATGAAAATAACAGCTGCCAATGAAAAGAAAAGTACGGAGCTCCAAAATAGGTGCATGAGAACAAACTTAGAAGTTGCAGTGCCGCTAAACACAAGTGGCCATAATGAAGGCCGTGCTGTGAGACGTTCTTCGCCTCTCGGGGCGATCTTTCCATTACAGCCAGGCGACGAGATCCAAGTGTGAATGTCACATGCACCGAAACTCAATTGGGAAGACGAGATTAGGTGTTAGAAGAAAAGCCATCCACGGTAACGTCAGCATCCTTACTTCTCTAACAAAGCACGGGAAGACAGTGGCGTAGCAAGGGGCTGCCCACCGAGCAAGTCCCCCCCCCCCCAAACAAAAAAAAATTCTACCTTCGTCCCTGCGGGGAGACGTGTGTTAATACCTTTTACAGCGAAAGCTGTTATGATATCACTACAAGGGCCGTTTCTCGCGCCGTAGTTGTCCGCCGCCGCCGATGTCCGTAACCACTATCATGCGAAATAGGAAAAAAAAAACGAAATAAGAAAAAATATCCAGGATGGAACGAGGTTCAAACCTGGGCCCTCTGCGTAGGAGCCCACTATTATGCCGGTGTTTGAATATGCTTTGCAAAAAAGACCCTATTCAGGCTTCATGTCGGGAAGGAACCACATTAACATATGGAATGTAGTGTGGCAGAAGAGTAAAATAACAACCAGGCGTCACACAACGCGAAATCTGTAACGAGGTGTCACACAATGCGAAATGAGCAATGAGTGGGTTGTTGAATGTTTCCAACTCATTAAAAAGGGATCTGCCATAATTCTTCATCGTCATCAGCCACATCATCAACAATGTGCACATAATGTCTTACAGGTGTTTAGCGGCTACCACGGTTCTCCGCTGAATGATGAAAAATTGCATAGTGGCTTCTTCCCTACTTCACAAAAATTATGATAATTTATAGCGTAGTGGGTTCCTCGCAAATGCACTTCTATCGGTTGCCAAGGAAGCCCATCAAGCCCCCATGATCCATTTCCTCAGGGTCTCGATAAAGTTATTTTCCTCTCTCTCTCTCACTTTCTAACTTTAACGTATGTTATATAGCCTGGTGGGAGAGTGAAATAACGACCTGGTGTCACACAAAGTGAATTACGTAACTATTAAGTCGCTTAAAGCTTCCAACACATTACATTGGGTCAGCCATAATCTTCATCGTCATCTGCCGTCGCATCAACGAAGTCCACGTAATGCCTTACAGATGTGCAGCTGATACCTCGCTTCTCCGCAGAATGACGAATAATGGCGTAGTGGGTGCTTCCTAATTTCACGAAAATTATGATTTACGGCGTAATTGGTACCGTGCTAGTGTACTTGTACTAGTAGCCCCAAGAGAGGTAGGTTACAACGGGCTCTACAAATACCGGTCTTCCAGCTTTCGCTGTGACTGTGCTGCGCTTTCCACGCAGGCCTGGCGTTTTTTTCAGCTTAGTGCACTTCTAGAAGCAGCGTATGTTCATCGGAGGGTTGTGGTCGGGCGAGACGAAATGTTCCGGTAATATAGCTGAAGCATGATCAGCATAGTTTCTTCCCCCAAGAGAACTACACTCCAAGCAAAAAAGAAAAATGGTACGCCGTACTTTTTTGGAAGAATTCTCACTTGCCCCGTATATGACTGACTTTAAACAGACACGTCACCTTTCATTTGGGTTCCACGAGTGTCCAACGAGAGTATATTGTTCTCCAAAGAGAGTCCGCGTGTCTTTTTAAAGACATTCTACTACGTGGCAAGTCAAGGCTCACAGAAAAGAGTCAAGGACTTTTCTTCTTAGATTACATGCTTGGAGACCGAATAGTATAGTAAGATTAGGTATGGCAATCTCTCATCAGAATACTCGTAAAGTGAAGGTGTTACAAACGCGATAATTGATGTGCTAATGATGCAGGCTTGGTAAACCCGTGTGATATGTTGCAGATATATATGGAGTGGTAAGAGAGGCAAGCATCAGTTGTAATGCGGGTGGGGAATAAAAATAACGGATAGCGAGTGAATGAGAGATTAAGCAAAAGGTAAGCCTGATTAGCAGAGGTGTCTGATTTGCCATCATGTACTGGGTGTGTGGGAGAGGACTGCAAAGGTAAGGAGAAAAGCCAGAGAAAACGGAGATATAAACACAAAAGCACATGCACATAATCACTTTTGTTCTGAGAACCAGATAATAATTTTCGGTAATGTACCGTGTTTGACACGATTCTAAAGTAAGCTTTTTTTTCGCTGAATATAGCCTCCAAATTTGTGTGCGCTTCAAGATCGGGCTCAGAAGCAAATTCGGCGTTAAGGTATTACGCTTTCAATCTTGAGAACGTAAAACAACCTGCGCGTAAAAAAACGGGGGTGGGTTGGAATTGTGCATATAAGGTAGTTCTTTGGGTACATTTCTTGGTCACGTTAAACAACAAAATTGTTCCAAACGTGACGGCAGGCCCCACCGGTTCTTAATGCGTCGTAATGAGCTCATCACTGTACGTGAATGTAACAAGAGAGTTCTTGTACTCAATGAATTACTGAATACCCAGCGTTTATGACTAAAAGATAAGAGCAAAAGGTGGAATAGCTATTTTTCTATTAATTATGAGCAAATACTTATCTATGAGTGTATGAATACATTGGGCAGATGTGCAAGTGATTAACGTGACTAACGAGTTCGCTCTCGCGTGATGCCGTTTACTTTCGTTTGGACAACGTTATCGCGAAAATGATAAAAAAGAACTGTCGCTTGCAAGACAGCTGTGAAGCTCAAGAGTTTGACATTGCATTACTTGGTAATCACGCATATGCTGCACATAATATCAGGCGTAGGTGGAATTATAGCAATAATAATAATAATAATAATAATAATAATAATAATAATAATAATAATAATAATAATAATAATAATAATAATAATAATAATAATAATAATAATAATATCTGTGATTTAACATACTAAAACCACGATATCTTATGACAGACGACGTAGTGGAGGGCTCCCAAAATTTCGACCACCTGGGGTTCTTTAACGTGCACCTAAATCTAAGTAGACGAGCCTCAGACATTTTCGCCTCAATTGAAAATGCAGCCGCCGCGGCCGGGATTCGATCCCGCGACCTTCGGGTCTATTGGGATGCGGTTCCTGGAATGAAGGCATGCGAATATGTTACGGTAGATGCAGCATTGTGAACAACGTTGTGGACAAAAGTGAAGGGTGAAATACGAAGCCAATCTTGTTTTCGTGCTTCGCGCCCTTGTGAACAAGACTCCCGCGTAGGCCAGTAAATATTTATCATTTCGGTTTCAGCAACGTTTCGCCCCGACCAGGCGAGATTTCGTCAGACCAGGCCCGTAGCCAGAAATTTTTTTCGGGAGGGGACGGGTGGGGAGCGCCCATTGGGTGAAAACCTTGACTATTTGAGAAAAACGCCTATTTTCATGATTTATTTTCGATAAAACACCATGTGTCATCAAAATATCGGGGGGGGGGGGGGCCCTGGGACCCGGCCCCCCCTACACGGCAGTGTCGCCGGATCCCGCGTAGCAGCGTTCCTCGCGACTACATATCTTTGGGAACCTTATGTTACGGACAACCCTCGTAAAATAAGCGGCATTACTTTTGCCTGTGTGTTTCGACGTGTGTACAGGTTATTAAACTCAAAGACTAAGTCAGTGTATGTTGAATACTCTTCGAAGCCTGTATTTGTGCTACGTTTGAGGAAACATAGCTTAAACAAAAAACTATAAAATTAGTGGCACAGAGTTTGATTGATTTCCTTTCTTTAAGATCGCGGCTCAAGAATTTAAATAAATCTGGGCCGTTAGGCCTAGCAATACTACGATACGTTCTCTACGCTTCACCGGATAAAAAGTTTGCGTTCGTACACCAAAGTTAGCAGCAATAAACGAAATATTTTCGAACTCACGTGAAAGCGTAGAGAAGGGAAATATCAACGAAATGCAAAAAAAAAGATAAAACTAGGATGCACAGAGGAGCACTACAGAATATTAAAGCTGGGATGCTTTCCGCTGACTCGATCTTGTCAAAACTATCTCGTTGAGTTAGGATGCTATATTAAAAAATCATGACTAACTTTATATATTTCACACTGAAAGCCCAACTGCTCATAGCCTAAGATTGCAAAAATGCCATTCTGCATATTTCAGGAATGTCTAGCGATCTTGTAAAGATGATCGCCAAAACACCGTACCGAACGGTGATAAATTTCAGCAGTTTTATTCTTGAATATTATTTTTCTCAAGGAGAGCCAGTTTGGAATGTAATGCATGATACTGGAAGCACCTTCGAATACCTGAAACGCACGCGTAAGAATCAATATATTAGATGCAACGTCCAGTGCTTTTTCCGTTTGGAGACCGAAAAAAATTCATCATAAGGAGCACTTGAGCCATTTTCAAAAGTGAACAAACAAACACGTGCACACACATAAAAACAACACACGCAGAGTCACCCTATGTACCCTATACAGCGCAATGCTCACGACTCTGTTTCAGAATTTTCGTTTATATGAATTGCACAAAAATATATGAGCTTGATGTCACTATTATATGTGAGAAATATGGGACCTTTATTTAGCTATGTGCGAGGCAGTGGAACCACGTGTCGGTAGCGTAGTACCACTAAATAAGTCCGTCCTGGCTTTCTAAACGGATATGAGATTCGGTACATGCCACGGGAGCAAGGTGAGTACGAGATGAAAATGATCGCTGGTGAAAGAGCTGAATCTCCTTCCGAGCGTTTTTATTTCGCAGTAGCACTGAAAACTCAGCAGGCTGAACGCACCCCAGAATAGTACAAGGTTTTAGGTGAACAAAAAAAAAAGAAAAACAAGAATTCAATGCACATGTGATCAGCGGCGGATATAGCATAAAATAGGAACTGAATTTTAAATACGCTACTTGAACTTTGGCTAAAATGTTGATGCTTGTACTTCGTCAAAAGTTGATGCGAAGACCTTTATTCTTACATTCGAAATTGTAGAACTGTTTCTGTTTACAATCGCTGTTATTTCTGCGCTGGATGGCATTGGTTTATTTTATTTTAATCAGAGTAACACTCAAGAAAAATTCGAGAAGGCAATGTGTTACCAAGATATATCTCATTAGGAATGCTAAACAAAAACTGTCATCTTTAGTAGCCACGACCTCGGAAGTGGTTTTTGAATTGTGTTATGCTAGATCGGAAAAAGGTGGAAAAAAATTTGCAGGAAGTTTATGGTCGCCATATCGACGTCAAACCTCTGTGTACTCGGAGGCAAATATGCAATTGTAATATGAAACTGCACTGTGTCTTTGTTGCTCAAAAGCTGTGGAAATTACAGATATTACTTTCAAAAGCGGCGCCACTTTCTGATTCGTCATGGTCTTGATTTAAGAAGAAAACGCCATGCCTGTGCTGAAACCGCAGCACAGTCACAGCGAAAGATGGAAGAGCGGCGTTTCTAGAGACGGTTGTAAGCTCTCTTGGAGCTACAATACAAGTACACTAGAAAGGTACCGACTACGCCATAAATCACAATTTTTGTGAAGTTCGGAAGCACCTACTAAGCCATTATCCGTCATTCTGAGGAGAAGCGAGGCACCAGCTACACGTCTGTAAGGCATTATGTGCACTTTGTTGACGCGACGACTGATGACGGTGAAGAATTATGGCTCAAGCCTTTGTAATGGGTTGGAAGCTTTAAACGGCTCACCAGTTATGCAATTTGCATTAGGTGACGCCCGGTCGCTATGTCCCACTCCCGCCATGCTGTATAACATACGTTGACGTGGTAGAGAGTGGTGGGGGGGGGGGGGCAAGAACTTTACTGAGACCCCGAGGAAATGGATCACGCGCTTATGGGCTTCCTTGGAAACCAATACAAGAGCACTTGCGAGGGACCCACTACGCTATAAATCATTGTAATTTTTGAGAAGTAGGGAAGCAGGCATTATGCTATTTTTCGTCATTCTGCGGAGAGCCGTGGTACCTGATAAACGCATGTAAGGCATGATGCGCACTTTGTTGATGCTGTGCCTGATTACAGTCAAGAATTATGGCGGAGCACTTTGTAATGAGTTGAAAGCATTCAACAACCTTCTCGTTACGCAAGTCGCATTCTGTGACGCCTGATTACAGAATTCGCGTTGTGCGACGCTTGGTGTTTATTTTACTCTTCTACCACGCTATATTGCATATATTAATGTGGTTCCTTCCCGAGATGAAGCCTGTTTAAGACCTTTTTGCAAAGCTGTTTCAAGCACCGGCATGGCTCAGAGGTTGAATACTGGGCTCCCACGCAGAGGGCCCAGGTTCGAACCTCGTTCCGTTTTGGAATTTTTTTACACGAAAGTGTTTTATGTTGGGGTCCACCAAGTACATCTGTAACGGATATGACGTTGTAACGGATATGACGTTTCTTTCTCACCAGCTGGTGAGAAAGAAAAAACCAAGAAAAAGATACCCCACTGGGAATCGAACCCACGAGGTTGCGGCCGCGACGGCAAGCGTCCGACGCCCTAGCGACTAAGCTAACTCGGGAGATGCTAGACATGGCGCGAACGCGCCTGATATCTTTCACACATTCTCTTTCGCGCCTGTGAGATGTGAAAAGAAGTAATGCTTCACGATCGACACTTACTAGCGCTTACTCCGAGATTGCACGCGATATCGGGGGTCATGGTTAAAGCGTCTCGATACCAGAGAGATAGACTGGCCGCGCTGGCGTCGCCGAGGCACCCTTGACGAAGTTACGTCTGGTTACGTTCTGTTCCTTTGGCTTCGTGTTAGCGTGCGTCGGCTCATCGGAGTAATGCAGCTTCCACGTGCACCAATGGGATTTCTCCGCCGCCGACTGCTTCAATTGCGAGAGCACCGACTAACAACACTGCTGTATGCGTTGCAGAAAGGACGCGATTTCGACGGGCGAATGTCGTGCCTTGGTGGAGCGAGAGCAGCGCCTGCGAGACAGAGGACAGCGGGACGCACGCGTTTGCGGCTCAGGCTACGAACCTCTACCTCCCGTGTTGCTGAAGTGCAGTGTGTCATGTATGCATGAGCACAGGCGTCGGCTACCTTTTACTAGAAAGCGCACACCGTGCCGTTTCTCTCCTTAATTGACGACGCTTTGAAGAAGTGCATACCGGGTACCAGTGCTGATTATGAGCTTGTTGATATCATCCTTATGCGGGATTCACGATTATATGTTCACACCGTCAGCTACCACAACGGTTTAATCATGATCATGGGCGTTAGTCGTCGCGATAGACATGCTGTCAACATGGGTGCATCCACGTCAAACGGTGCTATAGCCGCCAAACACGAATAGACATTGTACAAGCTCTCATATATCACTACACAATAAGCACTACTTCTGTGAAGACACGTTTCACTTTCATGTTATACCGGTTCCTATGACGGAGGCATCAGCCATGTTTTTTTCTTATTTCGTTTTTTTTTCTTGTTTCGAGCTATAGTGGTTACGGACACCGGCGGCGGCGGCGGACAACTACGGCGCCAAAAACGGCCGGTGAAATGATCTCATAACAGCTTTCGCTGTAAATATCTATGAACCAGTGGTGAAATATTTGCGAGGTACACTCTTAAAAAAAAGGGTGTCTGTACTGACTACCTTTGGGTGGTAATCGCCTCGCTACACATATGATGACCTTTTGGGGTGTCAAACGACTCCCTTCGTTCTTCAGACCAACGACTCCCTTCTTCACAATTTGGGGTGTCAAACGACTCCCTTCGTTCTTCAGACCAACGACTCCCTTCTTCACAAGCAGAGAGTCTACGTTACTCCCAACGCAGGAGTCTACGTGACTACCTTTTATTTCCCGCTAGTACCTCTAGGTAGTCAGGGTGACCCCTTTGCCATGGTAACGCTGACCCCCACTGGAGCGTTCCTTTGACTCCGTTGTCCTTAAGGACAGTGGTGTACATGACTCCCCTGGCAAGAGTCAGTGTGACCACTTCGTGGTACTCAACGAGACACTCTGCAACAAATAATGCATTTATTTTTCTTCTTGGTCGATATTGATGAAACTTGCCGAGTTTAGGTTTACTTATGTGGCGATTTCAAATATGCAATTATCTGGAAGAAAACGCAGTTTTTACACATAAAAATTTCATGTGTCTTGATGAGCAAGCCTTTCCAAACTCGGAGTTACAAAGTAAATCGACATATCGCTATAGTTAGGGGATAAAAACTGTATGCAATAGTTTTAAAGGAGTTTACTGCGCTGTTCTGGCATAATGTTCATGAACCCACTAGCCCACATACGAACTCGCGTTTTAAACCCATTTGAGTTAAAAGTTACGTAATATTGAACTCTCGTGAGCGAATCACCAGCTAGACATACACTTACTGGTCAATGTTCAGCATACTATGACTATTGTTAAGTGGGTTTAGGACATGCATTCTGGTTATGTTGCATACAGTTCCCATTTCATATTATTGTGATATGCTTACTTTGTAACTCGTGCAGGCCTAACATGGCACATGAAATGTTTGATATACTTAACACGACATATAATAGTAGAAAAATATTTGCATTTTCAAAATCAGCGTACAAATACACATAAACTAAACAAGTTTTATAGAGACTGATCAAGAATTTCAAAAGAACTTCAAATCAGAGCGAACACCATTAGGGTTTTTATCTGACAATCGACGAAAGTTGGTGCCGCTACCTCTTGTTACTCAACAAGGCACTTCCACCGGGTTTACTCAAACAGGAACACTGTGGTGGATGCATGACAGCCGCAACAAGTTTTTGTAGCAACTTTACAGTGCTGCACTCGATTCCTCTGGGGGAAATAAAATACTACTCGAAGTTTATATAGATGAGTCTCAGAACAATTTCCGCTCGCGTAAAACAACAAAAAATGTTGATTCTAGAAGAAAGTAGGCCATGCAACACGGAAACAGAAGAGATGCGGACAGCTCAAACGCTAGCATTTCGTTTGTCTGTGTCTTCTCTTTCACGTCTGCATGCCTTCATCCTATAAACAAACTAAATTTCTGCGATTCGTAAAATTATTCTTTGAATCGGTTTTAAACACTTCATGCCATTTCATACATGTTCACATTGTAATGACAACCTACTGTTTTATCAGTAAGCACCTAAACTATAGGCACAACATCCTGCGAATAATGCGTAGTCCTTAGCCACGTCACCACAATTGTTAAGCATTTATATATATATATATATATATATATATATATATATATATATATATATATATATATATATATATCTGTGTGTGTGTGTTTGACATTTTTGAGCGCGCAAAAGAACAGGGACGAAAAACGACGCGGACACAGCGCTGACTTCCAACATATGCTTTATTTTCTACAGTGGTGCATATATATATATAGACAACAAAAAGCAACGCACGCAGGTGCATTGTACAGGAAGGCTTCATGTAAAACCACAAATAAGTATGCATGATAAGCAATCAAACAACCTGATACCGGATTTTTTTCTTCTTTAAGAGATCAAGCGGTCATTCCCGACTACCACTATCGTCTAGTCACCCTGTGGGCCTTGCTTAGAAAGTCTAGTTCTTTTTGGATAAGTCAATTGAAGGTGCACTAATGCACATGCATAGGTCGGCAAAAAATGTGGAGCTCACTCAGACTCACTCACGAAACATATCTTACCCTTAGAGCTCACTCGGACTCAGACTCACCAAACTTTTCCTCATCCGGACTCACTCGGACTCAGACTCACTATAATTTTTCTCAACCGGACTCACTCGGACTCAGACTCACCAAAATATAATTCACTCGAACTCACTCAGACTCAGACTCACGGCTCGATCTGAGTCTGAGTGAGTCTGAGTGAGTCGACTCATGAGTCCGCTAACCTATAATTAGCCTTTTTCTACCATAATGTCAATGCTCTTTAACGCCAATATTTCGCATAATCGGTGCGCTACTTAGCACCTTTTGATCTCGTACCTTCAAATACGAGTTATCTGACTTTGTAGTTCAATAAGGACCGTTTTATTGAAAGAGATGACTCACACGAGATATTTTTATCAGTAACTTCCCATGAAGAAGTTTGCGGGGGGAGGCCAAGGCACCTCCTCCCCCTCTCCCTCCTCATCTCACGCCTCTGATCAATAAATAATGAGCTGACGTATGAACGGTAGCACGTTGACGTATGCGGGACTACACGGGAGTATAAATGTGAGCCGACATAAGGCTGATAGTAATGCTAAAGTTGAGTAGACAGGACCATAGGTCGGCAAGAAATGTGGAGCTCACTCGGGCTCACTCATGCTATATATTTTGCCTTAGGGCTCACTCGGACTCAGACTCACCAAAATTTTTCCCAACCGAACTCACTCGGACTCAGACTCACAAAAACTTTACTCACCCGGACTCACTCAGACTCAGACTCACGTCTCGATATGAGTCTGAGTGAGTCGACTCATGAGTGAGTTTGCCGACCTATGTGCACATGTCTCCCAAACTTGCAATCTTCGCCGCTTCAATTATCTCGCGTGTTGTTTGTGCCTGGCTCCTTCCTGTCGCAGTGCACTGCGAATACATGTGATCGCACCCACACTTCCTGCAGTGTAAAGCCACATGTCCCACACCTCCACTTCGCACGTTATTTGCGTGCTCACGCAGCCTGTCATTGGCACACCGTCCCGTCTGCCCTATGTATTTCTTGCCACAGGACAGCAGTAACTCAAACGATGTTGTTCTCACATTTAACAAAGCTTTCTTTGTGCTTTTTTTGGCACCTGGGTTTTTCAGAACCACTGTAGGAGGCCTTGCACAGATTATAAATCTTGTTTGGTGCTGAAAGGACGACTCTTACGTTGGCGTTGTTTCCTATCTTTTTCAGCCTATGTGAGACATCGTGAAGGTACGGTATGACGGCGCATTTCTGCTTGACAGGCTCCGTTTCTGGTGAAGCCTGCTCCTCACCCTCGCGAGCATGTTTGACAGTCTTGAGAAGACCCTCCGCCACAGATGTGACGACATACTGAGGAAACCCCGCCTTTTTCAGGCAATCAGCTTGCGCCTGGAAACTACACGAACACTTGTGAGGACATGAGCGGCGAAGCGCATTCATTAGGGTTAATTTTGCAATACCCCTTTTAACTAGCTTGGAGTGGCCCGAAGAAAACGGCAGAAGCGGCTTATTGGCCCTAGGCTCGTACGACCAGCAGACCTGGTCTCGCTCGAAGAACATTCGTAAGTCAAGAAAACGCAAGGCGTTGTTTTGCGGCATTTCATGCGTGAGTGCGAGCGGTTGCAGGAAACGCGTGAACAGATCAAGTACGTTTGAAGAATCATTGCCAAATTCGCCTGGACTTGATTCTAGAAAGACAACGTAGTCGTCTACATATCTAAACACCTTCTTTACATTTGTGCCTGTTAGCTCTGTTTCTAGTTTCTAGTAACAGGCACAAATGTAAAGAAGGTGTTTAGATATGTAGACGACTACGTTGTCTTTCTAGAATCAAGTCCAGGCGAATTTGGCAATGATTCTTCAAACGTACTTGATCTGTTCACGCGTTTCCTGCAACCGCTCGCAGTCACGCATGAAATGCCGCAAAACAACGCCTTGTGTTTTCTTGACTTACGAATGTTCTTCGAGCGAGACCAGGTCTGCTGGTCGTACGAGCCTAGGGCCAATAAGCCGCTTCTGCCATTTTCTTCGGGCCACTCCAAGCTAGTTAAAAGGGGTATTGCAAAATTAACCCTAATGAATGCGCTTCGCCGCTCATGTCCTCACAAGTGTTCGTGTAGTTTCCAGGCGCAAGCTGACTGCCTGAAAAAGGCGGGGTTTCCTCAGTATGTCGTCACATCTGTGGCGGAGGGCCTTCTCAAGACTGTCAAACATGCTTGCGAGGGTGAGGAGCAGGCTTCACCAGAAACGGAGCCTGTCAAGCAGAAATGCGCCGTCATACCGTACCTTCACGATGTCTCACATAGGCTGAAAAAGATAGGAAATAACGCCAATGTAACAGTCGTCCTTTCAGCACCAAACAAGCTTTATAATCTGTGCAAGGCCTCCTACAGTGGTTCTGAAAAACCCAGGTTCCAAAAAAAGCACAAAGAAAGCTTTGTTAAATGTGAGAACAACATCGTTTATGAGTTACTGCTGTCCTGTGGCAAGAAATACATAGGGCAGACGGGACGGTGTGCCAATGACAGGCTGCGTGAGCACGCAAATAACGTGCAAACTGGAAGTGTGGGACATTTGGCTTTCCACTGCAGGAAGTGTGGGTGCAATCCCATGTATTCGCAGTGCACTGCGACAGGAAGGAGCCAGGCACGAACAACACGTGAGATAATTGAAACGGCGAAGATTGCAAGTTTGGGAGACATGTGCATTAGTGCACCTTCAATTGACCTATCCAAAAAGAACTAGACTTTCTAAACAAGGCCCACAGGGTGACTAGACGATAGTGGTAGTCAGGAATGACCGCTTGATCTCTTAAAGAAGATAAAAATCCGGTATCAGGTTGTTTGATTGCTTATCATGCATACTTATTTGTGGTTTTACATGAAGCCTTCCTGTACAATGCGCCTGCGTGCGTTGCTTTTTGTTGTCTATATATATATATGTACCACTGTAGAAAATAAAGCATATGTTGGAAGTCAGCGCTGTGTCTGCGTCGTTTTTCGTCCCTGTTCTTTTGCGCGCTCAAAAAGTCAAACATGAATTACCAACTTGCCGATGCCTACGCTCAATATATGTGTGTGTGTGTGTGTGTGTGTGTGTGTGTGTGTGTGTGTGTGTGTGTGTGTCATTCCATGCCAAGTGTCCCAGACGTGGCGCTCGCACATCACAAATTTTGCTGATAAAATTTGTGCCTTTTTCCTGTGCCACATGGAGTATTGTGGCAAAACACTTTTGGTCGAAAAAATATTTGACAATCATGGCACCCCCTCGAAATTCGCTTCTCTTTATTAAACTGTACCTAATAGAAAAATGTGTATAAAATCTATTTTTGTGTGTTGAGCTACGAAACCGCGCTTGCGCTATCACAGAGGTTGTGTTTGGTTGTCCCATTCATTATTTCCTATTTTTTTTGTGTTTCACTACCAGCTACGTAGCTTCAAAAACTACAAAAATCTTCAATGTTCGTGAATTTTTCTTGAGCTATTTGCAACTCACCCTAACCAATATTAATCATAGCCTGATTTCCAGGAAAGTGTATTTTAGTACAGAAATGTTTAGGGGTAAAATAGACTTCAAATCTTTCCGAAAAAATTGTGATATTTGAGAAAATGTACGATTTGTCACATGTTTGACCGTATTTTTCATACTGATGCGGTCAAAGTAAAAATCCTCGTCATGTGGCGTTTGATAGAAGACTTCATCGTTAAGTAACGAAGAAAGTCTAATCAAATCATTTTTTTTGTTTTAAGGAAGAAAATAATTTTTGAATTTGGGCCTCTGATCGCGCAGTGCATTTCATTTTGCTGCCACTTCGCCGCAAAGCACGTGGTCGCCCTTACAGCTGACACTCGTCACAGGCAGCGGCCAGATGCGAGATGTATGTCAGCAGCTCGTGAGTGGTCGAAAGTCTTGTCGCGCTGTCAGGGCGATGAGTAATGAATTTGCGTTACAATGAGCATTTGCTAGGCCGGCCCAATGGAAAATATGGACGCCCGAGAGCAGCATGTGGAGTTGTTGGCACAATGTCCTAGAGGGACGTCTGCACAACTAGCATACACATACTGAAAGAAATAATGCACACTGTACACACTTCTTTCTCAGGGTATACATGTTGTACAGACGGCCTCTAGCACAATGTGCCAACGACGCCATAGGCTGCTCTCGGGCGTCCATACTTCCCATTGGGCCCGCCAAGCAAGCTCACATTGTAACGCGAATTCATTACTCGTCGCCCTGACATCAACGTGACAAGACTTTCGACCACTCACGAGCCACTGACATACATCTCGCATCTGGCCGTTGCCTGTGACGAGTGTCAGCTGCAAGGGCTACCACGTGCTTTGCGGCGAAGTGGCAACAAAATGAAATGCACTGCGCGTTCGGAGGGCCAAATTCAAAAATTATTTTCTTCCTTAAAAGAAAAAAATGATTTGATAAGACTTTTTTCATTACTCAACGATGAAGTCTTTTATCAAACGCCGCATGACGAGGATTTTTACTTTGACCGCATCAGTATGAAAAATATGGTCAAACATGCAACAAATCGTACATTTTCTCTAACTTCACAATTTTTTTTCGGAAAGATCTGAAGTCTATTTTACCCCTAAACATTTCTGTACTAAAATACACTTTCCTGGAAATCAGGCTATTATTAATATTGGTTAGGGTGAGTTCCAGATAGCTCAAGAAAAATTCACGAACTTTGAAGATTTTTGTAGTTTTTGAAGCTACGTAGCTGGTAGTGAAACACAAAAATTCGGAAATAATGAATGGGACAACTAAACAGAACCTCTGCGATAGCGCAAGCGCAGTTTAGAAGCTCAACACACAAAAGTAGATTTTATACACATTTTTCTATTAGGTACAGTTTAATAAATAGAAGCGAAATTCGAGGGGGTGCCAGGACCGTCAAAAATTTTTTCGAGCAAGAATGTTTTGCCACAATACTCCATGTGGCACAGGAAAAAGGCACAAATTTTATCAGCAAAAGCTGCGATGTGCGAGCGCCACGTCTGGGACACTTGGCATGGAATGACCCTTAAATATAAGAGCTACAGAAAGATCACGAAGGTCCTGATACTGTAGGAAGGCATTTGACACACGACGTACGTTTTAGCACTATGCTAATGCTAAAACGTATGTCGTGTGTCAAGTACCTTATATATATAAGGTATGATATATATAAATATATATATTTAGCGGTGGTATGGAGAGTTCTGTACAGAACTGAAATACAGAAACACCATCCAGAAATACAGCGAGACACATTACTGTCAGAATGAGTGAGATATGAAAAGCAATAGTTTCGCTAACATCGTTCATTACTGTCAAATGCGGCAATATACTAGACCTGGCATAAACATTAGCATAGCCAGCAGTCAGTTTTTATGAATAGGAATCAATGGCCAGCCATCAAGCACTTCTTTGCGACATCCATTACATATTTTATGTGGCATAGAGCGCAAAACATGGAACATGTGTAGTTCTCATGTAGTACAGGATTCTTATGTAGTCATCTGAGATACAGGACCCCAATAGGTGACACAGCTTGCGTGCATGAGCTTGGCAGTGTCGTGTTCCCAGACCATGTCAGGGTCAGGTGGCATTCTGGCGAAAAGGACAGCAGGTTGCACTGATTCGAGACCACTCACGGCCAGACCTTAAGCGTGGCTATTCCGAATTCTTGGACACGTCTTGACTACCTCGAGACACGAAGTTTCCAAGGAGGCTTCCTGGTCAAATGCAGCTGTAGAGCTTCAATGTGCAGTCTTGAAGCAACCTGAAATAGTCAAGTGCACAAAAATAAACACATGATGACAGACAGGTCGATCACCTTTTAATCTGACAAGGGATGCGCTCACACACCAGATTCCATGAAGTGTCATGGCAATGAACAAAACCAGGGATACTTATTAACTTTGCTGTACTTTGAGGGTCTGTTACTCCCTTAACCAGCTGCAACTGTTTCCGCTGCATGACCTCCGTACAATTAGAAGGATGTTTTTTTAGAGAACGCATATTTCTTATCAAAATTGTATAATAGTCACGCTCAAGATGTTTTCGCGCACACACTCTATGTCAAGAAGGAAATAGTTTGCTGCAACTAAAATGGCAATGAAGAGATTAATTAACAAAAACTCATTAATTGACTTTTAATTCCTGACCTGGAGGTAGTTGTTTATATTAGAAAGTTGTATCGCATGCCAATTTATGGCATACACATTTTTTTTAATCGCGAAAGTTACACGTAATTCGTGATATTCATCCTTGAATTTCAAGGACGAAATCGAAACTGATAGCGCCTGACGTGCAGGAAACGTCGCTTCTCTGTTACGTAAGCTCGGAGCTACACGTGAAAAGAAAGTGATGATAGTTTAATGAAGGTGGGCCGAAGCAGAATGTGATCAGGAAAATCTGCAAGCATTCAGAAATACACAAGTAAACAGCTTATTATTTGGGTGCGATGTGTGGTACTTATCTGTAAACATAGAAAGAAAAGGTTGATATTACTGCCGTTTCGGATGCGCGCATCTCGAAAGAAACAAATGAGCACCAAACGCCACATGCAAAGGTAAGGCGATCCGCTGACACAAGTTAGATGACTTGTCAGTTTTCACGAAAAGGTACGACCACCATGCGCCTTCATTCAAATTTCGTCACTCCCTTGTCGCGGGCAGCTCCGGTCTGACGTAACAGAAAAACCGCATTTTCTGTGTGCCGGACACGATCAGTTTTGATTTAGCCCTTAAAATTTCACTATAAATATCTCGAGTTACGTAAAACTTTCATGATTTCTGAAAAATGGGTATACCATAAAGCGGCACGCACTACAAATTTCTAATATAAACAACTGCCCTCAAGTCAATAAATAAAAATTAGTTAACGGGTTTTTGTTAATTAGTCCCGTCAACGCATTTTTTGTTGCAGCAGAATATTTCCGCCTCAAACTAGAGTACTACTGGAGCGTGACTGTCATAGAGTTTCTTTATAAAAGATATGTACTGTCTGAAAAAAAATCACCCTGTATAGCATGGCAGCAGTATTTTAATAATAATAATAATTGTTGGGGTTTGACGTCCCAAAACCACGATAAGATTATGAGAGACGCCGTAGTGGAGGGCAGTTCTTTAACGTGCACCTAAATCTAACCATTTTCGCCTCCATCGAAAATGCGGCCGCGGCGGCCAGGATTCGATCCCACAACCTGCGGGTCAGCAGTAGAGCACCATAACCACTAGACTAGCAGTATTTTAACAAAGACCTGTAGGTCGCGGGATCGAGTCCTGGCCTCGGCGGCTGCATTTTCGTTGGAGGCGAAAATGTTTGAGGCCCGTGTACTTAGATTTAGCTGCACGTTAAAGAACCCCATGTAGTCGAAATTTCCAGAGCCCTCTACTACGGCGTCTCTCAATCATATCGTGGTTTTGGGATGTTAAACGCCAAATGTTATTATTAGTTTAACGAAGAAAACGGCAAAATGTGTATACAGCTACACGAAATATGGCGAATGTACGACAAGACTAGGCTTGCCTTCACTGCCTTCTTTCTGTCGCATCATTGTGAGCGTGCCCTTCTAGTGCCTGGCTTCAGAACAGCTGCACGAAGGTGCAGCTATTCTAAAGGCCTAATGTGCCATTTTTTCTTCAGATCTATATCAACAGGCAAAGGTCTCGTTTTTCCGTTTGTCTGGAAGGACAACCCACCAGCCAGCGTTGACCAGTATAGAGGGTTGGGAGCAAACTCGGGCAAACTGTGCAGCACAAACATCACCTCAAACCTCAAACAATCGAGGTGATGAGAAGCGGTCAAACAAAAAGGAACAGTGCTGAAGTGACTTATATATATTAAAAACAACAGCTGATTATGGCACGAAATTGGGACAATTAAGGTGCATTGTAAAAGAATGTCAAATGAGGTACCCTGCTGTAAAAAGTGCTAAATATTCATTGCAGACTATGGCGAATAGAATTCAAATAGGATACAGCGAGTGTTTCGAGGTATAATGACGAAGCAATAATTGCTAGAGATTTATGAGCGAAAAGCACAATGCGATTAAGCGGTGCTACATAGTGGGAGATCACGGATTAATTTCAACTACCTGGAGTTCTTCAACGTGCACAAATCAGAGGGCATGGGAGTTTCTGTATCTCGCCCCCTTCTAAATGCAGCTGCCGGGGTCAGGAATAGAACCCGCGTCCTTGGGCTTCGCAGCGTAACGCTTCCAAGTCCATTTTAAAGGATTTTTGTCCACTGCCCACAACATCACTGTAGACTGTATCTTTGTGTTGAAAATAATAACGAACTGAACCACGGCTGGTATAACAAAGGCATCCAATATCCACGAAACACAGCGTTTGAGCAGTATGTTTACTGCCATTATTACTAGCCGGTGTTGTGTTTACTATTAGGTACTAGCACCACACCACATTAGACAAAGCAAGTCTCACAGGAGGATGAGGTTATGCTCGTATGCAGTTTGTGGACAAAAAAAAAAAAAAAACTACAACTTTGAAGTGAACTCACATTTACCTTTGTTGCATGATAATTTTTAGCATCATAAGATCAAGTCACCACTGTTTCAATTAAATGAAACCGTGCTACAAAAGCTATTGCATCAAAGTTTTATAGCAGTTACGCACGCACGCACGCACGGACGCGCGCGCACGCGCACGCGCACGCACACACACACACACACACACACACACACACACACACACACACACAAACAAACAAGCAAACACGGCGAGAAGTTCGAATATGCAGCGAATAAATACGTATTAAACGTGTTTCAACGTCTGGGTAGCAAAGGAAAGAAACACTAAATTCTAGAGTTTCACGAGCCAAAATCATGATCTGGATATCAGGCATGTTCGGGCCGGGTGCATTAGATTGATTTTGATCAGCTGATCTTACTTACCCTTCAAATATATATCGGTGCAACGTTGCTCTACGTGTCACCACACTCGACTTGCAACCGAGATTTCAACTCGCAATTTCATGTTTTTCTGGGATGTATGGCATAAGGAAACACGATATTGGCGCGCACCACTCCGTTTTACCAGCTACTGGATAGTCCAGTGCGGTTTTCGTCGTTGCCAAGCCATTGAAACACGATAGCAAAATCCGTGCAACTGGAACATCAGAAAGACAAGTGGCAAAGCTACGTGTGAAGCGAATAAAAGAGTTGTAGGCAGAAGCCGGCAGAACTCACCTGAAATCTATAACGACCGTAGGAGCGTCGTCCACAGGCTTCGTCTGTCGGTGCCACTGGGATCCGTCATGCGCTGCCATCTTGCTCAGGCAAGTTCACGACGAAACGAAGCTTACTGCAGGGACTTCTCCGTCCGGAGGCTGCTTTTCCCAAACACTGAGTGACACTGCTTCAGCCAGTCACGGCAAGCGTGAGCCGACGACACGATACTACGCCACGAATGCATAGCACGGAAGGAAAGTCACGCAAAACAATCACTTGCAATCACGCCTGACGACACAGATTATTCTGGCGGACTAAAGAACGACCACAACGAGACGGATCACGAACAATGCCGTCTAACGACGCCAGACCAAAATGGCTGTCTCGTATTGATGGCTTCGGCTTTGGATTAAAGTAGCCTCCACGAACGCCTAAATGGTTTCGGTTTTGTTTTTGTGCTATAGAACACACATCCATGCATAGTTAAAGCTCTATTGAATAATATCAGGGTGGAGGAGGCGAAGCGTGCCCTGTGTGTGTCTGTAAGGGCTGTACGGTGGGAGGGGGCGCAGGTGAACGTGCATCCCCTGCTCTAGGGGCTAGGGAGAGTGCGGTGAGGCCGTGTGTGCGTGCCTAGCTGGGCTCAACGTTTGCTGAGCGATTTGGTGGCCCGCGCGGATTATCGTGAAGATATAGTTTAGCTGTGGCGGGCAGAAATGATGACCACGCGAGCTATAATTCTGGTAGTATTGTCGCTCTTTAGGAGACGCGGTAAAGCGTCGCCTTGATAACCGGTCTGCGCTGTTATCATGCCAGCTTTGCGGCACATGTTTTTACGGCCGTCGAGTTAGATGTGTACCCGATCGCCAGTGCGTTCAACACCATGCACGTCCATTTCACTAATAAATGTATGTTTTCTGCCATACATGCTGTCGTAGGAATCTACAAACCTCGCTTGCAAACGTGCGAAGATTCGCAAATTTGTCAGCGCTGCCATTGTTAAACGTTGTCATAACTCTGAATGTTTCGCTTGGGGGCAAGATTTTTTAAGAACCCTGTTTACTTGTAGACGTTTTCGAAGCGCCGTTTCAGCAATATCGTAACTGAAGCCATAACACAATACGTGCGTAATTCCACATTTTACGAATCCATGTTATATATTCTCAACCAAAATTTTTCGGTATACCACAAGCCAAAGCAGCGAACTGTATCTTGGTCGCAGCCAGTGAAGCTTTCTTTTAAAAAAAAACCCACCCTGTATATGCAGAACCATCACTGACTCCCTTGGAGCAAGGGAGTCATCTATTTCATTCAGGAGCGTCGACCAGAGCATTGTGACTCCCCTTAGAAAAAAGGTGGTCATCGGCTGCCACAAAGAGAGTCAAGCAGACGTGACTCCCTTTTGACTCTCTTTTTTTTAAGAGTGTAGATTGAAAACAAAGAGCAAGGATTTTCAATTGAATGCTGGATACGGCAGAAATTAAATGGCGCAGCGAATAGCAGGGATATTTTACTATTGTATTACAGGAAAAATGAAAACATTTGCGTATGTCACTGTCGTATTCCTTGATGTGTATTTTATTAGGAGACGTACATTATTAGTGTGACTAAATCAAAATGTCCACATAGATTAATTGAGATGTTCAGTGTCTAGAATTTCACATAATTACCTTTAGGTGCGCATAGCCATTTACGAAATCCAGCTAATGAGATGTAATGAAAGGCTGATTGAACATAATTTAGAGGTGATTCCAGTATTGCCACACGGCTTTGTGAATATGCTAGCATTCTAGTTATTTTGTACTGAAGTGCATAGAAGAGCATCTATTTTTTTATGTTATGCAACAGCTAAATTTTAGCTTAAGTTTACGTCATAAAAAGCATTAAAACTTTTGCCGTCCTCAGTATTTGAGTATTTGTACCAGCTACAACTGGCAAGTCGAATAAAAGTGTGCCGCAAGATAAGTTAAAACTTTAGCACTGCCTTTTTGCAAATTATTTAATCATGCAGATACTTTCATGTTGCAAGGAACGCATGACATTTCTGTAATAATAGTTGAGAAATCGCACTGACGTCTTCCGACACAATTAACAAAACATTTCTCTGAAAAATGGACACATGGTATTCTTCCACCTGTCCTTATATACGCTTAACGGCTGTACCCAAAGGTACGCTTTTTGTGCAAAGCAGTGGAAAGGCTCGTCTGGTAGAGCTCTTCAAGTCTACTATTACACCTTTGCAACAGCTGTTAAGATGCTTTAAAGGCAAAGAGAATAGGTTCGTTAAGCAAGAAACGTACTTATTGTTTACGAAAGTCATCTTGTATACGAGTCGTAATCACACGATAAACATTTCTCCATCTATCGAGAAAAAGCACGAACAAAGTGAACACGTTTGTGACCATAGCACAACATCAGCTTTCTGGATGCTTTGAAAACAAGTTTCTGACTCACATGACCTCTGGTTCACTATGTTTTCTCACCGTGAAACCGGTGCTTATGTGTTTTTAGCTTATAGTTCATTGTACTTGTCAGGCACCAAGTAGGCTCTTTTCGTTTCTCACGGGAATGCCCGTCATGTTGCCCCAGAAAAGTCAGTTGTCAAGAAGACCACCCTACAACCTGCGTGGCTGCTTCTTTCCGGAGCAATATTTCGGGCATTCCTAGCGACGCCAGACGGCGCTTGAATTTTGTTCCCGTGTTTTCTGGAGCAGTACTTCGAGAACAGCATGACAATTTTCGTCGTCAAGGTGGCTTTCAGGCACTATAATAGTACGGTTGTTCTGTAAGACTAAAAAATAGAGGTTCACAAAATAAACAATTCGAGTAAACATTATCTCAATATACATTATCTATACTGCTCGGTAACTGTAGTGACCAGCACAATTGAAGGTTATAGGTAAAGATGAAGAGAAATAGGAAATCTAGGTGCACCTTTGCATTAGAAACCACTCCAAACTTACGTGTAGTATGAACTTACACGTGCCAACTTTCTTGCATAGCCCGTTTATTATGACCTAGTTAGCGGATATGCAGCTTCACTCGGATTATTAAAGGCTACGCACGTTTGTAGACGGTCAGTTAGTTTTTCAGGACATTTCGTGGTGTCTTACTTTAGCGATGAGGAACAAGGCTTCGCTAACACAAACGGGCTGTCATGCGTAAGTGATATACGATTTATTCATACAGCATTCCAAACGAGTATTACGGTAAGACCGCTCATAGGAGAAGCTCAAAAACAATTCTTATGTACTACATATCATTAGCGAAGCTAGCTGGCCGATTGTGAAGAGTGTTACGAATACGAAGCTTCATAAGTTTGGTCCATGATATCTTTCTATCAATTGTGTTGGCTTACTACTTAAACAAGGAACAACCGCCCGGAATATATGGCTGTTTCCCTTTTGTGAACTATATTTGCATGTTTTCATACTGCGACGAAGCCTGCGTAGAGAAAGCATATATTTATGAATACAGATATGTATTTAATACTTATTTCACAAGTACAATACCCAAGTGCTTTCGAGTTTTTCAGGAAAAGAACGACAAGAAACCGATGTTTACCAAGAGAGCATTGTGAATCAGCAGCTATTCAACATACCCCGTTGAAACGCGCCCTGTAGTCGCTTCCGCTTGAGCTTGCTATCAGACGCCAAATATTATTTTTGGGGTTTTACGTGACAGAAGCGCTAAATGGTAATGACGCACCCCATAGTAGAGGTGTCGGAAAATTTCTACCACCTACGCTTCAATAGCGTGCACGTAAATCTAAGCACATGGGCCTCTAGTATTTCGCCTCCATCGAAATGCTATCACCTGGCCAAGATCGAAACCGCGACTTTCGGGTAAGCATTCGAGCACCGTGGCCCCTCCACCACCTCGGTGGGATGCAGAAAAGCAATGACAATAAAAAATTGGCCGCATATCTGCGTGCTTCGCTGCAAATGTCGTGTAAAGACGATAGAAGAGGCGCTGCGTGAGATATGAACGCCATCTGGCAATACGTCGGGAAACGTGAATGCTGTGTTGCGGGCTGGTAGTGCCGGCGCAGCAGCAGGCAAGAACGGCGGGGACGCCTGCCAGCCCGAACACGCGGTTTGGCGCGAAGCGCCGAAGCAGAAGAAACGTCCGCACTCAACGAGTACTCTCGACACACTCTTTTATATTCACGTCGCCTGGGTAAAGCAGGAATGCGAGGACGGAACTGAGCTCGCTCGCTGGATTTCAAGCAAGACGGACGTGCCTGCCGCGATGTCCTGGATTACTCCTCGTACCTCTCGCTGACCGGCGCCCCGTGACGGGCTCCTCGCCCGCTATGCCGTGCGCCGCTCATCGACGGGGCCTTCGCCGCTTCGCCGATGTTGTGCACCGTGCCTCTAGCAGTGTTTCGCGGACCCGTCCATGAACTCCCGTGACTGTGTCCCCATCTTTCCTGTCCTCTTTTCTCTTCGTTGGATGGATGTGCTCCTATCACTTTTCTCTGTATTTTCCCACTATTCTTTTATTCCCTCCTTACCCCCACCCTACAAGGCACTGCGCCGTGTCGCCTATAGGCAGAGAGAAATTAGGTGCATTTTTCCTTTCATTAATAACCACAGAAGAAGAAGAAGAACTGAAACCGAAACACAACAATGAGCTCGCGCAGAGGGCAGGCACGGAGGAAGCCAAGTTTCGGCGCAGTCGCATTTTCAGCGCAGCTTAAGAAACTAGGGTCTCTAGAATTACGTATCTATGCATTTTCTATTAAAGGAACACACCGCCTAATACTTACCTAGTGATGTTGCGCCTCAGATATGCGTAATGTTTGCTTTTTGATCAACCATGTAGACAAGTATGAACCTAGTGAGCCGTTCACGATGGCTGGCCCCTGTGCAAGGGGTTCAACTTTGGCCGAGTGGCTGAATCGAGGGACGTGCCGACAAACAGAAAGACAGACAGACAGAAAGACAGACCAAAATTTCTGCGTTTAAGTTCCCCAAGAAAGACTACCGTCTTTAAAAAACGCGCAACCAGAGCGTCAATATAATTTTCCAGTCTCGGGCGCGGTTACGTCACTCCAGCTGCGCACTCCAACTGGCTTAATCAAATACTCAACGGTAGTATCATCGAAAAGCCGCCACGGGACCACCAACCGGCAGCTCGGACCACCTATTCGGTAATCTTGTTTACGGGCGCAGCCGGCTCCTCAGGGTAACCTCGTTTCAGTTCTCTTGCGTTATTCCCGTTCGTTACACGAGAGTGCGCGGATTTCTTTGCTCTTTCCAGCTGTATTCGCTGCCAATATCTTGCTTCACGGCCTTTCTGTTGCATTTTCCTGTTTGTTCCTGCAGTCTTAGCGGCGTGTATTTTTTTACGCACTCTTACTCGGTACAAAGCTTTGAGCAGTTATCGGAACCACACGAGCACTGATAAAGCGTCTTTGTGGCATCACTGCTCAACAGTTCATGAGGTGCTGAACTGGGACTATAGATTAGAGCACTGCACGGGCCCGGGCAGGGCCGTCCGAAGCGTTTTCCGGCGGGCTCGGGCCGGGCCCGGGCTTGAGGCTGCGGACCGGGCCGGACTCGGACCCGCTCATTAAAAGGCGTAAGTCGGGCCTTCGAGCGCACGCGAATGTTATGCATTCCATGGTCTAAGGTATACTGTGGCAAGCTGAAGGGACACGTATATATATATATATATATATATATATATATATATATATATATATATATATATATATACATATATATATATATATATATATATATATATATATATATATATATATATATATATATATATCAGGGCTGGGCAGTATCGCGATAGTATTTCAGAGATACTTTTGAGTATCTGTATTTCTGTATCGAGATACATTTGAAAAATGTATCGATGTATCGTTTGTATCGCGATACTATGCAGGACACGAGCATCTCGTTACACTTTTTTTGTCGGAAATGAGTTGAGGCGTGTTTCCAAGGGGGGAATGAGGGGTTTTTTTGTTTGTTTCTGTGCCAAGACAAGCAAAGGTGCGCCACCGGTCGCCAAGAGACATTAAGAAGAAGGGCGGCGATGGTTTCTCCTCATGCTCAGAATGGCCCATGTGGTGAAGGACGCGACGCCACAGACAGCAGAATCGCGGAGGCAGTGTTGTCGGCCTCTGCCGACGAAAGTCGCTGTCTCTCAAGGCCACTGCAGCACGCCTAATTTTTTTCGGATGGCAAACGATTACTTCGTGACCCCCCGTGCTGATACCGCCTGGGACTAGAGGCTTTGCAATGCTTCGCGTGCGTTCCGTTCTCAAAGCGGCGGCACTTCGAAAAGCAGTTCCCGTTGTCGCGGCGGAAGTGACTAGAAGATGGCTGTCTTAGTCGCGCTTTCAGCCACCTCTGCAGCGTGTCGGGTGTGTTCATAATTGATCACAAGCGTGAAACGCTCTTTTGTGGTACCAGGCTCCCCCACCGCCGTGCCGACATCGCCTGTGGCGGCTAGCTGAAATGGGTGCTGGTAGCATCGGTGGTGGTGACAGCATTATCGAAGTGTCCCATTCGGCCCAGGTGACGAGTGCTTGCCGTAGTTTGTGATAGGGCGCTCTGAGCAGCTGCCCCTGTTTCCACGCCTGAGAGATGGCAGGAGCGACTTGGGAGGACTTAAACCCTCTCACCACCAAACAACGTGATTTTAGGAAGCGAATGTTTGAATTGTGCAGTTTTGACGTATTGGGTTCCGTGGCGCGTAGGTAATTATGGCCGGCATATATGGGCAGTGGAATCCTCAGCCGTCTGGCCCGGCGCCGACTGGGCAAGACGGCTGATTCCGAAGGGGGGGACCGACTTCGGCTTCTGAACGGTCAGAACAACACACGTGAGGGCGGAAGTGTTTCGCTATCTAGATGACCCGAGAAGAGATATCGCCACGCTGTAGGGCTACCCGGCTTTGAAGGCAGCATTTATTCACTATAACACGAATTTGTGCTTATCTGCAGCGGCATAAAGATACTTTTTTTTCTTCTTTCGCAAGTCTTGTGCTGAGGCCGAACCGACACTGTCTAGAAGACGGCCTATTTGAGATGCTCACACAGCAACCTTCTCAGCAACGCAGATATTATGTGCAAAAATAAATGTATACTTTTTTTTCAATTCACTGGTGTTCATTATTGATTCGAGTGATTTGCTTAAACTGTGCTGTTTCTAGCATACCTCATTTTGTCGTCACCAAGTATGTCGATTTCGGTGTCTAATTCTCGTTACTCTTGCTGTGAAATAGTGTACTTTGTGTTGCAGTTGATACGTGTAATTATGTCATTATTACTAATCATGTACTTTGTAACCCCCCTCCTGTTTAATGGCTTAATTGCACTGAGGGTACTGTAATAAAAAATTCGGCAGATCCCACGTACCGTGGGAAACGATGTTATGCGAAGCATGCGCGGGATGATGCCTGCGGCGCGATTTTTCACATTGAGCGAAACGTTACGGAATGACGCTAGCGAAATGTGGAAGTGGTATACGCACACTCATATGTTGAAGAGTCGCATATGTATTATATAACCAGTTGTTGACAGTTGCGTAACGATGGAAACGGCAACATGGGTGTTACCAACGCCAGAAGCGGTAAGCTGATATGTAGTGCTTGTATTCTTCAATACTGTATTACGCGAATCCGAACAGGACAAAGAAGGAACACAGATTCACAGGACCGGCGTTACTCCAAACTAAGCTTCATTTGGGAGAGTTTCCCTAGATATATGGTACGCAGCCGAGTGGCACGCGCAGGCGCAGTGCACGTATGCTGCAGTCACAGTTGCAGTTGCTACAGTTGCGTTACAGTTCTTATGCTGATATTTGCCCGTTATGACGGATAACGCACGCACGTTTCACGGACCTGTGTGTGTGTGTGTGTAGGATGGGTTCTTGACAGTTCTTGAACAAGGTCATCGTCACCGTGATCAGTGAGCACTAGCAGCCGGACCGGACTTGTTATGGGATCCGTTCGTGATCGCGGCTACGAGGGGTATAAGTGTAGTGAAATGCGAGGTATAGTGCAGCTCGTGGAAATCCTGGGTGCCTCTTACTATAAAATGATCTACGATGCCTCATGTCCTGGACGTGGCAGCGACGTCTTTTGATGCCCTGTCCACATCCAAACCGTCTTTCATGCAGTATAAGGACCAGATGTTGTTTGGTCCTGATAAGTCAACGTTGAAGTCACCGGTAATGATGAGAGGCCTGGTCCTCTTGGCAGATTTATTGTAGAGAAGCTTTCACGCCGGATGTTTGTAATCCACGTAGTCCACGTTGCGGACCATGTGGACGAGTGGATGGTAGTTGAGCGTCATCCAGGGGTGCTCTGTCTTCCGCTCGCTCACTTTCCTTGCATCGCCCGCGGTGGTGTAGTGGTTACGGTGCTCGGCTGCTGACCCGGAGGTCGCGGGTTCGATCCCGGCCGCGGCAGTCGCATTTCGATGGAGGCGAATTACTATGTGCCCGTGCATTTGCGATCGCGGTGCACGTTAAAGAATACCAGATGGTCAAATTTCCGGAACCCTTCATTATGGCGTCTCTCATAATCATATCGTTGTTTCGGGACATAAAACCCCAACAATTATTATTATTATCACTTTCCTGGCGTATCAATTTATGTGTTCGCCGTAACTGTGTTGGTTCAGACTCTGTATCACCTGTGGCACATACCCGCATAGCATGAACTGTAGTATGTGGGTATGTGCCACACGTGACTGAGAGAAAGGGTTTTATGACGTACGCGACAGGTATTTTGCCTTATTCATGTCATGACCAGTGAATCGTGTTCGTCATGCAATGATCCCCTGCTATGCCAATTTTGGTATATTACAAGTTATGGAGACGACCAAAAGAGCGCCCAGACGTAGGCGGCTAGATAGATAGATAGATACGTAGATAGAAACGGCCAAAGTGCCTGAGGTTCACTAAGAAATGCTTCGCATTTAATAAATAAATGAACTGAATGTATCAATGCGCTACAACTTTACTTACAACATTATGCTGCACTTATAAATGTCTTTACAGAGTATGAGCATCCTTGAAATGAAAAAAGTATTCCAGTATCTGTATTGCACTATCTGTATTCCGGAATACTTTTTTCGTCTTAATGCGAAAGTATCTCCGAAATATCCCGTTACGTTAAAGGCAAAGGTATCTCAGTATCTGTATTTTAGGCTTCCAGACCATGTATTTCGATATCTGTATTCCGGATACTTTTCCGAGTATCTCTGCCCAACCCTTATATATATTAACAGCACTAACAATAGGCCAGATCACGGTTGTTCCCATGGGAGGCAAAAAAGATTTCGGTCTTTTATTCTAGGTTGACACATACGATACATTTCATTTATATTCCTTGGTATTACGTGCCAAAACCACGATATGATTACGAGGCACGCCGCAGTGGCACCGGATCAATTTTGACCGCCTCGAGTTCTCTAACGAGACCTAAATATAAGTATATACACGGGTGTTCTTGCATTTCGCCCCCACCAAATTGCGGCCGCCGTGGCCGCGGGAATCGCACCCGCGTCCTAGGACTTAACAGCGAAACAGCTTAACCGCTGAGCTACCACCGTGGGCAAAGCAACATTTCGATGCATGTACACACCGGATTTTCCGTCCGATCGCCCGCTACAAAGCGCACGGCATCATTATTAATCATCATCAACAACTAATATCCTCTAGCGGGCCCGGGTCGGGCCTGGTCATGAACAAGTGCGCCCTGGATTAGTTTAGTAATGAACGCCCGGGCCCGGGCCAGGCCCGTGCCGTAAAATCCGGCCCGTGCAGTGCTTTAGTATAGATACTTAACAATGAGATGACAGAGCACCGGCAGTTTCAACTACATCTGGTGGTGTAACATTCTGTTGTAACTGAAGGATTGAGGGATATCGATGGAGGCTACCATTCCTGCTTCTGCGCTTATTGATTTGCAGATAAGATATAGCTTGTGGCTTCAACATTGTTTTACGGTTAGAAATCTCTGCACGGCTCCACTTTCTTAATATATATTACATGCCATTCCCAAAGCTAAAGGCAAAAAAATAAATAAAATAAAATATACACATCTGAAAGTCAGATAGTTTTGAAAGTACGTGTGCAGAATGAAAACAAGAAAAGCGTAAAAAAAGCAGCGAGTAGTAAAATAAATATAATCGATAGTAGCGCACTGGGACGGTCCAAGCGTGTTGAGCGAATTTGGAATGCCATGTCTCTCTTGATTTATGAATAGGCGCCCGGTTTCTTGCAGTGATACAACGGCACAGGACCCCTCCATAGTGGCTCGTTCGCTCTCCGCTGCGTTTGTTCCTTACGGTGAAAGGGAATCATCCCAACGGAGGCGGAATAATATGCGTGGGGAGCGTAGCCATATCGGAGCCTCGTTGTCGACGTGCCACCTGAAACGCATTAGCAATTCAGATTGCGGGGTAGCACCAACATTGTACCGGCCTTCGTGGAGAGATCTACAAAGGTGGGATTTGGCGTTGCCCAGAGTCTAGATGTCCGCGAAATAAAGTTTTGGCGTCGGTTCTTGGTACGATCGCGGAAACAGCGCGACTTTTTTCAAGAGGCTCATTTTGTACATTCGATTATTCCGCCTTTTCTCTCTCAAGTGACTGGTGGTGCCAACCGACCACGAGATACATCACCATAGTTGGTAATGCCTTGATCAAGTTAAGGAGAGGTGTAATTTCGTGAATATCAGCATTGACCCGCCGTGCTAATCTAGTAGTTAGGGGTGCTCGTCTGCTGACCCTAAAATTGCGGAATCAAATCCCGGCTGCTGCGGCCGCATTTTCGATAGTGATGAAAATGCTAGACGCCCTTAAACCTGAAGGTAGGCGCACGTTAAAAAAAACCCAGTGGTTCGAAATTTCCGGAGCCCTCTGCAACGATGTCCCCCGTAGTCATACCGTCGTTTTGGGACGCAAAACCCTAGCAACTAATATTACTGATTATCAATTTCAAAGACACACAGGTACTCTCACTGTGTATAGGTTCTGCTAGACATATATGCGAATACTCAATCTGAGTTGTTGATATTATCTTTTTGCACCAGGCACTTAAAAATGACATATGACAGCGAGAGTATACTTCACGCTTTAGACGGTGCTCTTTGGACTATGCAGTTGAGTTCACAACGTCCCTGAAGATATTTCTGTTAAATTCATGAGCCCTTGCACTCCCTGAAGGGAGATGACATGCGAGGTTCCGAAGCTTACGGCACAGAGGTGACACAGAATTGTGATAAAAGGGGCAGAAAGGTGAAGAGACGCTGCATTGGATTTAGCGCACGCCCTTTAAAGTTTACCATTTCAGCAGCATGCGTGTTTTTCCCGCTACATGCGTCGTCTTGCCTGGCTTCCCGCATGCGCTTGGCGTTTCGGGCACAATCCTGAGGAGCCATTTTAGCAGCGAGTGTCTTTTGCTGCGTTAGCTACACTAGCCTAGCCGAGCTAAGATCAAGGGGCTTTAAGCCGAGCCAGTGTCGCGCGTGCTCAAGAGCCGTGCTGCGCATGCACGAGGTTTAGTGATGTCTCGCAGCTGGCGCACCGGAGCCGGCACCTCCCTCGCTCTCCGCCGCCTCCGCGCGGGATCGCCGCCGCCGGTCTGCGCATTTCAGAGTAGTGACGTCGTAGCCAACCGTAGCCGCGGCAGACGCACTGGCGCCGGCGCGCGCGCAGCTATTTGCCTTCGCTGTGCAGTAGCTGTCTGACATTGCATTGGAGCCGCTTGATAGCGCCTCTGACTGGCGTTTGCCAGTGTGGTATAGCCATGGAGAAATTGAGAGCAAAAACTCTTCAACGGTGAAGAAGAGCGGAGAAGCTTAGCTCATCCGATCTCGAAATAGTTGCCTGGCAATTAGATGTTGAGTGTAGGAAGAACGAACAGAAGAAGGCTAAACGTGCTGCGAAAAGCTAAGAATAATCGGCTGAGCATTTGCAAACGCTGCGTATATCCTGTCATAGCCGAGCTAAGCCACTGCAACATTTTTTTGTTGCATTCTCCGTTTGGAGACATTTTAGCGGACCAGTGGTGGGTAGTGGCGTTTTAGCAATATCTGCGGCCCAGACCTGCGCTAGGGGTTCTAAAGAGCGAAGCTGTTCTTAGTCAAGGCTTTCATGTCCGTGATCTGTGATAACGCTTTGGGCATCCGAAACGGGTATGCGCCACAGCCATTGGGTAAATCCCACTATTCACCACTGGTGCCCTAAAAATGAAGGCAACAGTTAGCCCAAGAAACGGGTATGTGCCACATAAATCTGTGAGGCCAAGATGGGCATTGCAGCACGACTGATCAAACGAGTCTCGTCCCGATACCGGGGCATGAACGAGAGGGGGCTCCTGCGCCTGCTGCAGGCTTTCGTCGTAAGCCATGCGGCATATGCGGGGGCCTTCCACCGCTGGACGTGTGCGGAGCGAGCCAAGATCGACGCCGCCATCCGGAAAGCCTACACGGGGGCCTTGGGACTCCTGCCGGGCACGAAGACCACGGCCTTGCTGTCTCTGGGAGCAGACAACACGCTCTCGGAGATTAGCGAGGCCCAAAGAGCATCGCAGCTGAGCCGCCTAAGCAGCACGGCAGCGGGCAGAAGACTACTAGACCGGGCGGGATTACTACCTCCAGGGGAACGTGTGGGTACAGGACCGTACGGCGAACTGGAAGAGCAAGCCCTCCTAAGCGACGAAGCGGCGAGGAAGATTATCGTCTACCCGCTGCCCAAGAACACCGACCCAGAGAGAGACGAGGGCAGGCGAGCGGCACGAGCGGTGGCGCTGGCCCGTCAGCACCAACAAGACGAGGGTGCAGTCTACGTGGACGCCGCAAGGTATCCGAGGAGACGCAACGCCTTTGTAGCGACGGTGGTCCGAGCTACTACCGGAGAACTGCTAACAGCCAGTACCGTGCGCGCCCGAACAGCCGGCCAGGCGGAGGAGGTGGCGATTGCTTTGGCCATGGGCCTACCGGGTACGCGCACGGTGCTAAGCGACTCGAAGTCGGCGATCAAGAACTTCGCCCGAGGCACGATCTGGCAGGGCACGGAGCGGCTAATGAGGTCCATCGAGGCCACGTGGGCCGCCCGAGGTGCCGCTGCGGGACCGACCGTTGCTCTCAAGTGGTTCCCGGACCACATGGGTCGGCAACTAGCACCCGACATCGAAAACCGCAACGAAGAGGCGGACGCCGCGGCCCGTGATCTCATTACGTGCCGGACCGCGGCAGTCCGTCCCTCCGAGACCAGCGGAGAAGACCAAAAAGAGGACTTCGAGCCCCTCACCGACTACGGTGGGATCCTGGCGGCTTACAGAGAAGTCAGGAGAGCCTTCCCGCACCCGCACCGAGAACTCTCGCGCGCGGAGGCAGTAAAGTTCCGACAGTTGCAGACCGAGTGCGTGCTGACACCGGCTCTGGCCCGGCACGTGTGCCCCGACATGTTCGTGGACGCAAAGTGCAGTGTGTACGAACGTGAACTAGCTACTCTCCGCCACATCTTGTGGGGAGGGTGCAACAGTGCTATGCACAGTGGGAACGGGCAGTGCCAGGACGCCACGTATCCCGAAGAGGTGAGAGCATGGATACGCTCCGAAGACCTGAAGACGCAACGAAGGGCCATCCAGCGGCTTGAGGAGGCTTTGGCGAAGCAACGGAGAAAAGGAGCCGACGACCCGTCCAACGGGCGCGGAGGCACCCGAGTAACTGTCGCCTAGTTGGAGCACAACATCCTCGAGGTCTAGGCTCTGAGATTATCGGACACTAATAGCCGTAATCTTAAGATAGGGAACATCCGCGCCCTGCGAGGCCGGGGACTTCCCACACGCCGGATGTGTAAATAAATGTTATTTCTCTCTCTCTTGAAATTGTACATCAAGTGGCTATGTTTGTAAAGGCTTCAATCTCTCGGGAAAGTAAGATGATGCTCGTTTTTATTTGAACCTCTTTTTCCGGCCTATCATGTTGCTCCTTTTCTCACGCGACATCTTTTCTCATTATCGTAAACGTTCACTTACTTTTACGCAGCCGCGGTGTAATAGAGGCTATGCTGCTTGGGTGCTGGGCCGAACATCACGGGATCGAATCCCGGCCATCAGCTGCCGCATCTCCCTGGCGGCACAATACTAGAGGCCCGTGTACTTAGGTCTCAGTGCACGTTAAAGGGGCCCTATAACGCTTTTCCATGTAGCCGTGGAATGGCTTTACTAAAGAAATTTATTGCCTCACGAATAGAACGCCGCAAAAATTTTTAGAATCCGTCCAGTACAAGCGGATATACAAAGATTTGTTTGTCGCACGCACTAATTGCTTTCTCTCTTCTCTAGCCCCGACGAAAGCGCTGGAAGCTAAGCAGGAGGGGATGGCACGGGAGAAGAAGGTACGGCACGCGCGCCTCCTGACCGTGAGAACATTTTTTTTTCTTCGAACGAGTGGCGTATTTCAGTGCGATAGAGCGCGCGCGCGCGCGCGCGCAGGCGAGTGGCGGCCTCTCGCGGCGGCCGCAGTAACTACTGAGCGCGCCATGTTCAAATCATCCAAGGGCGTGGAACCTGCCTGTGACGCCGACCGAAAGCATTATTTTTAGGAGCTAGTTGGCCAGGTTCTTAAGCTGGGGCAAAGTCCCGCGTCGTTAGCGTATAACCTTAGTTCCAGAGGCGCCCGCTACAGGCACAGCTCGCGCGAAATAGAAGTCTTCTTACTCTTTTTCTTCGAGAGCCTTGATATGATATTAATGTAGGCAAAACCACATATAGCATAGCCAACTGTAGCATGCGCACGCTCGCGCGAAAGAGAAGTCGTCTTCTTCTTGTTCTTCGAGAGCCTTGATGGTGATAATAACTCAGTCAAAACCCGATTATCCCCGAGCCAGCTCCTCAATCATCATTCACTTCGTGGATATGGCATAATTTTTGTCGGGAGAACAGGGAGCACTTTTTGCTGACTTTGCGAATTCATTGTAAATCCCAGGCCGCGTGCTGCGCTAAAATGTTTGGCACGCGTGTTCTCGGGAGCCTCGACCACCGATCGGCAGTGTTTTTTTTTTTTACCATGCTGAAAACGTGCTGCAGGGGCCTCTTACAGAATCCCAGGTAGTCGTAATTTCCGGAGCCCTCCATTACGGCGTCTTTCATAATCATATCGCTTCCGTTTCTATTTAATCCCTACATTGCATCACGAAACCATTGTACTCATATAGGCAAGCATCGTCAAGCGTGATGTATTACTGTTTCCCTCTTCTTCCTGTGCATTTTATTAGACATATTATAAAGAAGCGCCCTGTGCGAAAAATCATAGCCAACTAGCACAGCTTCAGTCCTTGCTTGTATGGCCTGTACTACTGGCACAAAGTGAAGAAGGCGTCCTTGAGTACCAGCCCCGTTTGTCGAGGCGCCCCACAAGGCAGCGTATTATCGCGATTGGTATCCTATAATCCTGTGTAACTCGGGCTATCTGAGCCGGAAATTGAATTTCAGCCCTCATGCCAAACATTGCAAAAGTCTAGCCGCTAAGCCACCATGACAGTTAAGAGCCGAATGTAAGCAAGTGCTATGAAAGAATGTACAGAAAAGTTTAGAAAACCTGGACAGTGGACATTGGTAAGGAATATTGTTGAAGGAATCTATGAATTATAAACACGAGGCAGGAGTCAGGGGAAGATGAAAAATTCTTATGAAGAGTTGACTAAACTGACTTAACCTAATTTACAAACAAGCGCATTTTGTCTCATTTCTTTCTTTCGTTTTGTCCCGTCCTGTGTCGCGGTTTAATCGAGATAAATACATTACGAGAGTGTAAGCTGAGAGAATAAATGTTTGAAGGTAGTGGTGCACCCAAAGATGTATGTGAACTCTGAACTCTAACCGATAGCGCTGTCTTTATGGGTAAAAAGCCGAAGACATATTGCGGCAGATGAAGGCTCGCCTCTCAAAGGGGCCCTGAAACACTTCTAACCATCGAATGGCTTCACTAAAAATGTTTATTGCATCACGAATCGACCGCCGCAAGTGTTTTTTTTTTTTTTTGCGATCCTTCAAGTATGAGCGGAGTTAGAGATTTGTCGCACGCTGTTATTGCTTTCTCTTTTTACTCGTCCGGACAAACGTGCCGGAAGCTAAGCTGGGAGGGATGGCACGGGGGACAAATCACGGCACGCGTGCGTCATCACCTTGAGCACATTTTTTTTTTTATTTTTTATTTTTTTTTGAGCGCGTGGCTAGCGTTGCATGACATCGCGAGCGCGCGCTCGGGCAGGTGGCGGCTTCCCGCGGCTGGCGCAGTAACTATGGAGCCAAGGACGCTCCAGTCAGACAATGACCGTGAATATGAGTCTATGGCGCGGTCATTTGAGTATATGGCATCATTTTACAGCAAAAGCTGTTATGAGATCTCAACAAGAGCCGTTCTTGGCGTCGTAGTTGCCCGTCGCCGCCGGTGTCCGTAACCGCTATCGCACGAAATAAGAAAAAAAAAGGAAATAAGAAAAGAACCCCAGGATGATGGAACGGGGTTCGAACTTCGGCCCCCTGCGTTGGAGCCCAGTAATCTACCTCGGAGCCATGCCGGTGCTTGACACGTCTTCGCAAAAAGACCTGATACAGGCTTCATGTCGGGAAGGAACCACGCTAACATATGTAACGTAGCGTGGTAGAAGAGTAAAATGACAACCAGGCGTCAGGCAACGCGAATTCCGTAACCAGACGTCACATAATGCGACTTGCTCAACGTGTGGGTTGTTGACTGCTTCCAACCCATTTCAAAGGACTCTGCCATAATTCTTCATCATCATCAGCCACAGAATCAACAAAGTGCGCATAATGCCTTACAGGTGTTTAGCGGGTACCAGGGTTCTCCGCATAATGACGAAAAATGTCATAGTGGCTGCTTCCCTACTTCAGAAAAATTACATTGACTTATAGTGAAGTGGGTTCCTCGCAAGTGCACTTCTATTGGTTGCCAAGGAGGCCCATAAGACCCCCATCGTCCATTTCCTCAGGGTCTCAATAAAGTTCTTTCCCCCCCTCTCTCTCTTTCTCACGTTAACGTATGAAAAAATCCGTAAACAGGGGGTGGGTTCCTGCCGTTTTTTGGATTCACGTTAACGTATGTTATACAGCGTGGTGCAGGAGTGAAATAACGACTGGGTGTCACACTATGCGAATTACTTAACCGTGGATCGTTTAAAGCTTCGAACCCCTTACAGAGGGCTCAGCCATAATTCTTCATCGTCATCAGCCTTCGCATCAACAAAGGGCACACAATTCCTTACAGATGATACCTCGCTTCCCCACGGAATTACGAATATTGGCGTAGTGGGTGCTTCCCAACTTCACAAAAAATATGATTTGTGGCGTAGTGGGTGCGTTGCTAGTGTACTTGTCCCAAGAGAGTTTATAACGGGTTCTAGAAATGCCGCTCTTCCTGCTTTCGCTGTGACTGTGCAGCGCTTTCTGCGCAGGCCTGTCGTTTTTTAAAGAGAACAGGGAGCGATTTATAGCTCACTTTTAAGAATTATTTGTAAATTCCAGGCGGCGTGCTGCGCTCTAATGCTCGGCTCGCACGTTCTCAGGAGCCTCTCCTATACCGATCGGCGGCATTTTCTCACCATGCTGACAAAGTTTTGCAGGGCCCCTTTAAAGGGTACCAATATGGGCTTGTTGGTTCATCGCAAACTGGCTTGTAGCATAGCGCGGAAACAAACGAGGGCAAAGACGAAGTTGCACAGGAAGAACCAAAGCGCTTGTGTTCTTCCTGTACTACTTCGTCTTTCGTCGCTGGCTTCGTCTCTTACTTACATTGACCTCTGTTTTCCTTTGGCTTCTGATTGTTTCATCCCAACTAAACGTAACAATACCTTATCTGTGATCATTCAATGTCCACATGGTTGTATGTGGAGAAGTAGCGTTACCCTTTCGAGGGTTCCTTATCATATTGCGATTATGGCCGAGAATTCGTTGAAATGTATGCGACAGACTAATTCCTCGTCGCATTTTTACGAACGCGCTCGAAGCTTTAGAACCGAATACTCGGTCTTGCGTAGCGACACTCATCATTGAAGATGGGACGATGGGGAAAGGAAGATGTGGAATAACTGAAGAAAGCACTTTGACACTCGTGCAGCGGAAACGCACGGCGTAGCCGTTCGGAACCTCGTTAGCCGACCGCGGAAACGCAAGGACTGATTGCGCAGGCTGCAGGTTCTTTGTGAAAGAAACGGGGAGCCATGGGGACCTTTGGCATGAGCTGTGCCTTCGTGGGTCGTGCGGCTCGTGCCCCCGGGCTCGTTAGAACGCGCGCCTTTGCGGCAAGGGGAGCTCGGGAAGACCCCTCATCCTTTTCAGCGACGGCTTAATTAGAACCGCCTGTATTCTTCGCCTGGAAAGCCCGTGGGTGTCTTGGCAAACCGCTGGCAGCGAGGATAGCGTCTCGATCCCTTGACTTACCGATTCCTCGGATTACCACTGTAGCGTAGCAATCTTTATTCTTAGAGTAATTATAAAGTAAGGATGTACAACTAAACGAAACATTAAAGTTATAATGGACCAAATTTTGAAGAGGTGGACGAATGTAGACGGAAAAGTGAGTGCGATGTCCAATAGGGAGGTTAAAAAAAAAAACGAGAGAGAAAGACAGATGGGAAAAACAAAGCTGTCTAGCTAACTTTTTTTTACAGTGTTTCATTCAGTCTTGATTTCCCTTTTTAACAGCGAAGCTATTGAAGGCAGCCGCAATTTGTGCTGCCTATCAGAAAACTATCATCATCATCATGAACGGGCATGTGCCACAGAAAATGGGCTAGTCCCACTACTCACCACTGGTGGACTAAGAGAGAGAGAGAAAGCTGTAGAAAGAAAGACAGAGAAAAAGCTAAGAGAAGTAATGGCAATAAAGGCACAAAAATATAGAAAGACAGAGAAATATAAAGAAAGAGAAAGAAAGAGAAACACATATAGGGAGAGAAATAAGCACAGAGAGAACGAGGTACAAAAAAAAATGAAAATATCAATAGAGAATTAAAGAAATGGAAAGAGAGAGAAACAGCAGACCTAAAGAAACGGATGAAAGAGAAATAAAGATTAAAAATGGCGGGAAAGAGAAAGAAAGAGATGCCAAGTAGACATACTAGAAACAAAATGAAGCGAAACTTAAGGAGAAGAAAGAAGGCGAAAATAGTGAGAAACAAAGACTGCCACCCAGCTGCGCTGTTCTTTCAGGCTTGGCACGAATACAGTGCGAAGCTGCCATACTAGGGAACGGGAAAGGCAAGGGCGGCTGCGAGAAGAGCCCGAAGTGATGGAAGCCCTACGCCAACGACGACGTGCCCGTAGATCTATGGGTGGTGCGAACGCTCGGTTCTGGACTTTGGACATCCGTGTCTTGACTAACCTAGCTAAAGCCTAGCAACAACCTAGAAGCAACCGTATTAGGCTTAAGAATCGTCCAGTTTCCATGTTTCAAGCCTTGAGCGACTTGGTGTATGCTTCACCAATTTTTTCACCTAAGCTGAATGTACGTGAGCACTCATTCTAAAAAAACAGGGCGTACAAACACGGACACATGAGCACATTTCGTACTTCATCAATAAACAGAACCGACATCATTTATTTAGCTGGCGTACACAGTCGGATATCTTTCTAGAATAGAAAGTTCTTGACGGATCAGTGGACCAAAGATGTCTTACTTTAGATTGAATGCAGGATGAGTGCCTAAGAGGAGCAGTGGCGAATACGCGAGTCAACTTCCAAAAGGTATTGCGGGAACGTCGACGTGAACGTTACCCGCACCTTCTATACCCACGCGGCGCTCAAACATGTACTCCATAACTAAAGAATGAAATAATATTAAGAGCACAGACTTTTATGTACACTTGATTCAAATTACAGGCACCGCGTGTAGCGGCGCTAATCAATTGCGTTTCAGGAAATCAAAAGGCAACCTCAGCTCACGGAACATCATTTTCCAATTTATCAGTACCGCGTCCGCAGAGACAGAAATTATTTGCGACTTGCCTTCTGTCAGCGATCATCGAATAAGTGGCCTGCCTTGCCGCTATCCGGTTCCGATTATTTGATGCTACTTTAATTGTTTGTCGCTTGCTTTGCGAACGTGCCTTACGCTATATTAGTTAATGTTACTTGGTGAACGAGTTTGAAATTGCAACACGTGCTCGTCATTTTATCAATGAGTTTAGCACTGTAGAAGGACACGAACGAAACTCATTAACTCGGCTAAACTGGGGCTTCAACCTGATGCCGTGCAATCCAGGTCTCTCTCAAAGCAGCGTGGCACCTTTCGAATTACGTTTGTTGTTAGGTTTTCTGCACGATCAAATCAAAGTGAGTTCCACGCAAAGTGAAAGCTGTACGGACTGGGGAGCATTGATTCGCCCTTGTTTCCCTTGTGTTTATCTTCTCTATATCTGCTCTTTCGTGCGGTTTTAGGCAATTTCCCTGTGGTTCCGTGATATTTTACATGCTTTTCTTCTCTTTTCTTTTCTTGTGATTATCTGATTTGTGTTGCGATTATCTATTTTGTGTCGTATGGTCCCCTGGGTGTGTCCAGATAAGATCGAACACGAGGTCCCGCTCACCATTCCCGATTGTGATGAAATTTACTGTAGGTCTAGGCACTACAACCAGAACAATGGTTTCGCAGTTAGTTTTGCGAAAAAAAATTGTTCGCCTGAAAAAAAATATATATAAATTTTGGCCGCAAAAGACGCTTTTCCGCCAATTTCGCGATTTCTTAATTTTGAGCGCATCTACGGAAAAAACGGTGCACTTCTTCGTCACAATATTTATTCCCCTTAAAGAACAAGTGAAATAAAATCTTATGAGTCTATTATTTCCCTTGCTTGTCGAAGCACGTTTGAATAAAAAAATCACAAACTTACAAAATGCCTTTATTTCAGGAATTTATTGCTGCAAGCAAGTTAAAGTGAGAATAATAAAAATCGGTACATATTAACTTTGATACTTTCGCTCTCTTTTAAAATAATTTGCGTGGTTTTATCGCACTCCGTTTTACTCGATAATTGGGCTGAAACGTAAGTGATTTACCAAAAACGCCGAACTTTAAAAATGATTTTCTGAAAAAGGCCATTTTAAATTTTTTTTTTAAGAATCCCTCAGATTGAAGTCAAGGACGTCATCTACTATTGTGCAGAAAAAGAAACGTTGCATTATTTTGGTTGCTAACAAGTTATAGTGCGTCAAATGTGACCATGCCAGCCCAGCGGCCACGTCGTTCGTTATGGGCTGAAACTCGAATATAAGTTGCTAAAAATACTTGTACGTGACATAATCACAAACCAGCAGCTCCACACCAACAAATGAGCAGCCCGGTGTCATGGTTAAGCAAGCTTTGTCTTGGGATCAGCCGCTTGACAAACCCGCAGCAGCGGCCGCTCGATGCTGAGGGCACTCACATTACATGACTGCCGCTTCGACTGCGGATGAGCTCCGCTTGAGCGCCAAACTACGCTCAGAAGACAAACGAGAGAAGGAATGCATCACTGTGAAAGTTAAAGGCCGTTAAGTGTCAACAAATGTCATAGTATGCAACGAAAACCCTGCCGGCGATTTCCCAGTGAACGCCTCCAATAGTGCGCTCATGTGTTGCTTTCTCTCTTCGGATGGCCTAAATATAATTAGGTTCATTCTATGAGCAACATATGGCACAAAAGAAAGCCATTGACATCTAAAGAAAGCTGTCATACGTGCTTCCGATGGTCGAGCAACTCAAACTGCAGTTGTTCATCACGTGCCAGAACACTTGTGTCAGCCGGCTATGAAAAGAAGTGTGTCCAAGTCCTTTACTTCATTAAAGAACCGCTTTTACAATACTGTATTGTTGGGCGTCCGCAGATAGAATATTCAACGCAAGTCGAGCGTTTATCACGATATTATGCGGCTTCGGGCATAACAGCAGGGAAAAAAAATACATCCGTACTGTATTGAAGGCGCTCACAGGGAAATTGCCGGCAGAGTTTTCGTTGCATATTATGACATTTGTTGGCACTTAACGGCCTTTAACTTTCACAGTGATGCATTCCTTCTCTCGTTTGTCCTCTGAGCGTAGTTTGTCGCGCAAGTGGAGCTCATCCACAGTCGAAGCGGTACTCATGTATTGTGAGTGCCCGCAGCATCGAGCGGCCGCTGCTGCGGGTTTGTCAAGCGGCTGATCCCAAGACAAAGCTTGCTTAACCATGACACCGGGCTGCGCATTTGTTGGTGTGGAGCTGCTGATTTGTGATTATGTCACGTACAAGTATTTTTAGCAACTTATATCCGAGTGTCAGCCCACAACGAACGACGCGGCCGCTAGGCTGGCATGGTCACATTTGACGCACTATAACTTGTTAGCAACAAAAATAATGCAACGTTTTTTTCTGCACAATAGTAGATGACGTCCTTGACTCCAATCAGAGGGATTTTAAAAAAAAATTAAAAATGGCCTTTTTCAGAAAATCATTTTCAATGTTCGGCGTTTTTGGTAAATCACTTACGTTCAAGCCCAATTATCGAGTAAAACGGAGCGCGATAAAACCAATTATTTTAAAAGAGAGCGAAAGTACCAAAGTTAATATGTACCGATTTTCATTATCCTCACTTTAACTTGCTTGCAGAAATAAGTTCCTGAAATAGAGGTAGTTTGTGCGGTTTGCCAAATTTGTGATTTTTTTCTTCGAAAGTGCTTCGACAAGCAAGAGAAGTAATACACTCATACGATTTTATTTCACTTGTTCTTTAAGTGGAATAAATATTGTGACGAAGAAGTGCACCGTTTTTTCCCTAGGTGCGCTCAAAGTTCAGAAATCGCGAAATTAGCGGAAAAGCGTTTTTTTTTTTTTTTGCGGCCAAAAGTTGTATATTTTTTTTTCAGGCGAACAAAATTTTTTTGCGCGAAACTAACTGCGAAACCATTGTTCCGGGTGTAATGCCTAGACCTACAGTAAATTTCATCACAATCGGGAATGATGACCGGGACCTCGTGTTCGAAACGCCAGCGTCAGGAGTTACGTCTAACTCCTGACGCTGGCGTTTCGCTGTCGCGCACCTGGCTCACACACATGAATTAGCCCGTCGGCGAAGCTGTCGTTCACGGGCAAGCGTGCGCTGGTGTTCCAAAGGTGCAACCTGCTCGGGTTATCTGTATGGAACGTGGGACCTGCGTGAGCCAATCGCGAGACATGAGACGACTTAGAATAACAGAGAGCTGAGCTAGTTGGTACGTATTCATTCTAAAAAGAGACAGGGCGTGCAAACACGGACACAAGAAAGAGATCAGGACACCACAAACGCCGACTAACAACTGAAGAGACGCGCAACGGCTGAAAAGAAAGAAGGCACGAAAACTTATCTGCGCATGCCCATGCAACCGGCGAACCTATCAATCCGGCACGCGTGGCGGTCTACGTGGAAGATAACTGTTAAGGCATTTGATTTCATCTTTATGCAAGTTAATCGACGGTTGGCCCACGCATGCGCTACCACTATTCTCGATATGCCATGCTTCAATCATCAGGCGCGTTTCTTCATTTCTATGCCGGTACAACACTGCGCATTCATCGAATTTTGGCGTGCACTTACAATCTCGACAATGTAAAGATAGATTAGAAGGTGAGCCTCCTGTTAGCGATCTCTTATGTTCCAACAATCTCTGGTTAATGCATCGGCCCGTCTGTCCTACGTAGAAGCGGCCGCAGCTGAAAGGGACCTTATACACCACACTCGTACGGCAATCAGTGAATTTGTTGGTGTGTTTTACGAAACAATTATTGGTCCGCTTCTTGTCTTTTACTCGCTCATTCTTCCTCTGCACAGCGGCACAAATCTTACCTAGCTTATTGGCAGCCGTGAAAACAACATTAACGCCGTATCTACTTCCTACTTTCTTTAGCCTGTGATATATGCAATGAATGTACGGAATACCTACGACACGTTTCTTCCTATCGCTTTCTGCAACCATGCTCGGACTTAACACAATAGACTTCTTTAAACGCTCAGCGACCGTGGCCACTGCATCACGAGGATACCCTACATCTAAAAGACGCGTAACCTGTGCGCTAAAGCTATCACTCATTTTGTGCTCACACGACTTGGTGAGGGCTGATTTAAGGCAATACATGGCGATGCCGTTTTTTACAACCTTCGAGTGCTTCGACGAAAAATTTAACAGCGGTTTGGAAGATCTAGGAGAATACTGCCAGCACACGTGGTTCTTCTGGAACGTTAAGGATATGTCTAGAAATTGTATTCCATTATTCTGAGGCACCTCTTTAGTAAAGCTCAGCCCTCCTCCATTTAATTCAAATTTTTCGCTCACGGAAGTTACCACCTTTTCAAAGTCCTCATCACTACAAAAAATCAAGTAGTCGTCCACATAACGAAAAACCTTAATAACCGAATTACCTAAGGCGCCTTCCAAACGATTGTCAATCTTGCTAAGGTATAAATCACTAAGAACCGGAGCAACCTTAGAACCAATACATATCCCTGATTTCTGCACATAAATGCCTTCCTTCCAACCTAGAAGCGTCGACTTTAAATACATAGAAAGGATTTCTAGAAATGCCCCGGTAGAAACACCACATTTATCGGTGAAAACCGTCTGGTCGCCTTGTTCGTTAATACAATCATTAACACATTTTAACAAGTGCCCTTGCGAGGAACCCACTACGCTATAAATCATTGTAATTTTACTGAGACCCAGAGGAAGTGTATCATGCGCTTATGGGCTTCCTTGGCAACCAATCCAAGTGCACTTGCGAGGAACCCACTACGCTATAAATAATTGTAATTTTTGAGATGTAGGCCAGCAGGCACTCTGCCATTTTTTGTCATTCTACGGAGAGCGTTGGTACCTGCTAAACCCATGTAAGGCATTATGCGCACTTTGTTGATGCTGTGCCTGATGATGAAGAATTATGGCAGGGTCCTTTGTAATGGGTTGGAAGCATTCAACAACCTGCTCGTTGCGCAATTCGCATAAATGTGACGCCTGGTTACAGAATTCGCGTTGTGCTACGCTTGGTGCTTATTTTACTCTTCTACCACGCTATATTGCATATGCTAATGTGGTTCCTTCCCGACATGAAGCCTGTATAGGACCTTTTAGCAAAGCAGTTTCAAGCACCGGTATGGCTCAGAGGTTGAATACTGGGCTCCCACGCAGAGGACCCAGGTTCGAACCTCGTTCCATCCTGGAATTTTTTTCTTATTTAGTTTTTTTTTCTTATTTCGAGCGATACTGGTTACGGACACCGGCGGCGGCGGCGGCGGCGGCGGCGGCGGACAACTACGGCGCCAAAAACGGCCGGTGAAATGATCTCATAACAGCTTTCGCTGTAAAAACGGCATCGCCATGTATTGCCTTAAGGTGGCGGTTCCACTACCACCATCTTGCCAATAGTTCGAAAAACGACAACAGACGACGCCACTCATCCACGTTTGCAGAAAGCGAGAAAATTGCGCGCGCAAGTATGGTCAGCGTCGCCTCGCGCGTGTTTTATATGTTATATGTCGCGCTAGGTGACGGAAATCGGCCGACAAAAAGCAAGGAGCACAAACGCGGACGGCGTCTTTCACCTACAATCGGGGCCAACTGTTGGCGTCGTTTCAACGACATGACGATAAGTGCCCCAGTTTGTAAGGACAAACGCTCGCTTACTATTGCAGCCCTTGAGAAAGGACAGCGCAGCGTCTAAATACAATCGCTTGAGAACAAAAGAAAAAAAAACACGCACACACACGCACACTGGTGCGTACAACAGCGTGCTCTCACACACGCTCTCACCCACACGCACGCGCTACGCTCTCACTAACCCACTCACTCACATAATATAATGTCCCTCAGTGAAATAGTATTGAACAAAACATCAATCAAACGCTTCGCAGCGTTTCAGTGGAATTGCACGGCCGCTACTAAAACAATCAATTTAGTTCATTTTAGCGGCCATGCCAGTGACTTTTATAGCATCGCGCGAGCGCATGTCTTTTGTGTGTGTGTGTGTGTGAGGAGGGGGGGGGGGGCGTGCTTTTGCTTATTACAAGTGAAGGAGGAAAAAATGGACAGACAGATTTCAGCAAATTATAATTCGAGAGTTATCTGCGAAATTTCATCCTCTCAAACTGCAATAAACGGTTACCAAAATAAAGTACATCTTCATGATCAGTTGAACACATGACTACCACTAATTACCGGAGTTAGAACCTCCTAGAACACATACTTCTGCCAGCGAGACGTCTGACAATGAATGCGTTTGCGTGAGGAAGAAGACAATGATTTATCCATGTGAGGCATGATTTTTTTTCTCTTGGGAAGTAATAAACCAAGATGGTTTGTGCGTTGGAGGGCAAGACACCCCGTTATTTTCGTCTCTGTTCTCATTTGTAACCTTTCGCGACGCTGTGCAGGCGCGTTCGTGGTCGTCTCGCACGAGCGTTTACAACGATGAAAGCCAGGCGCAAGACGCGCGTAGTCACACATACTGCTGACTGCACTTCTTGTATAGCTTCCACAGCGTTGCATATTTTGTATGAAACTGAGTATAGCTACATCGGCCAGCGTAGGCGTGCACACGAGGGGGCTGGGCGCCCCCCCCCCCCCCCTGTGGGAGGGAAAGAATACAACATTTATTGCCCCGCCACGGTGGTCTACTGGTTATGGCGCTCGACTGCTGACCCGAAGGTCGCGGGATCGAATCCCGGCTGCGGCGGCTGCATTTTCGATGGAGGCGAAAATGTTTGAGGCCCGTGTAGTTAGATTTAGGTGCACGTTAAAGAACCCCAGGAGGTCGAAATTTCCGGAGCCCTCCACTACGGCGTCTCTCATAATCATATCGTGGTTTTGGGACGTTAAACCCCAGATATTATTAATACAACATTTATTGGTAGAAATAAGTCGCTATTGGGGGTGGGCCTCCTAGTCCGGAAGACCATTGGCTCTTGCCGCCGCCCGGGCACGACGGTCGACCAGGGCTTGTTGCTGCACTGGGTCAGAGCTGGACAGGGTCGCCCTGGGGGCTTACATGACCGGTCATGTAGGCTTTTACAGAATCCAGTTTCTATTTATGCTTGTTCTATAAAAGCATGAATACACCTATTTGTTGTGGAAAGCTGTGGTTTTCCTTTATTTCGACTTACAGGCACCATCGACAAGTTTTCTATTTAGGTTGCCGCAAAAGTTTTTCAACAAAATGTTCGTCAGTAGCATATGTATCGGCACTATTTTGTTCATGTGGCCACTCTCACGTGCGTCTAAGTCAGGTTATTCTTCCTTGACCAGACATTGCACTGCCCGCCTTGTACTTTGCTACGAACTAGTTGTTATCCGAACATTAGTAGTAGTTCTGGCTACGCAGCAAGCCGCTTTACGACAAAGTAGCAGTGCGCAACAGCGTTATCCCCACTAGGTAGAGTAGTCCTCCTCAGTCGAACTGTTTCCTGACACCGTAGCGCTCATTAGTGGCAAATACAGTGATCGTCTTATCCGAAGTGAGTGCGTCTTTTCACAAAGCACAATATAACTTTTCCAGGGTCCCGTACATTGAATATTCTGCCACGTTGACTAGAACGTTCTGCATCTTCAACAAAGTCTCGCTTCTGTCGCATCGTTGCAACTAGGATGTAATTACCTGATTGGGTACAACTTACCACTACTGGTCAGTGGAAGTTGTCGGCACAGTGCTCGACAGGCATACTTTGAAAATTCCGGCAATGACAAGCTTTCATACGTTCACCATTGTGTCCCCTTTGAAGCGGCGCTACATACGTATCATTCACACGGCATGTCAGCGTCCTTCCTTTCACAATTTCGAACCTCACAGGCACGAAAACACTCAAAGGAACGCGCAAAATACGAGCAGCTGAACCACAAAGAGATGCACATTACTAAAGACGTGCCGGGGAACACTGGTTCTAAGAACGCGTGACGAACGCGCAATCTTCCTGCATACCACGGTGTAAGATATATACTCTTTAGGTGTGGACACTCCTCGGCTTGCATGCAGAGCGCGTTCGACCAGATAAAGTAACAACGGCGCGCGTCTGTTGGTCCGGTGACCGCATCGGGTATCTAGCGGCGGGAAGACGCAACTTAAAGAAAGAAAATGCTTTCTGCACCGTTGCTATAGCAACCGACGCAGTCGGCGGCAACGCCGGCGTCCGCTGCATGTCTTGTTTTTCGCTCGTGAAAAACGCGGTATGCGTTTCTAACTTGAGTTGCTGGCGTGCCGTAGCCGCGTTCGCTGACTAGGAAATTCAGATTTCCCGCGAAGCGCCAGTTGCTACGGGAACGCGTTTTTGTTTTGAAGTTGCATCTTCCCGCCGGTAGGTATCCGCTGCCGTCAGCGGTCCGACGGGCTCTCGGCGTTGTTACTTTATCTGGTCGATCGCGTCTCGCGAGTGTCCTCACCTAAAGAGTATATATCTTACACCGTGCTGCATACCGAAACCATTTGCCGCTTGATGAGACCGCCCCACCTGCTGACGTGGGGCGAGTGGAAAGGGTTTATCACTAAGCCCTCCTCCTTTTACGGTTGGTGTTCGTTACGCGCGGCGACTAGACTTAGCTAGTGAAGCAAACTAATTCATGCCTGTTCTACCCGTTTTATTATGTTTAATTGCGCCACTTTTGGCGAACGCTTGAACTCGCATAAAGCAACTTGATGTTTCATTTCATAGATGGAGCTACCACCAAAAAACGCCTGTGAGACTTATGATTCATTGAAAATATTTTGTTTGAAGCACTGAATGGTCAACTTAGTGAGCACAAGTAGATAAAAGACACAATATGCCTCTACTAATGTGCAATACTTGTTGGCAATTAGCGTCTAAATGAAAAAAAAAGCGAGTTTCTACGGTATTGGTCAGCAGGAAAATTACGTAAATTCACTGCTGTCTTGCAGGTTTCCTAATAAAGATAAAGGAATTTTCTCTTCATAGAATCATAGAAAGGGCCTTGCTTCTTCATCATGTAGAAGTTCACAGTATCAGCTTGTATAGTTTTGTCGCTTCATCGGTAATGCGTGACCAAGTACAGCCATAAACTGCCGCATTGACACAATAATAATTCATCAAGTTTTCGTCAGAACACAAAGCAACTTCGCATGGAAAATAAGTGTAATGTAGTCTACGTAGCCAATAAATATTATTGTTCTGCTTTGAAAAGTAAAAAAGATATTCTCACAAAAACTTTTAATATTTTGCCCATTTTTATTGGAGCGTAAATAAATTACTAATTATTTTATGGCTAATATCTCTTCATAGAAACCTTAAATAGCACTTCTTCTAAAGACACGGTAAATTTGGTCATGTTATGTTGAACAGTTTCGCCGTACTGGCAGTACAACGGAGGCTTGTACAACGAAAATGCCTTTTGTTGCTCACACTATTTTCATTGCTATTAGGTAACGCTTCCGAACAGGCATTAACACCAGGTGTCATTAGAAAGCGGAGATCATAAGCTTTCTGAATTATTACAATTAATATTTATTTGTCAAGCGCAGCGAGCACAGTGTGTCCGCAAACAATGCGTAAAATGCGGAGGGGGGTTCGCCGGAGTGGGACCGCCACCTTAAGTCAGCCCTCACCAAGTCGTGTGAGCACAAAATGAGTGATAGCTTTAGCGCACGGGTTACGCGTCTTTTAGATCTAGGGTATCCTCGTGATGCAGTGGCCACGGTCGCTGAGCGTTTAAAGAAGTCTATTGTGTTAAGTCCGAGCATGGTTGCAGAAAGCGATAGGAAGAAACGTGTCGTAGGTATTCCGTACATTCATTGCATATCTCACAGGCTAAAGAAAGTAGGAAGTAGATACGGCGTTAATGTTGTTTTCACGGCTGCCAATAAGCTAGGTAAGATTTGTGCCGCTGTGCAGAGGAAGAATGAGCCAGTAAAAGACAAGAAGCGGACCGATAATTGTTTCGTAAAACACACCAACAAATTCACTGATTGCCGTATGAGTGTGGTGTATAAGGTCCCTTTCAGCTGCGGCCGCTTCTACGTAGGACAGACGGGCCGATGCATTAACCAGAGATTGTTGGAACATAAGAGATCGCTAACAGGAGGCTCACCTTCTAATCTATCTTTACATTGTCGAGATTGTAAGTGCACGCCAAAATTCGATGAATGCGCAGTGTTGTACCGGCATAGAAATGAAGAAACGCGCCTGATGATTGAAGCATGGCATATCGAGAAGAGTGGTAGCGCATGCGTGAGCCAACCGTCGATTAACTTGCATAAAGATGAAATCAAATGCCTTAACAGTTATCTTCCACGTAGACCGCCACGCGTGCCGGATTGATAGGTTCGCCGGTTGCATGGGCATGCGCAGATAAGTTTTCGTGCCTTCTTTCTTTTCAGCCGTTGTGCGTCTCTTCAGTTGTTAGTCGGCGTTTGTGGTGTCCTGATCTCTTTCTTGTGTCCGTGTTTGCACGCCCTGTCTCTTTTTAGAATGAGACGACTGCAAGGGTGCTCCCTTAAAGTGCTCCGCAATTGAAATGTACATGAACGAAGAAATCAACCTAGCTTTCCCACGAGATGCATGGAGTTTTCACTGGTAGAGAGTCTGGGGTGCCAGAACATCGGTCAATGGTTCTGGCGTCGCAGAGAGCATCGCTTGCCTGAACCGTCGGTGCGTCTCTATAAGCCTGGTGCCTAGCCTACGGATCACTAACACTGGGTACAAACTGCGCGGGAAGACTGAACCTATACCAATTACTTCACAAGATTTTACCGGCTGAATATCAGGCACGAAGTTCACTCATTCATCGCTATATTACATGCATTAAACAGGGTGGCAAGGATTTTTGGGACTCCTTGTAAAAGTATACACTCATTGCCTTGCAGAAAAGCTCTCGCATTAACAGCTCAGTTGACATCGCAAAAAAAAAAAAGAATAATGCCCGTGATTTTTCTTTACAATGAAGTCAGGTAGGTCGGAAGGCTGTCTAAAAACATGCTGCCGTACCAACTAGCCCAACTTTCAATACTGTTGTCTAAAAACTTACGCCTATTTCACACGCTCACGTCCCCTTTCCTCTTCATAAGCACAGGGTGGCCAGCTGGAGATCTCTTCTCGTTAAGATGCCGATATTTCCTTTCCAGATATATATATCCCTGCGTTTTTCTCATTCGCTGCAGTAGCCCATTCCTTAGTAGTGCCACCTTACATAAGCCAGTACCGCCACCTATCTTCGTAAGAAAGAAAAAAAAAACAATCTATGCCTAGCTACGATGTAAAAAAATGGCACAATGTGTCCAAAGAAGGCAGCAATCGACCAGGAGCCCTTGTAAGGGCCTATCGACCCGGCAGAACCATACGACACCTGGCGCCTAACGATGGTCCTCCGGCCCGTACGTTTTTACACCTTGGAGCAACTGGGACAAACAAAACACAGAGCACGGCCAGGCGGTAGTTTCAGGGGAGAGGTTTACGAGGCAGAACATCCGGTGGCCGCTACAAAAGACCAGAGAGGGCGCAGCAGTAAAGGGAGAGAGGAAGGCGTTACTTACGGCCGCCGTTCATTGAGAGCCATAGCGGTGAGGCCCAGTAAGAAACACGGTAGTGCATACGCCTGAAAAGAAAGCTGATTTCTACTTTCTTTGACCCTGCTCCCGTTTGAATAAAGCAGATAGCCAATGAGATTAGGACTCGCGGCTTCGAAGCGTCGTTACTTTTCAGGCTCACGTATTTTCCCAATCTTGTCTCACTCACCGTTCACCTCGGCGTACTTTTCTTTTTTTTTTTTGCTTGCTGTCCCAGACTACGAGACAACTTTTCAAGCGGTTGCGCTTGCGTACGTTGACTGCATTTGTTTTGTTTTTTATTGTTTTTTGTTGCGTTATGTCAGCCTTCTTTTAGGCACAGGTGATTTGTTTGTGTTTGCTTTAAATGGCATGCAAGTTAATAAGATACTAAAGCTAGTTGTGATGCAATCCCTTTTTAAAATAATATTACACGCGGTGTCCTATATGACCAAAACTTGAGTTCATTAAGCGTAACATGATGTTCTCACAAAAGATAATATATAGGCATCACTTTTTTGCTGTACCAAACTTCATCTCAGATGTAATTATGGTTACGACAGCAAATCAGTAAGAACACCTGTACCACGCCTTAACGTTGGTACCTGAGCCTGCCGTTCACGGCAGTGAATTGTGAAATTAGGATTGCGTTCTTTTTCCATTTCTGCCGCCGCTCTCTGTAAAGCTTTTGAGTATTGAAATGTTTATTCTTGTGCTGCTCTTGGACTTCTGAAAAACAAGGACATTTGTCGCGTAGATTTCTGTGTGTTTGACGCCGTCATGAAGTACGTGGCGTAGACTTTCGATCACTCAACCCTCGCTTTAAAATCAACCTTGGATGCTGTATTCGGTAGCATCAAAACTGAACAATAGAGCGAACGCCAAATAACAGCGTTCTCTTCTTGCTGGAGTTCCAGACACCTATTCAACGAGCGGAAAGTCCGAATTGTTCTGTTTAACGCACTCTGAGGCAAACGTTTTGTGCGCAGTATGGTCAATCCGCGAGCCACAGCGAAAACAAGCGCTGTAGTCACATATCAATGCGCTCTTTTCTGTTTAGCTTTGACGCTTTCGGTCAAGTCTCTTTGAAGACTGTGATTTCGATAAGCAGAGAAGCACGCAAGCCTCCCAGAAAAAGGCGGAACTTAGGGGCTCACAAAGGAAGAAGAAAGCCCACGGAAAGAAAGTTATGTGACGCTACTGCTCTAGTGCCAAGCCATGAGAATTCAAGCTGTTGCGGCCGAACTGTCACGAGGGCGCAATCACAAAGGAAGCACCACCTACCGTGCCTTGCCCCTCTTCTCCTTTTACCTTAAGACTTAGTGACACCCGAGGAATCGCATGCGGTTCAACACGAAGAAGTGTGAGATGCTGCGCCGTTTGGACCAGATGGGCTGATTCTCACAGTGTGTGTGCACACAACGCGGACGAACGCATTTGTAATGCAGATTGGAGAACCCGCACGTTTTCACGGGTGGTTTCCTGTAAGGTGTGTGGACCATAGTGTCGACTTCAGAGCTGTTTTTAACGGAGGCAGAGATCGCGAAACTTGAGCGTTTCATTCATTCTCTAAGTCGGAAACAAGCGGCGATTTCTATGTACTATACCGTGTTTCCGTCATCCATTTTAGAGAGGAGCGAACGCGAATACCGTTCTCACATGTTCTTCTCTCTCTCTTTCCCAAGTTTAAGTACCTTTGTTCGAAAATGACTGGTTCTGTATTCTGCTTAGATATAGTGATTGTGCATCACAGGGACCATTCAACGAACACTTAAGCACATTTGTAAGTTGTTTGTTTAGTAGCGAAGGCAATGCCTTATTTGAAAATCCACTACGCAACTTTAGCCCTGGAAACAGTCCGCATATTTTACTAACTCCAATTCCTGATTTTCTGCTGGGTGCCTTGAAGCAGAACATATTATCATGTGCGCTTATTCTTATACGTGCCCGAAACATTCCTAGCTATCGATTCTGAGTACTATCACCTGTATATTGCGAGGTGAATATTTTCGCCATTTTTAACACGAAAGTGTTTTATGCCGGGGTCCACCAAGTACATCCGTCACGGATATGACGTTATAAAATGGACGCCAACAGGTGAGAAAGAAAAAACCAAGAAAAATATACCCCGCTGGGAATCGAACCCACGACGTTGCGGCCGCGACGGCAAGCGCCCGACGCTCTACCGAGTAAGCTAACTCGGGAGATGCCAGACACGGCGCGAACGCGCCTTATATCTTTCACACATTCTCTTTCACGGCGGGCGGAGCGGGGCGGTGCCGCCGTCTGTGAGGTGTGAAAAGAAGTAATGCTTCACGATCGACACTTACTAGCGTTTCCTCCGAGATTGCACGCGATATCGGAGGTAATGGTTAAAGCGTCTCGATACCAGAGAGGTAGACTGGCCGCGCTGGCGTCGCCGAGTTACGTTCTTTGCCTTTGGCTTCGTGTTAGCGTGCGTCGGCTCATCGGAGTAGTGCAGCTTCCACGTGCAGCAACGGGATTTCTCCGCGGCCGACTGCTTCAGTTGTGAGAGCACTGACTAACAAAACTGCTGCAGTATGCGTTGCAGAAAGGACGCGATTTCGACGGGCGAATGTCGTGCCTTGGTGGAGCGGGAGCCGCGCCTGCGAGACAGAGGCCAGCGGAACGCACGCGTTTGCGGCTCAGGCTACGAACCTCTACCTCCCGTGTTGCTGAAGCGCAGTGTGTTATGTATGCATGAGCACAGGCGTCGGCTACCCATTGCTAGAAAGCGCACACCGTGCCGTTTCTCTCCTTAATTGACGACGCTTTGAAGAAGCGCATACTGGCTACCAGTGTTGGTTATGAGCTTGTTGATATCATCCTTACGCGGGATTCACTATTCGTTGTGTCCAAATATATGTTCACATCGTCAGCTACCACAACGGTTTAATAATGATCATGGGCGTTAGTCGTCGCGATAGAGACATGCTGTCAACATGGGTCCATCCACGTCAAACGGTGCTATAGCTGCCAAACACGAATAGACATTGTACAAGCTCTCATATATCACTACCACGACCTGTTTTTTTTTTATGTAGCGGCCGTGTCACTACACAATAAGCACTACTTCTGTGAAGACACGTTTAACTTTCGTGTTATACCGATTCCTATGACGGAGGGATCAGCCATGTTTTTTTCTTATAATGCCCTTCTATACTAAGGGACACCTTTCTATGGCAATGAAGGGAAAGCTACAGAGCCACAATGCACGTATCCTACTGCTTGTGAATGTAGTCCCACAATTACGTCCGTATTTTCTGCGTGAGATATATAAAATCCTCCATTTTCTACATGTAGCTTTTTGAGACGGAACGCAGCGCACACAAGCGAGATATTTGTATTTCTTCTACTTCATACGTTGTCGCTTTGCGTTTTTGCGTGCGTGAAAAAGTCGCGCCTTTTACCCGTACCTTGATGGATGCAACGCTAGCCATCACTTTCCACGGCGTTACGAGACGCGCGACAAACCGGACTACTTCGCGTAGCAGTACATGTGCAGGCGCTCCGCCCCCGTAGCTTTTCCTTCATTGCCACAGAAAGTTGTCCCCGAGTATAGCTATGTACAGCCACCTTTTAGGCTTCCACAACACCGTTGCCGTGTATATATGTTTTAACAGCCATTCTTTATTTTTTGTGCGTTTCTCAGTGGTATGTTTATCGCCCGTATTACGAGTACTGCATTTATTTTTTATTTCGCGTATTTTGTAAACTTCGGGAGGGGCGTTACGATGTTGGTATTAAGAAAAATACAGAAACATGATGAAGAATTACTTGCACACCGAAATTTACACTGAGTGCACTTGCACAAAAGATATAGGTTATGATATTGGTTATGAGATGCCAAGACCACGACGATTAAGCTGCTGAAAATATGTGCAGTCTCGTTCGCTGCCCTGTAGAAGGAACAAATAATAAAAAAAGAAAGACGAAAATGAAAAGCCTAGTGCACTGTAATGACTTGAAAAAGAGTAAGCCTTGCATCGAGAGGCTTGAACCTCCTATATTCTTCACCGAATCCCATTTTTAAATTTACTTTTATTCAAGCGGAGGATGGTGCGAATGAAATCGTCTGGATAAGTTCAGTAAGCTCTCGTCAAGCTCTCATATACCAGTAACATACGACTTTTGCGCGCTTTCGAAGAAGCCATTCCGGATTTTGGTCTAACCTATGGTCTAACGATGACACTTGGTAACGCCTAGCTCCATCTGCAGGCACACTTCCTAGCACTCTTACACCGTTGCTAGCATTGGCTGTCCCGTAAACACTATCCTGGGAAATGGCGGTGGCAAGGCTCACTTTAATGTATCGATTCGACACCCAGGTGCAAAACGTGTGGGGTACGAGCCTTCGCGAGGAAGCAAAGGTCATAGGCCCGTATTCACAAACCAACCTTATCCTTATCTTTTGCCCTCCTTACCTTTCCGGCACCTCAACGCGTTTCATAAACAAACCTTATGTCTCAATCCAACCTTTCCCTAACCTTATCGCCGTGAAAAGGTGGCGTTCGATAAGGTAGCCCGGCAGGTACCTTAAGGCACCACTTATGCGGCGCGCTATAGCTGATTACGCAAAAAGCTTTACAATGCGATTAAAGAAAAGGTGACGTACGCTGCCGGCATCCATATGTGCAATTTATGCTGCGAGTGCTTGGGAACCGTCAAAATTCCATGGAAGAGTTCACCGACGATGTGTTGCTGAGCAGATTCCGCTTATCGAAGCGAGCACTTCATGTCCCCGACCTTGCCGCTGGAAACGGCCCCCAGTGCGTCGGTTTTCCCGTGCCACCGCTCCTTCAGCTGCTGGTGGCACTTTGTTTCTACGGCGCAGGCACTTTTGAAATTGTGAATGGCGACTTCCACATTGCCGCGCATAATTAAACGCGTGAAAAAAATCACTCAGGGTACGGCGCGGAAGCCGACGCGTTTCACTGCAGGATGGAATACTTTTTACCCACTTTGCACTCACGTATAGCTGCTGCTCTGTGCGCAGCCGCACGTCGCTTTTGCTACTTTGAGCTGCTCCCACTTTCTCGTGTTGTACCTTCACAAACACCGAGTGTTACCACAACTCAACGCTTTCCCGTCGATGACCAGCGCTGGATCTTCAGTGAAATTCAATTTCCGCCTTTCTGTCGCACTCAATAACAAGCCTATGCATGATCCACGTAAACAGCCACACACGCGGGCAGACGGACAAAAGCCGCTCGCAACTTCGTGCGCCTGTCGGTGCTCAAACCAGCGCTTCGTGGACCGGCGCGTCTGACTCCGCATGTGCCGGCGCGTCTACGCGAGCCGCCTGTTGCTATGACAACGGAAAAAAACGTTAACAAAGAAAAAGAGCAAACGGCGCGGCCAGACGAGGGGCGTTCATACCAAAACTTGCGCGGGTATGCGTTCCTGCATTTTTCTTATTGTTTTGAGGAGCATGCAGCTTCTTATTCTTGCTAATTAACCAACAATGAGCCAGCAAACGTTCATAGCCTCTCTCCCATGCTCGTTCTTTATGACGACAAGGCCGCCTTCCGTAAGGCTACCTTAAAACCGAATAAGGCGAGTTTATGAAACGCACTGTGACCTTTTCTTATCCTTACACTTCTCCCTTCCTTACGAAAGGGCGCCTAATAAGGTTGTTTTGTGAATACGGGCCATAGAGTTGCCGTGGGTCGATATACACACGACAAGCGCTGCAGGTCGATTGAAGGTCCCTGAGTGGCATTAAATGTTCATTCTTTCTTTTTTCCCTTCCATGGAACGAGGTTCAGCTTCTTCAGCTTTCCTAACCGGAGTGATGGAGCTTTATCTGAAATGACAGCAGATATCTACGCCTTTGGCAATAGGGCGCATGGTTTGGGGCGCCAGAACACATCGATGTGAAACTCAAGGTTCAAAAAATAAAGTTTTTTCTGGGTTTTACTTTCTGTGGCACACTTCGTGTATAACATATAAATAACGGCGTACCTATACACATTTGATATTTTATGACGAAACTGTACAATGCCGTAACGTCGTCAGAAAACGTTTTAACATTCTCTTTATTTTCCTAATACACCTCCGTCGAAGTTACATAAAAGGCGGTAAGAGAAAAACTTGAACGAGCTGTAAACTTTGAGATATGGTTGACGAGACCTTCGGAAAAGACACGAAGACTTGTGATGATTCTGGCGGCGGATGCAAGGCTGTTTCAGACTCTTGCTCTTCGAATAAAGAAATTCACTGAAAAAGTGATATTCCGCGCAGGACCTACTTGGGTTACGAGTAAAAGTACATAACTGGTGCTATGCGATATGAATGAAGGCGCCAATGTGTGCAACGTATGGCAAAAGAAGTATAAAAAATGTATGGTAGAGAACCATGGTGGCAACCTGTTGACGAAAGGCATCATCATCATCATCATCATCAGCCTGTCTACGCCCACTGCAGGGCAAAGGCCTCTCCCATGTTCCGCCAATCAACCCGGTCCTGTGCTTTCTGCTGCCACGTTATACCTGCAAACTTCTTAATCTCATCTACCCACCTAATTTTCTGTCTCCCCCTCACGCGTTTGCCATCTCTTGGAATCCAATCAGTTACCCTTAATGACCACCGGTTATCCTGCCAACGTGCTACGTGCCCGGCCCATATCCATTTCTTCTTGATTTCAATTATGATGTCCTTAACCCCCGTTTGTTCCCTGACCCACTCTGCTCTCTTCCTGTCTCTTAAGGTTACACCTATCATTTTCCTTTCCATCGCTCGCTGCGTCGTCCTCAATTTAAGTTGAACCCTCTTTTTAAGTCTCCAGGTTTCTGTTCCGTAGGTAAGTACCGGTAAGATGCGGATGTTATATACCTTCCTCTTGAGGGATAGTGGTAGATTACCATTCATGATTTGATAATGCTTGCCGAATGAGCCCCAACCCATCCTTATTCTTCTAGTTATTTCACTCTCATGGTTCGGCTCCGCGGTTACTGTCCTAAGTAGACGTACTCCTTTACAACTTCCAGTGTCTCGCCACCTATCGCAAAGCGCTTTTCTCTGCCAAGATTGTTCCACATTACTTTAGTTTTATGCATATTAATTTTCAGACCTACTCTTCTACTTTCGGTATCCAGTTCAGTAATCATGAGCTGTAATTCGTCTCCCGCGTTACTCATCAATGCAATGTCATCAGCGAATCGTAGGGTACTGAGATACTCTCCATTAACTCTTATCCCTAACTCTTCCCAATCTAGGGCCCTGAAAACTTCCTGTAAACACGCGGTGAATAACATTGGAGAGATCGTGTCTCCCTGCTGTACGCCCTTCTTTATTGGGATTCTGTCGCTTTCTTTATGGAGGACTATAGTGGCTGCGGATCCGCTGTAGATTTCTTCCATTATATTTATATAGGCTTCGTCGATGCCTTGATTCCGCAGTGCCTGCATGACTGCTGATGTCTCCACCGAATCAAATGCCTTCTCGTAATCTATGAAGGCTATGTATAGGGGTTGGTTGTATTCCACGCATTTCAATATCACCTGATTGATAGTATGAATACAGTCTATTGTTGAGAATCCTGTACGAAATCCTGCCTGGTCCCTTGGTTGATTGAACTCTAATGTCGTATTAATTCTGTTAGCAATTACTTTTGTAAATAGCTTCGTATACAGGGTGGCCAATTTCTCTAACATAATCTCTCCACCGTCTTTCAACAGGTCTGATGTTACCTGATCCTCACCAGCTGCTTTGCCTCTTTGCATACCCTTTAGGGCTTTCTTTACTTCTTCTGTCAATACTGGTGGGATGTCAGATTTCTCTGCGCTATTACTCCTTCTTACGTTATCATCCTGACTGTCTCGGCTGCTGTACAGATCTCTGTAGAACTCTTCCGCTACCTCAACTATGCTATCCATATTGTTTGTGACCTTGCCTTCCTTGTCGCTTAATGCATACATCTGATTTTTGCCTATGCACAGTTTTGTCTTCATAGCTTTGAGGCTTCTTCCGTTCTTTAGAGCATGCTCAATTATCTCCATATTATACTTTCTTATGTCGGCTACTTTACGCCTATTGTTCAACTTCGAAAGCTCCGCCAGCTCTATTTTGTCTGTTGCATTTGAGGGTTTCATAGCTTGACGTTTCTTAATGAGGTTTTTCGTCTCTTGGGACAGCTTACCAGTGTACTGTCTAACGACTGTACCCCCGACTTCCACTGCACACTCCTTGATGATACTAGTCAGATTATAATTTATTGCGTCAACGCTAAGGTCGGTTTCCTCGGTTAAAGCCGCGCACCTATTCTGAAGTGAAACTCTGAATTCCTGTACTTTCCCTCTCAGAGCTAGTTCATTAATCGGCTTCTTGCGTATCAGTTTCTGCCGTTCCTTCCTCACGTCAAGTTGAATTCTAGATACTACCATTCTATGGTCACTGCATCGGATCTTGTTAACTACTTCCACATCCTGTACAATGCCCGGGTGGCCGCACATTATGAAGTCTATTTCATTTTTAGTTTCGCCATTAGGACTCCTCCACGTCCACTTACGAGTAGCCCGTAATACTACAGCCCGGAATACTACAGCATTATTGAGAGGGTGATATGTATCGTAATTAAGTTTAATAAGAGGTACAAGATGAAGGTGGTACAGGCCTACGCGCATACATCCAGCCATGATGATCAAATGGTTGAACGCTTCTACGAAGACGTAGAATCAGCAATGAGTAAGGTAAAGACACAGTATACTGTACTGATGGGCGACTTTAATGCAAAGGTAGGCAAGAAGCAGGCTGGAGATCATGCAGTTGGGGAATATGGCATCGCCTATAGAAACGCCAGACGGGAGTTACTAGTAGAGTTTGCAGAACGCAATAATTTACGCATCTTGACGAAAGGCAAGCGTTGCCAAACTTGACTTCGCTTTCATTGAGGAAATATTGATATCGCATGATTGTGGATAAATCTAGTAGCACAGTTCTTCACACATGCTTCACTTATATAAATTATTTGAGGTGGACGGCAGATTGGGGCGCCGTATCAAAGCTTCCATCTCACGAATCATTCGCTCGTCCGCCTTATTACAGTTTACGGAAAATTACGAATATGTCGCCTAAGAAATCTCCACGGTTTATCGGGAGGTCAAAGGGCGTTATTAGAGTGCACACATGAGGACAGATGATAAGAAAAAAAGACAATGAGATATTTTAATGGCAGAACTGATTCTACTGAAACAATGTTCATTGATTTCGAACATATAACGGTGTGTCAACCAAAAGAAAAAGACAGAAGTTTACATCCGCTTTGATTTAGGCTCATTACGCAAACATTACTTCATGATGGTACTATCCAAGGTAGTTCTGAATTATGGCATGCTCATGGTCGCACGTTATGATAGTTTAGAATGATGGTATTGCTTCCTCTGCAGGAATTGCACAGTGATCTGCAAGCATACAAGATTTACACAGCTCTTGCATTAGTAGGTCGTTAATATACATTAACAAAAAAAGAGGTCTCTCAAAGAACTCTTGTGAGATGCCTGAATTTATGGGTGTCCGTTAGAAGTATGGTTGTTAGCAAAAAGAAAGTGAAATTGACTGGTCAGGATTCATGGTATTCCTGAATTACAGAGCTATTCAGGTTTAACAGACAACTCTTAGAGTAACATTGATGAGGGACACCGACATATACTTCTGCGAAATCAATAAATGCGAATTTTCAGAATGGTACAGTGAAGGTCGTAATGATGGTGAAGAAAATATACCCAAATGAAAATATCTAGAATCTTTGGAAAACTCAATGTACGCTTATCTTCAAATATCTATTCCACACTTACTCTGTTCTACATTTGTATAAGTGGTCGATTTTAAAGAACTGGGTGAACAAAATATTCTGTGCGCCATCTCCCGCGCTATGCCGTGTCGTCTTTCTCTGAGAGACGTGTCCCGGCAGACTGTTCTGTAGGTACTGTTGCCTTGACTACAACACCTCAAGACAACGAGTGGATGACCGATGAAAATTTTTGAATACTTTGTGTGACTTCATCCCCACATAGTAGTTTAATCAAAGGCTAATGTTTAAGAAAGTTTCTGTGAATTTTAGCTAATGCGACGTTAACTCAGGGCGCATCGAAATGCCACAGTCCAAACGCCTTTGCCCATATGCAAGCTATTTGCATATTATTTTCAGTGGGATGGATATCCTCGCACATTACTTTTACGAATAGACACCGTTGTCTCCTCGTAACACTCATGATATACATTTTTCAAGAAACTCAATTAATGGTAAAGGCAGTGCAACAAATGCCGCGACTACCAAATGTTCTGTCTCCAAGGAGATTCCGTACGAAATACTAAGATATAAGCGTCATGTCACGTGATTCTGTCTTCTTTATAGACTCGCTCTCTTCTCAGTGGGATATTACTCGGAGTCGTGACGAAATGCTTGTCTGAAGAGTCCGGACGCGTGCCCGGTTATTGGTTTAGCAGCTACTGGCGTCGGAATGAAAGGACAGCCCGAGTCATTATTCTTATGGTAATTACAGAAGCAGCAGCTGGTTGCTTCATATAAGGAGCTGCAGAGTAGAGACCGCTCGTATAGCATGGGAGACCTACTCTAATGCCTTTACCCTAATGCAGCATGGAAGTACTGCTTTATTGTATTTTGTCCACATCTTCTCTTGTATACGCTGGTTTCAGCTGTAGTTTGGCCACTACGCAAAAAATATAACAAAAGCGCACGTTAAACTTGTTCCTCAGCTCTCTCACTTACATTTATTGCATTTCGACCATACTTATTAAATTCGGAAGTCATATTATTACGTGCGAGGTATTTGTTTTAAAGCTGAAAGCCGGATGAACTTGAACGGCAGGCGTTTTCTCGAGAGTAATGTAGAGGCCGTCAGCCGAACTCTCCAGAGTAGACCATGCTCTGCATTATTACTCAGACACTTCTTTATTAGATAAAATCTTCCACAAAGCTTGCGTAATAGCGGAGCATCCTTCAAACTTATGGTGACGCGTACTTAACCAGCATGAGTCCCTAACATTGACGCAAAATAGAACGACAGCTTATGCAGTAGCTGTCGTCAGCGTGTACGCAATAAAATACAGAGATATGAGAACAAGAGATTAGTTCACTGCCTACAAAGAAGAAACACCGTCCCGTCTGACTCTATGATCACCATTGCATCCCGCCAGTGCCCTTCTTTCGTTGCGTAAACGACCAGGGTGCCTCGTCAGGCCTACGCTCTCCTCGTTCTCTGCGATGCGCGTGACAAAATGAATTTCCTCGCCAACACGGCCCCATTCGGGAGTCCTCTCGCTCCCTTCGTCACTCTTTATTCTCCTCCCTCTCACCCCTTTGTCTGTTCATTTTGGTTCTTGATCCATTATCTCTTCAAAGATGGCGCCTCTTTCGGGGCATTCGCGGCTGCTAAGCGACGGAAGCTGCTCCTACTTGGGCGGAACGGCGGCGCTCCGGCATTTGCCGCTTCGCCACACGTTGCGTTGTAGCGATGTGCATGAGATCTCGCGGCACGACGTTGACCCCCCCCTCCTTCGTTGTTTTCTCTGTAATACAGCTAAACTACAAGGAATGCGTTCTCTTTCTCTTGCACTACTAGTCTTCAGCTTCAAAGGTAGCATTTGTGGGGAGATGCCAGAGGCAGAAAAGAAAAATCACGTACTCCAAGAGCAAGTTTTAACACGAAAGTGTTTTATGCCGGGGTCCACCAAGTATTCAGTGACGTATTTGCGTCACGGCAATGACGTCGAAAGAATTACACGATCAAATGGCAAATAAAACCTCATAGAGAAAAGTTCCATCAACGGGAGTCGACCCCACGACCTCACAGCCCGCGACAACAGATGCCGGGCATGCTATCCATTGCGCCACCGTCACACACTCTGGGGGCTTTACAAACGGTTCTTTTATGTCTCACACTTTCATCTCAGAGTGCTCTTGGTCGGCGGGGTAGTGTCGTCGTCTGGGAGCGGTAAAGTGAAGTAGCGCATCACGACCGTGTCCTTCGCAATTTGCTCCTGCAACGCGTCGTCGCGACGCGTCCGTCCCATTCGGCGCGTTTCCAATAGGAGAAGTGCAATTTCGTCAATGCCTTTACATACCACGAGGTGGCGACTTAGCCCATGCCTCGGCCTCGCTCATAGCATCCATCCATATTAAAACAGGTCTGCGACGCGCGCCTGGCTCTGTAACACCGCGTTTTTCGCTTAAGGTACGTGCACACTGGCGGAAAGCATGCCGCGGCGGCGTCCCGCCCGCCGGAACCTCCGCGCGGAAAGCAGCGGCCCGTTGTCCACATTACCGACATGATAGTCATGAGACAATAGTGCACATGTTGAGGCAAGGGCGCCTGCCGGCTCGCGATTTCTCCCCGAAAGACGGAGAGGGGTGGCGTCGGTGAGGAGGACAATGGCTAGTTGCTATGACTATGACGACAGCCCGTGTGAGAAGGAAGAGGAGAAAAGGCAGGCGCTGATTGGTGGTTTGCTTGCGCGGCAGGCGGCGGCAGCGGCAAAAATAGGTAAGCAAACATAAGGCACAGCCATCACTCAAGCGTAACAAACATAAAATCATCACTCTCTTTCTACCTTGCAATCACGCCGACTATTTGCCTTACTTAGCTCATTTCATAAGGTCGTCTATAGTGTCAATCACTCAACGCTGCCTCCCGTACGACCATTTCGCCCCTTACGTCGTTTAAATAATCCTTTGAGCTGCCGGCGCATTACGGGTAGAGCCACTCCATTTATTTTATCCGCTTTGCCACAGTTGAGTATTCACTGGAATGGTTTCCCGGAGCACATCATCAGCTTTTGTAATGGAACCAATTTTAGGGCCAAGGTCGCGGCCATCTTTTCTAATTACTAATATGTTAAGGACTCGTCCCTTAACGCGTGTATTTATTTCTACAATGTTCATTGTTTGTTATTGTTGTACTTATTTGTACAGTGTTATTTTTGTGCAAGATTTTTGGTAGTTATCACGTTCAATTGCCTCATGCTGTTGTTTCTTCTATTGTAGCCAAAGTAATGAACCGTTCTTGTACAAACTCCTCACTTAACGCACGTTGTAGTTTCCGCGGTTTATAGATATTTTCCCATCTTTTTCCAAAGTTTCATTAATTTTATTTGGAATTACCCATTGCATGATGTACCCCATCCCTTATGTAATACCCTATAAACGGGGCCTTTAAAGGGAAGCTAAAGAGAAACAATGAATTGGGTTATGTCGATAAATTGTGCTTTGAGAACTCCAATGTCGTTAATTTCGCCATCATAGGTTTATTAATAGAGGAGAAAATCAAGTTCAAAGTTTCAGTTTTAAATTTCGCGCCGAAATTTCTCCGCGTAATGTGGATTTCAGAGTGTATTTATCGCATTTTGGCGCCATTAGCCCATTAAAATTATCACAAACTTGATATGTTAAGACTAAGGCGCCCTTGAGGACAATGTACTTCATTATTACCGATTAGGAACTATACGTAGTCCCCAGTAGGCGGCGTCAAAACATGTGACGTCATGGCGAATCATGCAGAAACTTCAAAGTGGAGTCGCCACCCACATTTTGTTTTTGCGCGTTCTCTCGCCTACTATGCGTCTTCTCGCAGCAAGCGTGGTGTTTTTGGTATCGTAAAAGAGTACTTGAATAATATGGGACAGATCGTTTTGCTCTTTAGTGTCGCTTTAAGGAACATAAATTGAACTGAACTGAACTATTGTATAAGGATGTTTTTTAACACGAAAGTGTTTTATGCCGGGGTCCACCACGGCTCAATGACGCATTTCCGTCATGGACATGACGTTGTAAAATATAAAGTCTAACACATGGCAAAGCAAAAAACTAGAAGAAAGAGTTCCGTCACTGGTAGTCGAACTTACGACCCCTCGATCCCCAGCACGCAGCGCGAAACGATTCCGCCACAGACGGCACGTTCTTCGTCATGCTAACGGCGTGATATTCATATACACCATTTGCCGGTGGTGGTACTCAGAGATCGGGGTACATCAGCATGTATTCGTTGTCACTGCGTTTCATACATCAGGTGAAACGCTGTGGAAGCTATGCAAGAAGTTCGGCCAACAAATTGTGGAAATCAGCGTGTCTTGTGCTTGGCCTCCGCAATAAGTTCCGGATGCGCGCTTCCAGTGCTAATCGCGGGGGCCACGATACAAAAAAAAGAAAGAGACGCTAAGCGATCCAGAACAAACTATCGACAGCACCGTAAATAACGGGGTGCGTTTATTTTTGGGGCACAAATCACCTTCTTTTATTATACAGCCTAAGGACGAAAAAAAAAATCACATTACGGGTGGTAAATTCGCTGAACTCTTTCTTCGCGCGAACGCATCTACTGCAAGAAGTCTCACTAGCTTCCATAGTGTTGCACCTGATGTATGAAACGGAATATAGAAAGATGGCGCGAATGGCTCGAAAGGCGCGATTGAAAGGTCGTCGCCCCACGTGTTGAGATGAGTTTGCGCCTCTACAGGGCCTGGTCGCTCGTGCGCGCGCGCTTATCTTGTAAGTGTTCCGCTTTCACCGCAAGTTGGCGTTGAAGTTACACAGAGCACAAAGGTCACTTCGCTCGCGCAGCGGCCGCTTTTGCGAAAGGAGCGCGCTGCTCACAAACAAATGTTACAGCTGTGACAGTTGGCGCTCATCCTGTGTATACTTGTGCGGTCGTTTCGTACGTCCTCCTTTGTATTTGACCAGCGCGGTTTAACTGTCGAGCTGTGACAGTTAGTTCGCGCTCATCCTATGTATGTTCATTCCGTGCGTCCTTTCTGATTGAGCAGCACGTTGGAAGTTTCGAGCTGCTTGCAGTTCTGCGCGTGACATTACAACTTGTTGCTATAGCATTCATTCCTTCACCCTCGGGGCGAAACAATGCACAAAAAACGCTCAACAGCCTCTTTGATGACACGTTTTACTTTCGTGTTATACCGATTCCTATGACAGAGGTATCAGCCACGTTTTTTTCTTCTTTTCATGTGTTCAGCAGTCAATACGCATTGTATAACGAGGTTCTCATGCTGTTGTTATTACCCCTACTTATGTCAGGGGTGGGCAAAGATACTTTGAAATTGTGTGGCGACATGATACAAGATACTTGAGCAAGGAGTATTTGTGACACAGGTACAAGATACTTCCTGATTTATTGTATCCAATACCATACTTCCCAATCGCATCTTAAGATACTTCGATATATATGCAAATTTGCTATTATAGAGGACAGACTTTTGGGCTAGTTGGTTTGTTACGTTCATTGAAGCTATAGCGCTGATAAGACTGAGACCACAGAAAGAGGACAGGACGTGCGCTACTCACAAATGAATCTTTATTTCGGAAACATGTTGTACGTATAGAGCAATGAAAAGACAGCAATCATCACCGAAATAAAGATTCAGTTGTGAGTAGCGCACGTCCTGTCCTCTTTCTGTGGTCCCTGTCTTATCAGCGCTATCGCTTCAATGAGTTGCTATTATAGATCTATATAATGAAGCAGCAAAGGAATATATAAAATATTGTTTACTTGAAAATTTAATGACTGCGACCAACTTTAACTTTAAAGAAGTATCTGTTTGTATCCCGAAAGTTCTGTCTTTCTTCCTGAAAGCATACTAATTTCATTCGGAAACAACATATTGGGATTTGTTTGGCTGATTAACATGACAGCTCTTTATACGCTGCGCTCTCAGTAGTTTTTGCTTGACACTTTTGTAATTGATGGGTGTCGCTGCTTTACTTGGTGACTAGTTAGCGGGTTGCTATCTAATTGCAAGAATGTCACTAAGAAGCCTCCGCACGACGACGGAAATAGCGCTGTGGAGCCGTACCTTGTCCGTAAGCGTATTACCGTTTTCGTAATAGCGCATCCCACGACAGGCGAGGAGCAGCAGCAAGCCTCGTAGCGGTATTTTAACAGCAGAGCTGTTTAATCCGCCCTAAAAAACTTTGTTGTCCATAGATAACCATAGTTGGGGATGAGCCGCAGGAATTAGCCAAGCCCCACTACTGAGTACTGCAGGTGCGAGCGTGAAACGAAGACTCTTTTCGGCAAAAAGGAGCGCGTGAAACACGTAAAAGAGAGAGATCGAATGAAAGAGAAATAGCAAATAGAGAGATAGAAAGAAAGGGAGAAAGACTGAGAGAGAGACAAGAGAATACTATAGAAATTCTTGAGATGTCTCAAGTAGACGGCGGCGAGCGGAATGTCTGTAATTGTAATTGATACGCGCAACGCAGAGCTCGCCGATTCCGCTGTTTGTGTGCGTTCTGTGTCTGGCAGCCCGCGAAGTGGGATATGGCCTACGTTGAAGTTGCGAATCGCCGTGATTTTAGGAGCGAAGCACCTTAGGGTCTCGGCGTATCGGCGTGCATCGTCGTCTGCTGTCGTGATGGTCCATTTGTTTGAGCGCAAGAGAAGGTGCCACCGCCTCAGCGCTCACCGTGTGTTGAGACAGAGAGCGAACGGTGTGCATTGACTGTGACAACACTCTTTCTGCGATGAACGCCGAACTACAGCTCGCAACGCGCCCTCGCCTGCGAGAGACAACGCCGACGCAGGCAGCGTCTGCCAGCGAGTTTCTTGATTGAATAAACCGACTGCTCGCGCTGCACAACTGTTCACCGGCCAGCGCGTATATATAGGCATGTATGTAGTGCCGATAAGAAATTTCTCTTGTGCGTAGTTGAACAATGAAGATTCCCAGCGTACACGTTAACTAAAAGCGGACTGCAGGTCCTGTGTCTAATTTTTCTTCTGCGAACCTAAGGCCAAAGTGCCTGAGTTTCGCTAAGAAATGCTTCGCATTTAATAAGGAAGGCCACCCAGCTGCGCTCTTCCTTGAGTCTTGGCACCACTAGTGCGAAACTGATAAAAGTAAATTACTGTCGCTATTTTTATTCAGGTGGCTTAGTGGCAGCAGTGTCGCCTTGAGAAGCAGAGTTCAGCCGACGTTTAATTCGCATGGTGGTATTTCGATAGCAGTATATTGTATCTTAAGGTACACGATACATTATTGAATGTATCGGGAATACAGATACAGATACTCGTTTTGCGAGACGTATCGCGATACAGATACCAGATACCCAAGGAGTATCTAAGATATTATCTAAGATACATGTATCTTCGATACTGATCAGCACTGACTTACGTAATCCCTAGCTCCTCATACAATGCTCCGATTTAGGAGCCTGTGAGGAGATTTCAGAAAAAAAAATAAATCAAAAGTGATCGTCGGCGTCAGCACGAGTGATGCAGAAAATCGTCTGGTGATGACGTCACCCTATGCTGTCATCACGACGTAGCAGGTCACCGAAATTTGTGAAGTCATCACGAGGTATTTTGGTATTGACTTGATCTGCAGCGGCCTCTTGACAATTCTTTTTGCAACGCCGGTAGAACGCATTCGTATGCTTCTGTTGAGTTCACTTTGGGCGAGCATGGGTGCATGGCCTAGTGTTCAAGGCACTGGCTTTCGCACCGGAGTGGCCCGGATTCAAACCCAAGAACCGGAAAGAAAATGTATTTACTATTTTGGTACTTTGAGCATGGCACCAAGCGACATATGAAACGACAGGATAAGACATCCCGGGACGCTCAGCTGTTCCACGCTTAAAATATCTGAGGTTTTACGTGCCAAACCCACGATATGTTAATTAGCCACGCCGTAGTGGAGGGCTCCGGAGATTTCGTCCGTCTGGCGCTCTTCAACGTATACTGAAATCGCACAGTACACGTGCCTCTAGCAATTCGCCTCCATCGAAATGCGACCGTAGCCTCCGGGGTAGAAACCGCGACTTTCCGATGACTAGTTGCGCACTTCAGATCTGTACCTCCGCGCCGGACCATAAAAGAAAATATGAGCAGCGATCGGTGCGTTGCTGATCATGGAGGGCTCATTTTATTTATTTAGGCCTAACTTTCTTATCCTTGCAGATGTGGTGACAGGAGATTCAAGCTGAATAAACTTGAAATAACTGGGAAGTTTTGACTTGGAACGTACACACGACTATTTTTCTGGCTTGAAAAAAGACTGGTAAAAAATTGTTTGTGCCTTGACCGTCTTAAAACAATATAGGCCTGTATTTTTGTTTCATATCTTCTCTTTACTCAGGCTGAAAAAAGGAACACGCCTTTTGCCGGACGCGCCTTGCTTCACGAAGTGGCGATCACTCATTACGCACGCCAATCAAGAGAAATTCCTTCCCATGTACCTGGGCGCAGCAAGCATTGCCGTGCCATGCCTGATTTCCTAACAGGAAAAGTTTGTATGTACGAATGCTTTCTTTTCGACGCATGCTCTTTGTTCCAGCGGCAAAGAGAGGAGGAGCTGCAGATAAGGTTGCGCTCAACAGAGCGCCCAGAAGCAAAACTATTCTAATGTATATTGCTAGGTGTGTTTGTGTATTTTTCATAAGGCGAAAGCCTTAGATGCCTTATGCAATGGGTAAAGTGACTGTCCGCGTCTACACCACATGGGTTATGTGAAACGCATCATCATATGGTGACGTCACCACATGACGTCATCGGGGGCCAAATTAATGAGGTCGCAATGACGTCACATAACGTGGAGTCATTACATGACATCGTCGCTTGCTCAATCCCGGAGACCCTGCAAAACCGCGTCGGGTGCACAAGGGGATATATACAATCTACTTAGAAGAAAGACAAGACAGCTTTCGCGTTTGAGTTTTCTTACAGCAAATGGTTAAGGGACCGTGTGACTCTTATATTGCCATTTGGTTGAAGCTGCGGGCCACGTCTCGCAGAGTTTGTCGCTTTATAGCTTCTCGTTCTCGCGTCGAAACCCGGTAAGGAGTGTGACGGGGCCCGCCACGGTGGTCTAGTGAATATGGTGCTCGATTGCCGACCCGCACGTTGCGGGATTGAATTCCGGCCGCTGTGGCCGCGTTTCGATGGAGGAGAAAATGATTGAGGCCCGTGTGCTTACATTTAGGTACACCTTAAAGAACACCAGATGGTCACAATTTCCGGAGTCCTCCATTACCGCGTCTCTCATAGTCAAATCATGGTTTTGGGACGCTAAACCCAACAATTATTAGGGACTCTCACGGAGTGGTCAGAAATTTCTTTTCGTTATGATACCGTGCTTAGCAAGGGTTTTTTGTCGAGCCCTTGATGACGACGGGAAACAGTCCTTGTATTGCTTCAGAAGGCATCGGAGCTGTTGCTGTTGGCATGCGGAAAGACTTGGGTTGACGTCGAAGGGTGATTGAAGTATTGGGGGCGTCGTCGTAAGTTCGTCAGAATCTGAAAACGCGAAAGCACTGCTGAGGGCCACGATTTTCGCGACGTATCCAATCGTCGTGCGCCCGCACAGGTGTCTTTATTCTTGGCTGATGTTTGTTAACATCACGCATCCTTTGCCCTCATGCAACCGAGCAATGCCTCTTACGACGCAGGTGTCACGGCCCAGCAGCAAACCCTGATCGCTCTCGATGACGCCTTGAAGGTGTTCAGATTTTTCGGTAACAGTGACAAGTAATTTATCTAATACTCCTGCGGAAAATGATGGCGGGAGGCCTAGGGCTCCAATTCAAGTCGGTGGCTCTACCCAGGACGGAACCGGGAGGCGGCGACTCTCGGTGACGGCCCGGGCCCTCTGGACAGCGTGTAGTTGACGAGTGAACTTCGAAGAGCTTCATCCCACTTCATCTTATGGTGCAGACCAGAGCCCACATTGAATACCCACAGCCAGAGCATATGATCGTGGCCGCATTTAGAGCAGGACTGCAGAAAGTCGGGATCAAGACGTTAAGTTCTCTAGGGGTGGGATACATTCGCGTCTGAAATAACCTGAGCGTGACCGACTGAGCCCTATTCAACTTGGGACTAGGGGGAGGAAAGGTTCTAAGCAGCGAGGATTGTTCAGATTTTTCGGTGCCGATGGAAATTATGACGCTGGAGCCAGGCAGAATGGTGACGTGATCCTCGAGGATGTTCAAGGCACAGAGACGTGGCTTCGTAGCCGGCGATGTCGCTTTGTCAGACGATAGAGTTATCGACTTGGTTCTGTAGTCGGTGACCACGCCGTGATGGCTTAAGAAGTCCACGCCAAGTATGACATCCCTGGAGCAATGCTGCAGGATTACGAAGGCCACAGGGTAAGTCTGATTATCGATGGTGACTCTTGCTCTACAGACTACCGATGGCGTTATTCGATGTCCTCCGGCGGCCGGGATTTCGAGGCCTTCCCAGGAGGTCCTAACTTCAACTTCCCGGCGAACGGCCCACCGACGACGGAATAGTCGGCTCCAGTGCCGACGAGAAAGGTGACGTTGTGATGACGTTGTGGCCGTCGACCTCGCTTGTTCGTCGCCTTGCGTTGCGATTAGTTCGCGGGATCGAATCCCGGCCGCGGCGGCCATATTTTGGACAGAGGCGGAAATGCTTGAGGCCCATGTACATAGATTTAGGTGCACGTTAAAGAACCCCAGTTGGTCGAAATTTCTGGAGCCCTCGACTACGGCGTCTCTCATCATCATATCTTGCTTTTGGGACGGCAAAACCCGCCCCCCCCCCCCCAAAAAAAAGAGAAGAGGAACCAAGAAAAGTACTAAACAATGTTGGACGAACGAAGAAAAAGAAAATATTAAAAGGATGTGTATCAATCAATAATTTCTTTGTTTCAGACACAGAGGAAAATGAACTTATCAATTTGGCAAATGAAGCACTAAGTGAAATATATATTTGGTCGCTAAGGACTCTCTTCAGCTAAATTACTCTAAGACAAAGGCTGCGCCTTTTAGAGCGAGGTCCGCGCATTGCGTTTTACCAAGTATCTTACAGTAAATGACACAAAAGTAGAACTCTCCGCGTCAGCTAAAACATTTGGTGGCATTTTTATAATCTGATGACATGGGGCCACCAAGCCGTTTTATTAAAATTTAAGCTTCGCAAAGTTTAGGCATGTTGCGCAGATGCCAGGGATTCGTACCAATACAACAGAAACTCATGATAAATAACGCACTATTTGCTTTGCATCTGCATGCTCTATTGTCACCTACACTCCCCTTCCCTTTCCCCCGGCGTAGGGTAACCAACCGGACTGCTGTCTGGTTAACCTCCCTGCCTTCTCCCTTTCGTATTCCTTCCTTCCTTCGTTTTTTTTGGTCAAACAGTACAAAACATCATACCGCAGTAAACTAGTCATACCGCAGAATCAAGCCTTAAGCGCTATTGCTGATGCGTATTCTGATGATATAGTGATCTGCGACTTTTTAAGCCTACCGAGCACCCTCGCCGTTGTTGCACCTTTGAGAGTTGGCTTAGGTGCGTTGGCGCACATGTGAACGAAGGTTCGGAAATAAGGTTGGGGTAAAGTGTAATCGGCAAAAGAAGGTAGGACCGGGAACCGATGGTACTAGACTATACCTCTGGGCGTGTCACTTGCTGCGATCCAATCTCCCGGCGAGCAATTCATCTGGACACGCTCACTCTGTGCCCAGGGGACCTCACTGAACACGCCGCTATATCGATCTCCTCTAGTGCCCCGGTGTGGGCCGCGCAGTTCACGCGGGACGTGAATGTGTAGTCCAATTTTCCTGGGCAATGCCTGAAAATAAAGCGAAGTGCCGTTGAATGCAAGCACCGTCAACTGAAAAGAGAATAAGGCGTGATTAGGCTTATGGTTTTAAATCCTTGCAGGACTGCGGTCGAATGTACATATATCAAAGGCGCAAAAGAGAAACAAAAAGAACAGGAATAAGTCTGATATATCGGATAACTTGGTATACAACGTTTACGGTAATTATTGCATTGTCGGTGCGAATTGCGGCGCCCAAGTTGATTTCACGGAACTGCTTCATGATAATGTGAAAAGAAGCCTTCACGGCAATAAGCATTTATTCATTTGTATTTTTTCGCGTTTTGTAGCTGGGTATGCGGCGTGATATGCAGGGGCGATGTCACGAACGAGCGCTTAATTGAGCGCGCGTCTTCGATTGAAAGCGAAGACGCGAAATCCCGGCGCCGGCGGTTACTCGTAACAGAGCGCGCGCGACGAACAAGAAAACAAACAAGCTCAAAAGACACCGCGAGCGCGCCTTCTCACCCACTCGGAACGGCCGCCAGCAACCAGCAATCTCGGATCAATGCCCGGCAAAGTCTGGAAATAGCGCGAAAGAAGAGATGATGGAACGCCGAGCGAAGTCACCGTGTGATGAACCGGCGAGAATAATCACGCCCTTTCCCAAGCTTTGGCCCTGCTGCACGCCTAATAAGACACTTGAAGCTTCTGGAACCTGGGAGCGAGGAAATATAAGCGCGGAGTGACGGAGTGTCAGGAGTCGGTCCGGAGATGATGAATAAGTTATGTTGAGCGTAGTTCAGTCGGCAAAAGAAGTCTGCAAACGCTGTGTGAGCAGTGAAAAGTTACGTGAGTGTTTCCTGGAAGAGAAACATTCTTGACGGAGGACGGAAGGCAACAACGACGATCAGCGCTGGAGTTTGCGTGAGTGTTTCCTGTAAGAGAAGCATTAAAGTTACGTTCCAAGAATTGAGGACTCGATAAGATTGGCAAATACTCAGTACTTTAACTGTTCTTGAATAGTTTAAATGCACGAGAGTGCATTTGTAGCGCGACTCGTTTGTTTTGTTCCCGATGTTTGAAACAGCATCTAAGTTATGTTGTGTATTGGAACTGGTACCAGCCGAGTGTGCATGTTTGTGTGATGGTTGTACTGCCTTAACTGAGAAAATATTTTGTTTGTGTTATCAACCCTTGGCTCTGACTCGGTCTTTGGACCACAACCTGCGTTCGATGGCGCACTCAAAGGACCTACTCTAAATTGTCCGCGCTTTCGTGGTGCGTTTTGGGAGGCCGATACGTCAGCCCTTGGAATATGCCCGGCGATTGCCACCCGATTAACGGGACGAGTGACAGGCGGGTTATACGCGAGGAAATATGGTATCGATGTTAATAGAACCTCGCTATCTTCATACGCAGCTGTGCGTACTCGTTGGACGCCGCAAGCGTCTAGTCTGCCTTGGACTTAACGCCGCGGCCTTCTTTTAAAAAGCGAAGCTGTTTAAGCCGGCTGTAAAAGCCTTGGTGTGTGCAAAAAAGCGATCACCATCATGAACGGGTATGTGCCACAGAAATTGGGCAAATCCCACTACTCACCGCTGGTCCGCTAAAAATGGAAATACAACAGACGGGCGGCAAACACCAATTAAGATTGCTAGACAGACGTAACCAATAATTCAGAAAAGCTTTATTAACCCGTCGGAATTAACCCAGTGATAAATACCATGGCCGCACGTTTCAGCTCCGCTGAAACATCTGTACGGAGTATTTAAGCAGTACGTAGAATGCGAGCATACTGGGGAAACGGAAAGACAACGACAGCTGCGAGAAGTCCCCGAAGCAATGGAAGCCCTACGCGAACAACGACGTGCCGGTACATCTATGGGAGGTGCGAACGCTTGGTTTCAGAACGAGTTGCTGTCTGTTGAGTTTGGACCATCCGTGTCATGTCTGTGACTGTCTGTCGTTTAACTCCAACCTCTCTGCGCTGAGAAGCAACCAAGAAACAACCTATCATCCCCTAGATAAAGCCTAGCAACAACCTATAAGCAAACAGGTTAGACTTCAGAATCGTCTAGCTTTGCTGTTTCAAGCCTTGCGCGACTTGATGCCAGCTTCGCCATTCTTTTTTTTTCATATATTACTAGTGTGGTTCTTGGGATGCTGTACGCAGCTGAAGCGTAAGGCTTCGTTTACCAAAGGTCGACTTTGTTGATTATCGCCAGCTGTGCGGAGAACAGCAGCTTCTGTTTTACTGCTTCGATCACGCTAACCAACGAGCGGAGAAGCGAGCGGCGACCCCACACGAGGAATCATGGGGGCGGAAAGCGCGTGATGGCAAGCAGTAGTCTCTTCTCGCTCGGCGCAGCGTCCTCCTAATCACAGCGCTCGATCTCCCAAATGTATGTGGGAAGGCCCGCTTCCGTGAAGAAAAGCCAAAAGTTTTGAGGGAAAACCAACTTTTTAGGACGTTTCCCACTGCACGATGTTTGACATATCGAGTGTCCCGGCTATTTTTATTCGAAGTAGCCGTAGATTTTCTTATCTATTTAAGGTAGAACATTGTCGTGATCGAAAATAGTTTGATATAAAGGATAATTTGATTTAAGCGAGTTCGATACAGACGGTTTCGACTGTAGCAGTTTTAAAGACGATAGTCTTTCTTGGGGAACTAAACGCAGAAATTTTGGTCTGTCTTTCTGTCTTTCTGTTTGTCGGCACGTCCCTCGATTCAGCCACTCGGCCAAAGTTGAACCGCTTGCCCAAGGGCCAGCCATCGTGAACGGCTGACTAGGTTCATACTTGTGTACATTGTTGATCAAAAAGCAAACATTACGCATATCTCAGGCGCAACACCACTAGGTAAGTATTAGGTGGTGTGTTCCTTTAATAGAAAATACATAGATACGTAATTCTAGAGACCCTAGTTTCTTAAGCTGCGCTGAAAATGTGACTGCGCCGAAACTTGGCTTCCTCCGTGCCCTCTACACGAGCTCATTGTTGTGTGTCGGTTTCGGTTCAGTATTGCACTGTACGAATGCCATGGGGCGCCGATCTGGCATTCCTGTTTTACCCAGGCGACGTGAATATAAAAGAGTGTGTGGAGAGTACTCGTTGAGTGCGGACGTTTCTTCTGCTTCGGCGCTTCGCGCCAAACCGCGTGTTCGGGCTGGCTGGGGTCCCCGCCGGTCGCGTTGGTCACCGCCGGTCTTCGCCTGCTGCTGCGCCGGGACTACCAGCCCGCAACACAGCATTCACGTTTCCCGACGTATTGCCAGATGGCGTTCATATCTCACGCAGCGCCTCTTCTATCGTCTTTAGACGACATTTGCAGCGAAGCACGCAGATACGCAGTCAAATTTTTTTGTAACATACCTCTTCCACCGGGCTTCGGTTCTGGTGGGACAATATCCCAGTTATGCTGAAAACTAATTTAGATGCTCTCTTTATATGAGTTACAATTACCTTCACACGATTAAGATTACGTGGCTAGTAGACTTGATGCAAGCTTGCAACATCTAGGTCCGTATTATTTTTTTTTTCTGCGTGGCGAAGCTCGCAACTTTTCTTGGAATAAAATCGTATAGTCCAGAACACCACCTGACAAAGCCTCCGACAAAGGTTAACGAGGGTCCTTATACCATAGTGGTTCAAGGTACGCTGTCGATTGAGCTAGATGGTGTGGTACATCGTTTGCGTTAAATATTTTACGAAGATACTAAGACGATAATTCAAACTAGAAGTGATTTTTCCAAGGAACTTCTAGCTCGTTAAATATATACACACATGCGTATGATGCCCATATTTTGTTATACGTTACTTTACAACGTTAATTAAGGCCAATTTAGTCCTGATGAAGTATAAATGATATGTGCTAGATGATCTAATTATGCCATAAATGTCGCAGAACTTTGTGAGATTATGTCGGCCACATTCCAGCTCATAGAGCGTACTTCCACATGGGTAACACGAGATCTGAACTGCACAATCGTGTGTAACGAGCTGTGATGCCATAGGGCGCAATATGTGGGCTTAGTAAAATACGTCCTGTGATAATATCAAGAGGCTCTCAAATTTACCAACAAAATCTGTGTATTGATGTTGCCATTCAGGACATAACATGAAAGCAGCGTCAGCTTTCTTTCGCGTCAATCGTCGAATTAGTTTTTTGTCATTTCTTTGTCCTTCTAAGTTGTGTTTGGCCTTTATTTACAATGCGCGACTGGATATGTATAGTTGTGGCTTTGCCAACTTTAATTTTCCCTAATGTATTCTTGCACATTATTGTTTAGAGAAAGTGATGGCGTTTTCCACTCGACGACAGCAGCAGAACAGGACAAAGTTAGAATATTCTATCCCATGCACTGCGTATCGAAACGTTTGAACACACGATCTTTTCGATATGCCGCTACCCTTGTCCAGTCAGCCGTAACTGTCGATGAAACATCAACCAACCGTCTGCACATCAAGAGTCGTTATCAAGATCTAATGCATATTTAGCTCGGGACAAGACGACTGTTGATTCGAGCACTCTACCAATCAATAACATTCATTCAGCGTTTTTAGCTTCCTTTTTGTATAAACTGGGCAGTTGGTCGCTTACGAAACCTTCCTTTTCAAATCTATATCGTATCCCTCATGACCAAATCGCTGTGTATAGACCTCATTTTGTCTTTTTTTATTTTGTTTTGTCCTGCGTGCACTTTCAGCCGCTCAACCTGCATGTGGAAATGTATAGAGTAAGCTTGTGATACGCTGCACTTTGTTTGCTGTAGGCGCTGTGTAGACATCAAAGTATATGCATTGCATATCAATAGGAATAATCTCTAGTATTAACTTATTAGAATAATTGAACGTGAACAAACGCTAGAGGACTTTGGTGTTTCAACGGCAGTCCTAAATTTGATGAGACTGGCTCCAAGGCTATGTACTGCAGTCGTTATTATGTGACCGTACCATTTTTTTTACATTGATATTAAAAAGATCAGGGAGTGAATCACTGCAAAAAACAACTTAGAAGTTTTCATGGGCTCATTTCACTTCCATTTAGAGATGAAGCGGCACTACTCGAAAGTTTTCAACTACATGATAGCTTAGCTCATTTGAGAGAGAATAATGATCCTTGCCTGCCTCATACTTACAGATAACTTTAGTGAACCCCACGTAATCTTGGCAATAAGTGCCATTATTCAATGTTGTAACTAAGCACATTCTGAGAAGTCATTCGACTTCGGTACCGCAATGTGGGGATGTTTCGTATCATGAGGGTGCAATAAAAAGACCCTGATTACCTGTCCCTGGAAATAGCGAAAATACACGCTTTGTCCAAGTGAACTATTCGTGAAAGATTTCACTCGCTAGTCGATCATTGATGCAGTCGTGGCTGAACGCGTTCACTTGCAGCATGCCAGCTTGGTTTGGCGAGTTAACCCGCAATTGTTCTCAGACGGCACGACAAAACTCTCCTCGAGTAGTGCTCAGACGCACATACGGTCGCTTACATGAACTTAATACTCATTTTTCGCCCATGAAAGCCAGATCCAGCGGTAGTGTTGCACACACGTTAAGGCTGAGCAAAGACCTCTTTAACCACCGCATGCATCAGGCCCATAGCACCAAGCGAGTTGCTACTACGACCACGGGGTTCCTCGCACTCACAAAAACCCTATGTGGCTTTCACGAACTGTCCCGCATACCAATCCTGTGCCGTTGATGACATGAGGGGCCACATGAGAAAGACTCTCGAGGAAGTCTATCCACAAGCAGACTACGTACAATGCTCGCTTACCCCTTGTACGTATGCTAATGTCCTCTCGTCTACACTCTTTGGTTTTTCGTTTCGCCTTTTTACCTCGGTGCCGCCTGAGAAACAAAAGAAAAAAGTCAGACACTCTAAGAAAAAAAAAGAGTCAAAAGAAGGTCATGGCACTGCGACTCTCTTCGGGTATCCATTTGGCAAACTTTGGAAGGAAGAAGCGGAAAAAGAGAGTTAGCTTTTCTGTAGGAGTCACCGGACTGTTGTGAAGAGCGTTTCGATTGGCTTCGGTGATGAAGGCGCGGCCGTATACGCAGTACATATCGCGCGCTTGCCGTTCGGCGCCGTTGTGGCGCCATGGCCCGTGGCTCGCTCGCCGACGTAGCCGGGATGGCGCGGCACCTATGCCTCCTCTCTCAGTGTCCTCGGTCTTTTGGAATGCGTAGCGTTAGTTGCGCGGGTTGCGTGTCTTGTAGTTTTGTGTTCGAGCGGACATGCGCATCTTCGGTGGTAGTGACGCCAGGCTCCGTGCTCAAAGTCCCGTTTGGAGGGCGTAATATTCATGGAGCTGTGGACAAGGACAAAGTGCGCCTGTTAACGGTGAGTGTACTGCTTTCGTAGATGCTAATTATACAGCTTTAGCTGGGCGTCCGCAGCAGCTCTGGGGAAGTAGGCACCAAATTTCAAAACAAAACGATTAACAATTACCCATTTGCGTTGACAAGTTTGCAATGGCGGCCCGGCTATTATCCCCATCAGCACAGCTGCTGCTGCCAAGGGAACACTCCTCCTTGATGAGAACGGAGGCGACGTGTGACGCTTGCTGGCATTGCGACGCACCAACAAACGTTATATGAAACCACGTAGCAGCTTTGCAAACAAAACCCCGAGGATAAGGAGAACCGCCCAAATGGCGACGTTTTGACGGTTGTTTCGGCTGCCTGGTCTCGGCGATTCACGAATTCTTCCTGTTCGTCTTCGACCTCGACAATGATAGACTCTGGATTGGCGCAGCGCTGTGCTTTCGTGTCATTGGCGGGGATCGTAAAAAAAACAACAAAACCATTTTTATAGTTTCAATTGAAGCAGAAATTCAGCCTCACAGGTTATTTCAAATTAATGTATGCTGCTTAAAATAAAAAAAAATACGGTAAGATATCAATGCATGTTTTTAAACTGACGTTAAAAACACCTGATGAGATTGAATTAGAACTTGTTTAACCATTTCCAGGTTTCCCATTTGTTCATATATAGTATCATGTGGTCAACAACTGCCCGCTAATTTTTATTTGAACTATGTTTATGGGCTCTCTCCCTTCTTTTGGTTAAGTGGCCTGAAATCTTTTTTAGAGGTCCTACAAGCATTCTTTTCTTTGGCGCGTGTCCATATGTTTCCAATAAACTACACACAACCATTCATTCTTATCGTGATCGCAATTATATGGACACTCTCCGTGGGTCGCTGCCGTCGCCGTCGGCGCCGCCGTGCCTTTCCGTATATATATATATATATATATATATATATATATATATATATATATATATATGTTTACGATGTTTCGGCCGGGTAATGACCGAAACGTCGAAAATAAGACATTTTGCTCTTTTCCAAGAGGATCTAATTCAGTTGTATTATTACGCCCAAGGCCACTCCACCATGATGCCTCATATATATATATATATATATATATATATATATATATATATACCCTATTGCAAAAATCAGCGCCGTTCCAGTAGCCCCAGCGTGATACCAGTACGTTTCTTGGCGCTGGACCGCACTGGGAACACTGGTACACGCTCGAATTCACTGGGACTCCAATGAAAGCACTGTGAAAGCGCTGGGTCGCACTGGCAGAGCCACTGGCTTTGCCGCTATGACGCTGGCGCTCCCTGGGAAGCACTGGAGACGCTGGAATTATCACTGGCGTGCGCTGGCACATACTGGAGCCTGCACTGTTCTGCCAGCGCCGCGCGCTGCTTTCAGTATCGTGCGCGGCGGAATGCTTTGGTATCGTTGAATATCGAATGTCTAATTCGATGGTACCGATAGATGCTGTCCTAACGGGTCCCAAACATGTGTCACAAATTCTAGCTTGGCAGAAAAAGACCAGGAGATGCGCACTATTTTCACGATATGCGTAATATGATATATATGTGAAATCACGGTCACTTAATGTTTCCTGTCGAATGTGGAGATAAATATGTTAATAGCCCAAAGCAGCCAACACTGATCACTCTGCTTTCTACCACGCTTTTTTTATTCATGCAGTGCCAATAACGTCGTTAATTTTTGCGGAGCACGTACGCAGCAATGAATACACATTTTGTGCATGCCGCTCATATATATATATCAGTTTTGCATCCGTGATGTGTGGCGGTAATGACTTCATATTGTAATGTTTATAAGTCTGGAGGCGTTGGTCTGAACATACAGAGCAAATAGTTACATCGCCGTGCAGTTGGCAAGAAGTAAATGAGCGCTGGCTTCGCGACCAGAAAAACAGCTGTCGTTCGATATCGCCACACCGGAAACGCATCTCGGGCAATTCTTGCACTTTCACTTACTTCACCTATACGTTATGTAACAGCTAAAAAGGTTTCGAGGCTAAAATGCAGAAACTTCAACAATCGCAACTCATCTGCGCCGAGATCGGTCCTACCCAGTGCGGCTCCCAGCGAGTGTTAGGCCTAGGATACCAGCCGAGTCCGTCTACATGCCACCGGCGCTTCTTGGTTTTTGTACACGCAGTTCCAACGTGTAAGATTTACTGTAAAGTATAGTATGGACATCCGTTAACCTAAATTAACCATTTTTTCTTGTGTACGGTGTCCGCACAAGGAGCGATGACCATCGATGCGACGCGCTTTCCGCAACAAGCGCAGGCTCACCCAAAGCAGCCGGCCGCACTCGCCGGTACTTCTCTTACTCAGAAGTCAGAGCACATACCTGTCAACTGGTACGCGTTAGTGAACTAACACACCGGCATCTTTTTTTAACTAATTGTAGTTGTTTTTGCGGAGCGGTTTTATAGTTGTAGGTATCGATAGAACTGCAAGTCAGAATACAGGCACGCCCACCCCGCAGTAATATCGTCGCTCGCGCGAGAAAACTACTCAGTATGAATTCATGTAGGCGCGTGTTTATCGAACGAGTCATCATAAAGCTTCTGTACATGTTCATCATTAGCAAGGGCGAGAAACGGCTGTTAAAAATCAACAGTAACAGCCGGCAAACTGTACCCTGCTCCTCGATCCATTTGATATTTTTCGGAGTTAAAACGGGAATTCTTAAAGAAACCTAGCGCTCTTCCCATTTTGGGCATTTCATTCGTTGCCGGCCACACTTTGTTTGTGTCTAATAAAGACGCAAGCGTGGTTTGGAAAGGAAGATCGCGTCTTCCTTGAATACACAACACCGAAATATGAAACGAAACGCTGTCTTACTGTGTTGACTAGCCCTTTTACAGCGACGTTGACGTGTTTCAGCGTGGCGCAGTATTTTTTTTTCTTCCCTTTATACCACAAGTTTGGTGGGACCCGACCAGTTAATATACACATAGCACGGTCAATCCTGGAAAGTTGTGACGCTATGCATCTCAATGTTGCCATGCTACAAATTGACCTTGAAAAGGCATTTGACCGCGTGCCGCATGACTTGCTCCTTTCGATACTTGACCACGTGAATGTAGGAAATTTGATCAGCAACGGAGTGCGAATGGCTTACACAGGATGCACGACTAGATTGGTAATAAATAAAACGGCGGGTGAGCGTATACCTGTGCTGCGCTCATTGAGACAGGGGTGCCCACTATCACCCCTGCTTTTCGCCATTTTTCTCGAACCATTCTGTTTAAGCGTAATTAATAACAGCGAGATACGCGGTTTTAAGTTACATAAAGCTGAGGTCAGCCTCCTGGCGTATGCAGATGACATTGCAGTATTCTGTACCAGTTATGAGAGTATAATGCATACTGTTAATGCCGCGAAAAGTTTTTGCCAGGTGAGCGGTAGCGCCGTGAACTGGGATAAATGTCTTGGATTCTGGCATGGGGAATGGGACGTCACACCAAGAGTATTTCTCAACATTAAATGGCAAGAAACACCAGCGAAGTATTTAGGAGTGCCGCTGGAGTTCTACTGCGACAGTGAACAGTATTGGAGAAAAGAAACACAGGCTTTACGCAATAAGGCAGAGAAATGGAAAGGTTGGGGCGTTTCCATATTTGCACGGGCCACAGCGTGCAACTTGTTTCTAGTGAGCAAGCTGTGGTACGTCATGCAAGGTCTGCACTGCAGTAGAATAAACGTGCAAAATATACACAGAGTATTTGCAGTCTTCATTTGGAGTTCTGTCTGGGAAAAATCGAGCCGTACAAACCTCTTCAGAAAAGTACGAGATGGTGGACTTGGATTGGTTCATTTGTACATAAGACAACTAGTCAATCGTTTTCTTTTCCTTCGTGATGTAAATGACCCTTTTTTGAGAACTGTAATACAACTACGGCTGTCTAGAGTGCTGCCGGAATTTATAATATCGTCAGAAAATGTGCAAGGGCCAATTCAGGGGTATCTAAAGGAAGTTGTTTCTTCTTTTCGCTTCCTGTCAGTGCGATTTTCGTTAGAATATCTTACTGAAGTCTCACGTAAGAAATTGTATAAAGACCTCATCTGTATTTTATTGCCAGTGCCACTGTACCGTCAACTATACTGTGAAGGCCCAGGACAGGATGTTCTGAAACGTGTTAAAAGGATGCTTGTAGCGCCAGGGGTTAAAACCTTTTTCTTTAAATTACACACTGGTACTTTACCAGTTAAAACATGGTTGGTAGATAGGGGATTATTCGTACCTTGGGGCACACATTGTTTCTTATGCAATAAACCGGAAACAATTGAACACGTGTTTATAGACTGCTGGAGCGGGGTGTTCTTCTGGGACATATTACAGAGAACCTTGAAAAAAGAGTTACCGTTAAGTCCACATGGCATCCGTTTTCTTTCTGTTAAAAATGATGATGGAGTACCTTTCGACCTAGTCATGCTCCTGGGCCTGCATAGTATATGGCAAACTCGAACTGCCTTTGACAATGCGGATGTACAAATAAGATCTGTACGGGAATATTTCTGCGAATCAGTGTGCCATTTTCTTGAAGTGCTGAAAGGGCAGGAGGATGCACCAGGGTGGATTTCACGAGTGGAACTATTGTTGCGCATGCCAAAGTTTTGATTGTAGTCAGCTCAGTGCTGACGATTCATAATTTCACTTTGTAATTGTATAGCTCTACCCTGTTTTTGTGAGTATGTAAATAGTCTTGGTATGCAAGGCAATAAAAAAAAAAAAAAGAAAATTCAGCGTGGCGCAGTGGTAGAGTACTCGCTTGGAGATCGAGAGGTGGCGAGTTCGAATCCTCGTGGTGGAGCTTCTTTTTTTTTTTTCATACGGCTTTTTTTTTCTTTTTTATTGCACTAATGCTTTCTATATGACTTGCTTTACTAATATATTTATGCAGGGAACGTAGGCACCGCCTTTTTAACGCTGTAGACCCATTTTGCGCTTGAGTACCCAGCGCCTCCCAGTAAAACGCCGCTCCAGCGGCCCAGTATCCAGCGCGACGCTGGGCCCATAATCAGGCATGGCACTGGACGCTGGTACCCAGTGGCGCTGGGTTTTGCAATAGGGTATATATATATATATATATATATATATATATATATGCGTGTGCGTGCGTGTGTGTGTGTGTGTGTGTTTGTGTAAATAACCCACGACTAAGAAGAGTCCAGCAGGAAATTGTTCCGCAGCGCCCGACCGGGAATTCTAACCTGCGACCCCTCACTCCCCAGCGCAACGTGTTACATGACTCAGCCACGGAAGCATTTTTTGTTTTGTTTATCGCACTCAGCCACAAAGGCGTACATCCTCCAGTGTTCCAACGGTGAGCTATTTTTACGAGTGGTGGTACACAGATCTCCGAGGTGCTTCACCGTGGCAGAGGCTTGTTCACTATTATCCGCGAGATGGTGTAAAGTGTCGTGTTTCCGTGACGAACAACACCACCTTGAGCACGCACGGGAAAAAGGCACTTCTTTATTCGCTCTGTCATATATATACGTATACCTGTATGGCACGAGTACGCAGGGCACTGCCCCGATACTGGTGGCATGACAAGAAGTAAACACGATAACACATGAATTATTACGCCACATCTCCCCTTTCAAGAAAGAACAACTTTCAACAAAAATATATAAAAACATAGTAAAATAAACACATTGAATTACATTCAGAAACACCAAACAGAGTTAAAAGAGCCAGAAATGAGTCAAAAGAGACATGGAGGACTATATTCAGAAACACCGCAACGGTCTGGCTTTCTTACAATTCTACCGAATCGTGTGACGTATTGGCCTGGAACCCGCGGCAACGAAACATTACGCTGATCCTCTGTGCGACCACACTGGAGTGCTTGGGAGATAGGCTGGTCGCTAGCCTCTATATTTTCCAGGCTAGGGGGAAAGTCGTACGGCTCGTCGCACGAGTTTGGAACTCTGCTTGGCGCTTGCTTGACTAACATTTTCCTGTTGCGTTCGATCTGGATGCCGCTCTCCATATCGACGACATACGACCGCGGCCGTTTAGCGCGCCGACGGATGATGCCTTCCCGTGTGCAGTCCTTAACCCAGATATTGTCACCAGGAGCCAATCGGACAAGGTGGCGGGCAGCTTCGCGGCGATCATAACTTTGCCTTTGCTTATCCCGGACACCCGTATCCTATTTCCGCACCGCTTTAAGGTTTGGCGTCTGAGGTATTAATTTGCTGGGGTGGAGAAGCAGGGTTGTTCAGGTTGTACGAAGCCGCCGCCCCCTGAGCAACTCTGCTGGTGTTTTGCCTAGTGGACCCAGGGTGTCCCTGTAGGCGAACAGAGCCAAATGGGGATCACTAGATTTCAGCAGCAGCCCTGTCACCGTTTTCCCCATTCGTTCTACCTCCCCGTTAGCCTGCGGGTACTTACGGCTGCACGCATAGGCTTGCGCCACCTTCGCCCCCCCCCCCTTTAGGGGGGGGGGGGTCGAAAGTGCATCGCGGCGCCTCCCCTCCCTATTAAGTCAATGTATGAGGCTTTGCACCCCCCTCTTCTTAGATGACTAGGGTGGGCGGCCGTCCCCCTGCCCCTCCCTCTGCACATGCCTATGGCTACACGTCACTCTTTTGAATCCATAGGCCTTCGCAAACACCTTAAATTGCTCACTGACGAATTGAGCACCATTACCTGTCACAAGTACTTCCGGCATATCGTGCCTAGCGAAGGCGTCTTTGGTGTGACAAACTACGCTATTGCTGGTAAGAGATTCCAGCAAACACAACTCTGGAAACCGTGTTAAAATTAATTACGACCCTTGACATGGAAGATATGTGCTGCGATTCTTTGATAAGGTCGATCAGGTGTCTGGATTAAGATCATTGGTTCGCTCGGCTGATCTCGAAACTGCGAACACGCGCGGTAATTGTCACTCAAAGAATCAAGCTGAGAGCCCGAGCCCGGCCAGCAAACGGACTCCCGTGCTGTCGCCCTGCATTTCACGATACCCTGATGGCTTTCGTGAAGCAGACCTAACATTCCATTGTGGAGTGAGTACGGCACAGCGAGGCGAGTACCATGCATTAGCACCCCTTTACACACGCTCGATGTTGCACAATCCTGCCAATATGGCCTCATTACGCTTGACAGCGAAGTTGGGCCCGGCCATCCTTCACGAAGTTAGCGCCACAACGTACGGCAGGTCTCGTCCTTTGCCTGCTCTTCGGCTACCAGTGGAAAGTGATTCGATTCGCCAAACTCTTACAACACACCAGAAACGAACGAGTTCACTTCATCAACAAAAAGGAAGTCCTTTGTTTTTTGCTTTGGGATTTGTGCTCTAGAAAGTGCGTCAGCAATTTTGTAATTATTCCAAAGGGCGTCCACGTCAAATATGAATAGCATCAGACGCGTTCGGAATCGAATGCACGGCGGTAACAAATCTAGCGGGGTCTTACCTAGCAAAGTTACAAACAGTTTCTGATTTGTTTCCAGAGTTATGCGCAGCCTAGGCATATAACTTTCGAGACGCTCGGCCGCCCATGTTAGATCTGGAGTCTCCATTTCAATTTGCGCATAGCGCATTTTTGTAGGAGTGAACGATCTGGAAAAAATTACATTTCTCGCTAAAGGGGATCATGAGGCGATGCGAAGCCGGAGCACTTGCACGATCGCGTTCCGTTGGCGTTCGTTGGGCATGCTACCGGCCTTGCGTCGTGGAACGCGAAGAGGAACGCTACGCGCGTCTTCTCTTCCCTCTTGACGTTATTTCTCACAGGGCCAGCGGGGAACGCGGTCGACAGGCGCGCGAGAAGGGGGCAGCGTGGGAGAGGAGAGAGAGGGGGAGGGGACGCGCATGCGCTGGCGCTCATCGCGGCGTTGCGCAGGAGAGAGTTTCGGCATATCTAGCCCGCGTTTCAGAGGAAGAGTGGAGAGGGGAAGGGGAGAGGCGATGGGATAGGGGAAATGGGAGAGGGGAAAGGGGAAGTGGAGAGGAAGAGTGGTGAGGGGAATGTAGAGGAGGAGTGGTGAAGAGTAGTGGAGAGGAAGTGTGCGGAGAGGGTATGCGCATGCGCAGTAAGGGTGGCCACGCCGCACACCACCACCATCACCACCGGTTTGAACTCCGCTATAAGATGCTTTACATCTGATAAACACAGCTGGCCGTCTCTGTTTGGTTGTACCTAGAGCAAGGCTGCGCCTAAATCGTACGACCACGCGTCTGCAGAAAGAATAGTTTGATTACGTGGATCAAACTTTGCCATACACCTATTCGAAGAGATAGCATCTTTTACGCTGTCAAAGGCCATCTGCTGCGACGTAGCCAGAATCCCCTCATTGTTCCTTTGTAGCAACTGACGTAACGACGTGGTCCTATCCGCTAAGTCTGGAATAAACCATGAGCAATGATTTGCGAGACCAAGCAATCTGCACATGTCCCCGACATTTGCAGGCGCCTTCATATCTTTGATCGCTTTAACTTTTGCTGGATCCGGCCGCATGCCATATTTGCTCACTCGGCATCCCAATAAACAAAGCCCTTTTCCACTGAACTGACATTTTTCTGGATTAAAAATCACGCCGGCTTCTTCTAAGCGGTTTAAAATCTGAAGCAGTAGCTCATCATGCACTTTCTGTGAAGAACCAAAGAACAGTACATCGTCCATTCAGTTTACGACCCCCGGCACTACATCAAAGATTTTACACATTTGTCTATGAAAATATTCAGGAGCAGAGGTTATGCCGAACGCCAGGCGTTCAAAGCAATAACGGCCAACAGGAGTATTAAACGTTGTGAGAAGCCGACAATCTGTGCTTAGTTTTACTTGATGGAATCGCGAGTTCGCTTCAAGTTTAGAAAACACCACTGTTCCGCTAAGAAACCCGAGTGTCTCATCAAAAGTGGGGAGCAGCGTTCATTTGAAGTGCCTCGGACAGCTTTGTATCCCGTAGTCTGACCACGAAACGGTCGAGGATCATCCGTGCTTTCATCACGCCATAGTCACATTTATATGCCAACGTAAATAACGCTGTTACATACTAGTCCACCGATGCACCCGCAGCTTGGTGGCGACGATGGAAGCGCGCACTTTCGTAGACCAAATTACGAGTGGCAATGACATAGACGTCAGTGCACTTAGTTGGGCCAGTTGGTTCTGCATGTCGATGAAGTGGATGCGCTTGAAAGACGAGGACGAAGAAGAGACGGGACACAAAGTGCGCAACTTACAACTTGTTTATTGGAACAAAGGGGGTAGAGTCACTTATATACATTTAAGCACGTGACACAGGGCCTGCGCGTTACACGTTACTGAGCACTCAAAAATGCTATCTCTTTCTTAGATAATGTTAAAAACAGGGTTAAATTCGTTCAGTGCCAGAAGGGTGTTGTGTACAACATTCCACTTTCATGTAGAAAGGTATATATAGGACAAACTGGGCGCTGCCTAAACGAGCGTCTATGAGAACACAGCAATAATGTCAGGAACGGTAACAACGGTCATCTCGCAAGTCACTGCCAAAAGTGCTCCTGCACCCCGAAATTTGAGCAGTGCACAGTCATATCTCGCAACCGTAATCAATCGGCGAGGCTCGTAGTGGAAGCAAAATATATTTTAGAATGCGCAGAATCGTGTGTCAGCATAGCTTCGTTGACATTATCTAAGAAAGAGATAGCATTTTTGAGTGCTCAGTAACGTGTAACGCGCAGGCCCTGTGTCACGTGCTTAAGGGTATATAAGTGACGCTACCCCCTGTTTTCCAAAAAACAAGTTGTAAGTTGCGCACTGTGCGTCCCGTCTCTTCTTCGCCCTCGTCTTTCAAGCGCATCCACTTCATCGACATAGGCGTCGAAGCGTTTTAAAGACGATAGTCTTTCTTGGGGAACTTAAACGCAGAAATTTTGGTCTGTCTTTCTGTTTGTCGGCACGTCCCTCGATTCAGCCACTCGGCCAAAGTTGAACCACTTGCACAAGGGCCAGCCATCGTGAACGGCTCACTAGGTTCATACTTGTGTACATGGTTGATCAAAAAGCAAACATTACGCATATCTGGGGCGCAACATCACTAGGTAATTATTAAGTGGTGTGTTCCTTTAATAGAAAATACAGAGATGCGTAATTCTAGATACCCTAGTTTCTTAAGCTGCGCTGAAAATGCGACTGCGCCGAAACTTGGCTTCCTCGGTGCCCATTGCGCGAGCTCATTGTTGTGTTTCGGTTTCAGTTCAGTGTTGCACTGTACGAGTGCCATGGGGCGCCGCTCTGGCATTCCTGCTTTACGCAGGCGACGTGAATATAAAAGAGTGTGTGGAGAGTACTCGATGAGTGCGCACGTTTCTTCTGCTTCGGCGCTTCGCGCCAAACCGCGTGTTCGGGCTGGCTGGCGTCCTCGCCGGTCGCGTTGGTCACCGCCGGTCTTGCCTGCTGCTGCGCCGGGACTACCAGCCCGCAACACAGCATTCACGTTTCCCGACGTATTGCCAGATGGCGTTCATATCTCACGCAGCGCCTCTTCTATCGTCTTTAGACGACATTTGCAGCGAAGCACGCAGATACGTGGCCAATTTTTTTTTTTACCACTGTATAGTCTTTTGGCTCTTTGTCCGACAAGTCGAAGGTCTTGAATACGTTGCGAGCCTGTCGTTCCATAATATTATAATTATCTGGGGTTCAACGTCCGAAAACCACAATATGATTATAAGGGACGCCGTAGTGGAGAGCTCCAGACATTGCGACCACCTGGGGTTCCTTATCGTGCACCTGAATCTAAGTACACGGGCCTCAAACATTTTCCCCTCCATCGAAAATGCAGCCACCGCGACCGGGATTCGATCCTGTGACCTTCAGGTCAGCAGTCGAGCCCCATAACCACTGGACCACCGTGGCGGGGCATGTCGTTCCATCGTATACAGCAGCGTACGTACCTGAGCCTCCTGGAGTTCGCTCGTAAAGGTCCGAAGCAAATGGATAATAATCAAATTCTTGCCACCACGTAGGCCACTCTGACGCAATGTCAAAGTTGAAACTCGTTGGTGGCTGTACCGTTGGTGGCGCCATGGCTCGAAGCTCTTGTCCCGTTATCCTGTCCTAGCCGAGGACACCAAAAATGCAGGTCGGCCGTCGCGCGTACGCTTACATCGTCCGTGGTACCGACCAATTTCCGAAAACCAGTTCTGACACCATGTCGTGTTTCCGTGATAAACGACACCGCCTTGAACACGAACGGAAAAAAGCTTCAAAGGGCGTCACCCCGCTCGTCTCGCGCCGGAGTTGAGCTGCGCGCCTCCGGTCCTGCACTTTGAGCTACAGGGCATGGTCGCCCGTGCTCGCGCCCTTTTCTATTGAAGAAGGGTGTGGGGGCGTTCAACAGATGGCGCTTCGAGTGTGGGGGCAGATTAATCTTGCCCGCCCGATACAAAGGGATCAGCCTCAAATCATCATCAGCTTTCATCGGTAAGCTTGCGCTGAAACCATTCCCTCCCCCCCCCCCCCCCCCCCCGAAGGTCACTGCGCTCACTGCAGCAGCCGTGTTTACTAAAGGAGTGAGCTGCTAGCCTTTCTTCGTATGACATTCCAATTTGTTTCTATCGCATTCATTGCTTCGCCCTTGCGGCGAAGCTGACTTTCGGCTTTAGTTAGACAACACCGTAACACTTATAACAACCTGCCACAAACTTTAGGAGGAAGGCACTTCAAGTTATGTTTCTAGATTCTCTGTAAACAGCTTGTCGTTGTTCTGCAAATACTTTTTACGCGCAGTCAAGATTGTCACCTATTTCAAATAGCTTAGCAACATTTCCCATTGAGGCGCCCTTGAAATATTATACAGAATTGGTCACTCTATTTGAATTTGCTTGTGTACTACAGCGCTCATACAATTTATACGAACTTCTGCAGTTCTGTCAATTAATTACGCGCTAAACATACCAGTCGTTGAACATTACGGTACTTTGTAGATTAGCTCTGCGGAATCCCGCAAAGTGTAGGACGGGTTATCAAAGAGAAAAGTGAAAACCACCCGCTTGTAGCACAAAAGTGACAAGGAAATCATCGGAGTACAAATTAGTCTCGACTTATCTAGATGGTATTTAACCATGTTTGAACATTCGCGCGTGCACCGGGACGGGATAGATTTGTTTGACGTTCTGGCGTGCTTCGAGCGGTCCCGGATACAGGCATGAAAGATTTCCTATTAGCAATGCCTTGATCAGGGATAACACCCGCTATCCCCCGTTCAGTAGCAAAACACCGAAGCCGTTGAACCGCGGGAACCGTTTCAGGGTTTGCACCTGTGTGCGCTCAGCCCCACAATTTATCTCTGCGCGGAAGAGCTGCGGGTGTCGTTTTCCTGTGTCGATTCTCCCTTGGCTTGCTGTTTACTGTCGTGTAAAGAAACGTGCCAGTTCCCTTCTTGTAAGAACGCTGTGCTATAGCAGCACGGCTCCATGACGCCGTTTATTATCGAACGGCAGTGAGTAATCGCTCGGTGCCGCTGTTTCGCTGGAAACAAGAGCGGGTGTAATTGCTCGCTCACGCGAAAGCGGGAGGGAGGCACACGTACCAAGCTACAGAGGTGATACGCTGCACGCCATTCCCTGTCCAGAAAAATATTGCCTGACGCGCTTTGCCGAGTCGACTGGCGGCGCAATCGAGGAAGGGACCCAATTGACCGCATCGGACGCAACGCCCAAGTTACTTCATGAGTGTCCTTGTGTTAGACGTTTCCTTTGCGTTACGTTTATATACATGGAACACCGAGGAATTGGAGATTAAGATCGCTGTCCAAATATGACTCGACGAACACAAAAACTAGATGCCCTGCCTGTATATTACAAAGAGATGCGTACTGTCTCGCGCCGAACTCAAAGTTTGTTTAACCGAAAACAACAGTGATGCTGACTATATGTAAATGATTATAACTGCCAGCCAGCATTCTTTCCTTTAAGCTCTCTACGCGACGTTATGAATGCATATCTCGCCATGAATCCAAGTAATGGGCAATGAACTGGTCCTTATTTGATTCGAGTAACGTTGATCCCCGTCATCAGTAATCGATGTTTCTTACGTATGTACACGCTCCCTGAAGCATGCTTTTCAGTGCAGATGTGTGCGCTGCAGTTGTGTGGTGCAACTGCGTGAGCATAGTTGAACTGCTTTTATTTTAGAGGTTAGCTCTTAGGCGCCAGTTCATGGATTGTCGCAGTAACCGAGTGTACGAGCACAACGAAAGATCTGTCTCGCGCGCCTCGAGCCACGTGACGCTCTTCTTTTGCCGAGGGCGGCTGGCCAAAGCCTCCTCGGGCTGGCTTACTTTGGAACTTTAGACACCGATGCGAGAAATTAAGAAACAACATTAAGATATAAAACAAAACTTTAAAGAAGCAATAAAAATAAAAATAAGGAAAGCGATATCAAAAATTGAAAATAAAGAGTTGTCTGTTACTGCACTTGTCACTGACGATTCCGGAAATGCAGAAAAATGAAAAATAGTAATATTAACAACAAATAAAAAACTAAAAAATGATCAGGAGAGGAGAAATTAAAATACATATGAGAAATCAGAAACTCTACCTGAAACAGAATCAGAAATCTGTAACTGTACGTTACATTTCCTCATAAATCATTTGCCTTAATATATCGCAAAGTAGAAACACGGATAAAGCTGAGTTCACATTTTTATTGGCAGTGCTTTAATCCTGGGTAATTCTTTTTCAGTGATAGCAACTACATGCAAACCACAGGCACATTTTTGACGTCGCCGTGATGTTCCACCGACCCTTCACTCCCCGGAGTGACCCGTTAGACAACTCAGCAACAAACGCATACAAATGGCACGGCCGCTAATAAAAAAAAATTGGGGGACCCTTAAGCTTCGCCTTTAAGAGTTGAACGCGATAGCGAAATCCGGCCCCTAGTGCGCACTTCAACCACTAAGTGCATACTTATTGATGTGTATTGTTACACTTACACACGCACGCACGCGCGCGAATTTTACAGGCTTTTGATCTAAAGCAAGAGTCGCATGGCTTCCAAGATATACGCCGCGCGCCGGCCCTCTCGGATGCCATGAAAAGTCGAGACATATTTCTCACAATGCCTCACAGATGGCAGCACATTATCTAGCGTTTGCTGCGTTGGCTTGATATGTTTTCCTCTAGATGGACACAGTTGTCCATTTTTAGAGCTGTTTGAAAGTTCGTGTGTGTATTTAGCGGCGATGGCTGCTCTATCCCGGCGTTTTTCGACGTAGTTTGATGGCCTCGCGAATGCGCCTACCGTATGGGCTCGTTTTTGTCGTGACACCTGCCGAACAAAATGCGTTAAGGAGACTCCTTCTACTACATGGCATTTATGTAGTGTTTTTGTCCGAAGCAGCTGCAAGCAACATCGTGGCTTCGTGGTAAGACACCTGCCTGCCACGCGAACGGCCCGGGTTCGATCCTCATTGGGACCGAAGATTTTATCGTTTATTTTATTTGCTACTTTCTCGATTTTTCGCTCACGGATGATTTTTCGCTCACAACCAACGGTGCCGACGCCGACAGCGGAATTTCTGCGACACGAGCTCTCTAACGCTACCGCGTTAAAACAGGTGCGGCCTGCTGCGTCGCGTCGCCGTCAATGGGCGAGCGCGGGTTGGCTGAGCGGCAGCTGTTTTGGGTGAGGGCGCCACAAGCACGGTCGGCATAGAGTCACTGGAAAAATTTCAGAGTATCGCATCTGTTTTCCGCGCGCCGCCGCCACCGCGATTGGCTTATTCGCATCACGTGACCTCTCGCCGCCATATCCCTTCCAAGCGCTTTGGGTGCAGGCGCGTTCAATGCAGAGCGTGGCCGGACATTCAGCAGTACCACGGTCCCCAGAAGTACTTCGTCGCTTTTTTAAACGCGTCATGCAGACAGAGGCGTAAGGAGACATTTTTTTCGGGGGGGGGGGGGGGCACGGCTCGGTGTGCCACCCCCTGGCTACGCCACTGCATGCATATGCCAGAAGAGAGTAGCTCACCATCAATCGAACGTTACTGGTGAGCTACTCTGGGAATCTCGTTTGCCGCGTGGGAAAGATTAATGTCAAAGAGCGCCGTTCTACGTGGCTGCATAGTTGGCCTGAACGAATTCGCCCCCCTCGAATAACACTCCTTCCTGCAGTGAACTACATTATTTTGCTGGAAAAAATCTTATGCGACAGGATATTTCACCTTTTCGGTTCGCTATGGTCAGCGATATTGCAAACTACACACCTTTCTATTTGCTCGGCCGTTTATATCTCGATCTGTTGAACAGATTACGCATACTATCCGAGTTATAAGCGTGCCACGCACGAGAGCGAAATTGAAGATTTAATAATGTTTACTGGTATACCTTGAAGGCAATTGTGGCATGATATTTGGCATTGCACAAAACAGAAGCGTGGAACTCCGTTGATAAACTTGGTATAAGGCAATGTTATCAAGCGTATTTTTAAATTTGTTGCAAAAAAATGCCGCTAATGCTGCATTGCACCGAGCGTACCCTTAAAATACTGTATAGTTGGTGAAAAATGGTCCCAGCAAAAAAAAAAAAAAAAAGCAGATCCCACGCATTGAGGGAGTCGATTTTATGCGAGCCCTAGGTCTATATACATACTGTGTTGCAGTAGCATGCGCTTTAAAAATTCCGGGATGTGCTATTTCTGATCAGAAGAACATAAAGCACCGTGCCGAGGAAGTTTTAATAAGAGTGCATGATGAAAAAAAAGAAATGTTTTGTCGGAACCAGCAAAATATTTGCAAATTTATTGCAACGTTGGGAATATTGAGGAGACAAGAAATAGAAAATGAAACAATTAAGTAGTGATGTCAATCGCGCACAACTTCCAATTACCGTACACACACAACTTCTATTACACATATCAACCAGTTGAATAGCAAGCACGGTGCACAAGCAAGCTATGCGTCAGCGATCAGTCGAAGGACGCAATGTTGAATGTTCTCGATGTTGTTCGATAACGTTCTGCAGTGCAGTGAACCTGAACACCGACTGCAAAGCTAGCGCAAACAGTCAAGATTCACCAAATGTCGAAGTAAATGGCATCTCGCACGATGTCACTGCGCTAATGCAACGATGTTTACAGATCCAGACCTAGCGAACACGCCCGGGCGTGACACGAAAAGAGACCGATGAAGCCATGAAGAGAGTTCGCGAGCACATGGCAACATTCGCCGTACGTTTCATTAGTTACACCGCTAACCGCGCAGTCGATCCATACCTGTCGATGACTCGAAATCACTTCTAATATCCTCTTGAAGAAACACACACATATAATGCCGTTCTGCCGAGCGTAACACGGCACTGGGGCTAAAAGATCGGTCACTTCTCAACACACGCTAGCAACGCGCCGGACGGTCTGGAAGGGACATGGCCGCCGCCACCCAATGTTGCCCGCGTGCAGCCTACCTTTGCGGTACTCTGATTTTCCAGTGACTCTAGGTCGGCAATGCAGACGGTGGTTCGTGTTACTATGTGGTCGCCTCAGGATTTATGCGTGTCCGTGTGCTTTCTCGTGTCTTTCTTGTGTGTGACCGCGCGTGTAAGCAGCTTGCCTCATGTTTCCTGCGCCTGAGTACGGTTTTTCGGTGTGCGTGTGTGGCAGACGGTTTTTTCTAGCGGCGTGATGACGCGAAGCTGTTGTGTACCGCTGTGCAACTCGAACGTGTGAAAAGACGCTACTGTGAAGTACCACGTATTCCCATGCGATCTCAAGTGTCGGGAAGCGTAATATTCGTAACAGAGCACTTCTTTCTGTCACGAACGAGCGCTAAAACAGGCGCGCGCCGCCGCATCCTGACTACAGCATCAAGCCACGGCGCCGACTCCTACCCCCAACGGGTGCGCGCAAGGAAAAAAAAAGGGCAAACATCAAAAGGCACCCAGGGCGAGCCCCTACCAGAGTCCTTCAATATTCTCCTGGTCATGAAGTTGCGCCGTAACTCTATGAGGGAGTTTTGTGCCATGCAAGCGGAGGCCGCGGGGCGGCGCTGCGTCCATTCTGTTGGCATCGCGCCGACGGCAGCAGAGGTGGCTGCCGGTGTCACTGCGAAATATTGTGGCGTGTTAGCGCGTCCTTTTCGGCCGTATGTTTTTTCATGTGGCTAGTGTGTTGTGCCTGAAGGTCGGGAAGGATGCCGCGTACCTGCTGCGTACTCGGATGTCGATCCGGATACAAGGGAAACGACGAAAAAGTGCCGATGTTCTCGCTTGCTCGAGACACCGAACGGCGGGAAAAGTGGAAGCGCGCCATACCGCGACAAGGAACTGGTGGTTTCAAATTCGATTCCCCACATGCACGCGTTTGTGAAAAGCACTTTGACGGGAGTGACATCGTTCGCGTGGACCAGTGGATAATCGGAGGTGCTGTCGTGACGCCGCAGCGCGACGTTCTGAAACTGCCGAGGATTTTCGTGGCCTCCCGGCGTATTTGTCAAGCGCGAAAACGTCCAGAGCTCGCCTGCCTAGACAGCAAACGCGTTCTAAGCGTCGTCGGGAACCATCATCAGATGTGGATACCGTTGAGGCTGCACCGACACTGTGCACGAGCCCCTCTGACACAGCTACTGCGAAGAAAAACACAGCTAATGAAGGTGAGCATATTGACCGCCTTGACGCACACTTACTCGTTGCATGCCCGTAAAACATGAGTTCGAGGAGTGAAACTTTCGCCGTTTTCTTTTATACAGGCACTGAGGTCACCAAAAACGTAGAGGTGGCATGCCAAACAGACGGAGCTATATACAGTTCCTCGCAGCTTCAAAAATTGGAAGCACACGTTCGTTGCTTGGAACGGCGACTTCAGCGCTACCAGCTGAAGCTTGCTAGGGTGACAGCGCAAGAGAGACACACCTTCGTCATGCGAGCGAATGATTTATGTGTTGTGCATGTGTATTAGGGCAAACGTCTGTACTAAATAAAAACATTTGGTTTTGAGTGCTGGTGATATCTAATAGTGTTTGAATCTGATGGATCAATAAACAGTTCCTAACCGTCGTGCGTAATAAGCCTGGTTCTGACGTGCTAATTGTATATGTATGAACACCTAACGAAGACCAAGACGCTTACGGATGTCGGAAATGAAGAAAAATAATTTAGCGGAAGTCACAACTGAAGAGCGCAATAAATACGTACTCACGAGAGATGATCATTTCTTGCGTTACGTGTTGACGCCGCCGACGTGGGACACCGACGATCAATTTTCGCGTTTGATGAGGCATGTAAGGCTTTCGCCTTGACAGTAAAAACAGTAAAGAAGGATTGGGAAAACTACACATTACTGCATGAGCAAGCGAATTTTAAACGCGGCACGGCACCGTAGTGATAAATGAACGCGAAATAAAGCACGAAAACCTAGGGAAAGCCCTGTGAACTATCCCTCGATCATCGTTAATCTTCAAAGAACTAATTCATTCAAACTGGCTCTTGGCTCTTTAAATAGGAGGCTATATTGCGATATATTCGTATACAACCACGTATAGCCTGAAAGATTTGATATGCACGATAAAAAGTTGCAACCACTGCGTTTCCGCGACGCGCGAAGATCCGCCAGAGTCCTTGAAGGACTCCGTATCATCCACAAAGTTCCCCTAGATTCTTCAGAAAAAAAAAAAAAAAACTTGCGTTTAGAGCAGTAGTATATCGCGTACAGCGGAAGCAGCATGCGTTTGTTGCCATCGAATTTCTGTCTTTAGGCCTCATTCGACGCTAAATTGCACTGTATTAGACATTCCCCAAATTTCCGTGAGGGTAACATCACTCTGAAGATGTACTAAACGTTCGCGGGTACTTTCAATCACGTTTTGCAGTTCCGACGGGCGCCGTACAACTTCAGCGCCGGTGCCGCTCCGATGCCCACGCACGGGCGAGGGCGCCCCTAGCGGCTGCTCCTGTCCCTATATCAAACACTCGCGGGAGCTTCATGACCAGGAGAAGTATTGAAGGACTCTGCCCCTACCCTCTCACCGAAGACGTCGTCGCAGTCGCGACAGCCTAACACACGCGCAGATTGGGGGAATTCAAGAAATCAAAGTGGAACCGACCGATTCCGCAGACGAACCGGCGAGACGAACCCCTTTTCCCTAGCTGTCGCTGCGCTGCGTGCTACGAGCCGAACAATCACTTGGAATGTTAGCGAAACCGGGAAGGATCCAAACGAGAGACGACGGAGGGTAGGACGGCATGGTGAAGTCGGCGAAGAAGTTATGTTGTTCTTGTGAGTCGTGTAGTGCGGTCAGTCGATCTTGGATAACCGAGTGATGACACCGTGGGAGCACTGTTTAGAAGAGTGTCGCCGAATGACGGAGACCAGAGCTGGATAATATTTGAGTGTTTCTTGGAAGAAACATATTCGTGAAACGTTCGCAGAATTGTGGGCTGCACACGTTTGGTGAATATTCAAGGCCTTTACGTGTTCTTGGATACTAGTTAAAGGGATCGGGGCACCGACCAAATGATTTAAAAACGAATGTATTGACGTTTCGGCTCCTTGGATAGTTTCTAATGGATGAGAGTGCATTTGTAGCACGGTTTGTTCCCGTTGTTTTAAACACCATCTAAGTGATGTTGTGAGTTGTAATTGATACCGGTCGAGTGTGGATGTTTGCGTGATGCTTGTACTGCCTTAACTGAGAATATATTTTGTTTGTGTTGTCAACTCTTGGCTCTAACTCTTGCTTTGAACCGCAACCGGCATTTGTTGGCGCACTAAAAGGACCCACATTTAAATTTTGTGTGCTTTGGTGGTGCGTTTCGGTGGGCCGATAAGGCAGCCCTTGGAACCTGCCCGGCGACTGCCTCTCCATTAACGGGATCAGTGATTGAGTGACACTTCATTTCAGTTGAGTCAAACGGGCAGCATTCACGGAGAGTATTGAGGCCCACTCTACAAAACATTCGTACTCCAGGGCTAACTGTTCACATATGTGGGGTTATTGGCAGTTCTAATAACGACTTCAATATTCAACCTGTAATGCGCAACTATAAAACGCCTTATCTACGGCCTGATTGGAGTAAGTGTCGGGCGTACAAACGCGGCTGTCGAAGCGCTTCTCCGTGAACAGCTGGACTGGTGTTGTGGCGCCAGAGCGGGCGCCAGGAGAACTAGGCCCCGGACGCCGTTTCGGCGCCACGCAGCAGGCCGCACCTGTTTTTTTATGTAGCGGCCGTGCAAATGGTGAGATACCCATAAAGATTTTAGAGGCAAAGTTAACTGCACACAGTAAAAAAACATTTGTTGCAAGGGAAGATATGGAATTCTGCCAGAATGCCGTGTTCGCTGGCCTTAAGTTTAACTCTTGTAAGTGTTCCGCTTAAATTTCGCAGCCAAAAAGCACCCCTCCTCTTAATGTTACTTTTGCAGAATAGCTTGATAAATATTCTCGACCAGCTATCACGACAGCGTAACTTTCGATCAAGGCAACAAAAGCCTATTCCAGAAATCGACGTCCAATTACCTAACAGTGCTATCTCTGGCGAACAATTTCTGATTCGCGCGAAATAAAAGCGCAAACAAGCGTATTAAGTGTACACATATTATGACACATCTATTTAAGGCAAACTAACGAAAACTACGACGACTTGCGTTTCTTTCATCGGGTGCAGTCATAACTGGAAATTAAAATTTTTGTCAGCTTGAGTAACGCGGCAGAGATCGTCGTGGTAAATGCGCGCTTGGTTTGCCCCAAAAAAAGTAAATAGAACTTTCAAAATAAAGCTGCCATGTTCAAACATTCTTTTCACCTCGACAATTGAACACTTGAATTGTTTACCTAGTAACATGGAGATGTTGGCACATAGCCATTTCGTGACTTTTTGTCTGCAATTTATGTATGAATGTTCAATCTCAATTCCTGCAATAGCCTCACCGGGGATGCAGTATGTGTAAGTAAATAATTAAGCGAGAGAAAAGAAGCAAATCTCTGCGTACAAAGATGGCACCCGGAAAAGAAAGTTAGCTTGTTTTCGCAACCCCACCGAGAGCGTAGCGCCTAAACTTAATTGCGCACGCATCTTGAAAGCCGTAGTCAACCACCTGAGATCTGTGCACGAAAGACGGCCCAACATTGCTTCTGCTCCGCGATCTGAATTGCTGATGTGTGTCAGGTTGCAGCTTTCCCTGCAGCTCGACAATGCGGCCGCGATATGGCGACGGCCATCGCGCATATTATTCCGCCCCAGTTTGGAGAGTTTGCCTCCGTTACAAGGAATAAATGGGACTGCAGAGCTAGCGAACTAACGTGGTTGAGGCTGCGCCTTTGTGTCACTCGGTTCAAGCCAATTACCAAGGCAGATATTACACATCCTGAATTCCCTTGGTGCGCGTGGAGAGTGACAACACGGTATTATTTATTACAGTTATATTTATTTTACCGCAGCTCCTGCCGTCATGCGTTTGTTCTTTTGTTTATACCCATGCGCCCATACCATGTGCTGCGCACTTTTCCACCGTCTCCCTCTTCTGGATTGATAGTAAGGCTTTGTGGCTGCAGCTCTGCGACCTTTAGATCAATAATCACCGAGAAAGTAAAGCTACTGAAAGCTTTCGCCCAGTAGGAGTGCATGTGAAGCCATGACTTATATTTGCGACGAACTACGAAAGCGTATTCTGATATTTAAAGAGGATCAAAGGAGCAAAACTCAGCAGGCTGTACGAAAATACGGAGTGACACAAGTAACGTTTCTTAAATAACCTCACCTTACAAAAAAGAAACATCTGGCAGTTCACTTATTCTTGAGAAGTCTTTGCCGACGTCAACGAAATTCGCAGTCGGCATTTTGCTGAATGTGTAGTTGCTTAGGATCTATTTTACGTTCTGAAAATATAGAAAGAAAATTTTCTCATATCTGCGAACCCCTACGGAACTGTCCCTACTCCTTGACTATCTCTTGGTTGTAGCTTCTGAACACATGTTCTGCTTGTACCATTCAATTAATAAGGGTATGTTCAGGGCGTTTTATTATTTATTACGCCCTTATAAACAGTATCCAGATATTTGGGCATGTGAAGGGCGTTTAAACGTCAATGCACCCTTCAAGGTGTCAAACTGGTTATAGGGCATAGCGTAAGGCACGTGACGACGCGAATAAACTGAAAAGAGGTCTCTTCCCGGCATCGGCTACGTCCACAAACACTGTTACTGATCAAGGTGATCAGCGTTCTCTTTGTTTTGTTGATTGCTCACTGACCGTCTATGGGTGGCTGCTGACAAACTAGTCATGACAAGTAGCCGTTGTTGCGCGTTTAGGCGCCCCGCCATGGTAGTCTAGTGGTTACTGCGCTCGAATGCTCACCAGAAGGCCGCGGGACCGAATCCCGGCTGCTGCGGCTGCATTTTCGATGAACGCGTGAATGTTTGAGGCCCGTGTACTTAGATATAGGTGCACGTTAAAAAACCCCAGCTGGTCGAAATTTCAGGAGACATCCACTACGGCGTCCCTGATAATCATATCGTGGTTTTGGGACGTTAAACCCCAGATAATATTATAATCTATAATTTCGCGTTTAAGAAAATACCATGAATTACCTGAGTAACCAGATTTGAGTCGGCGGCTTGAGTGTAATTAAACGTGATCCTGTCGAGGACGTTATATTCCCACGAGGGTACACTCTATTACCCTTGTTACACAAGCAGCCTAAACCGCGGTTACGCTAACCGCGGTTCGCTGATGTTACACGGCACACGAAACCGCGGTTATGCCGCTAACCGCGGTTTTAAGAAACCGAGCTTGGCAACCTCGGTTAGGCAGATAACCGAGAAAATGGCGGCGCCCACCACCGAGGATGCTTTCGCGCTGTGTAACATCGGCGAACCGTGGTTGGCGCTAACCGCGGCTCAACGCGGTCAACCGTGGTTGGTCGTAACCGCGCTTGCTTTGCCTGTGTAACATGGTTATAAGAAAAAAAAAAAGAGTATGCGTGACTCTTTCCGGAGAGTTCTGACTTGCCACGTATAGGACTCTCTTTAAATAGTCACGGTGACTCTCTTGGTGGGTCAGGGTCGGCTCGCTACAGGAGAGACCCCTGACCCTCTAGGAAGAGTGGAAAGACTCTCATCCGAAGGATCACGTTACCACTTATAGGGAGTCAGACGACTCTTGCCGATAACGCTCCTACAGGGGTCAAGTAGCCCACACCGAAGCATCAAGCGGCTCCACAAGTATTTTAAGCTACGCATTGGACCCTTGCTCTACTTTTGCGCGACTACTGTTGAAAATAGTGTATTCATTTTGAGCAAGTCCAATAATACTTTCCGTTCTGCCCAGTGGCTGCAAAAAAAGAATAGTTCAGTTTTAGCATTATTTAATAAAACTCGTCAATACAACACATATTTTCCAGCAAAGTTATATAGAAAGCGCGAAAAGATGGTCTGTGATTTCCAATTAAGAAGTTTGGGTATTCCTCATTTACGTGCTTCTATGAGTATAGCCAACTAAAATGTGTGACTGCGATGTGCACAGTGTCATATGGTGCTAAATAAACAGCAGAAATCTCCATCATGTTTCCATATTTATTCCTTATGATTAAGAATAAATCAAAAAGTGGTGACGGCTTGAGGCATCAGACTTGTGGCTTGATAGATTGTGGCTCCTGTCCAGCGTGAGCACCATGAAAAACGGTATCTGAAAAGCAGAACGTCATATTATGATGAGAAAATGAAATTGCAGTAAAGGTTTGCAAAACCTACACCATAAGTGGTTCAAACAGACAAAAAAAAAGGCTAACAACAAAACACATCCTCCGGCAGTCAGGGGCATGCCGTGAGGGGTTATTGACCGCATGTTTTACAAACGTAACGCATCCTTAAATACTCAGATAAACAGATGCGAGTACGAGGGCCCGAACGACGCCCAGCGCGTGCGTACGCCGTCTACGTCGAGATCAGACATGTCATATGCTAGAATTAGCGCACATAACTCCCACAATCACGTACACTCACTCGATTCTGTTATAACGCCCAACGTCATCGCAGTGTATGCAAACCACGAAAACAGCAAACAGAAACGAGGGAAAAGAGTGCACGGTGGCGGCCGCAAGAACGCGCGCCCTAGAAAGTCTAGAGCTTTTTCACTTTACCGGCGAGGCGTGTCCAACTTGAATGACTACCGCCTACGTTCTGGAAGCCACCGTAATATATCTGCACCTCAAACTACCGTCTTTAAGCCGACAAACCATTACATATAGTGCGTCTGAGCGTTCTGTACACAGGCTTTTTTTTTCACGCTCCCATGCGCGGAAGCACGCTGCACACTCACGGTCGATGGAAATATTATTATGAAGTAGACTAAAATGCATCTCAAAACGACATCTTGCACCTTCAGTAGTGCAGACACAACGTGCGATCAGCAAGAAATGACCCTTGATAATTGTTTGCATCGCTCACTTTATGGGAGCTTGTACTGCAACGCGCATAACGGTGGCAACTCGTTAACTGACAGCTTTAGTTGGTGTGATAACGTGCACCGCATGCTGCCGCGCAGATATCGTCGCATGTATGACGTCACATGTGGCTATAATATGTATGCGCTCGAGAATGAAGTGATTATTGTTTTGTGGCCACTGGTTGCGGCTATATCAGTTGGGCATCCACAACAGCCCCGCGGACACAGGCTGCTGTTGGAAATGGCTGGCAGACAACTTCCGCAGAGCTGCTGCAGACGCCCAGCTAAAGCTGCATAATTAGTACCTACGAAAGCAGTACACTCACCGTCAACTGGCGCCCGTTATGGGTGTCCGCAGCTCCATGAATATTCCGCCCTCGAAGTGTCACTTCGTCCACGGAGCCGGCGTCAACACCACCGAAGACGCGCAATCAACGCAACCACGCAACGCATTCCAATAGACGAGGAGACTGAGACGACAGAGAGGAGAGCGGCGCGCCACCCCGGCGCCAACCCCGTCTGCGTCGGCCAGCAAGGCGCCACAATGGCGCCAAAGGGCAAGCGCGCGATATGTATGGCGTATACGGCGGCTAAGCCAATCGAAACGTGCTTCAGGAGGGTCCAGTGACTCCTTCCAAAATGCTAACTCTTTTTCTGTGCCTGTACCTTCCAAAAGGGGTCAGATGGACACCCGAAGAGAGTCACGGTTCCATGACCCTATTGCGATAGCAATTATATGGACAGTCTCGGCTGGAAAATGTCCGTCCCCGTCGCCGTCATGCACCGTATAAGTATAAGTATGTATATATATATATATATATAAAAGCCCCAAAGAAAAATAATTTAAAAAAAAATGCTTCCGAAGCGCGGAATCGAACCAGGGACCTCTTGCTCCGCAGCGAGTGGCGCTAGCCACTACGCCACGGAACGCAGGTCCTCCGCATAGCTAACGGCGAGCGTTATATACACACCCCTTGCCGCTGGACGGACTCAGAGATGGCCGGCGCTCATAAGCGTTTCTTCATTACCAGCGAGATGGCGCCAGGAGCGCGACGAGCGCATTTAAAAGTCGTCGGCGAGCTCGCTCGCTTCTTCTTATATTTGCGCAAGGAGAACCTTGGCCTTCCGCTGTCTGCTCGCGCGGTTTTCTCGTGGTGAGGGCAAGAGGGATGTTTCAAGCTTTAACCGTGATGTCCGCGCTCATGTTACGAAGCGCCGCTAAACGACGCCGCTAAACGAACAAACAGAAGATGAGCGCGAACTATCAAGTGTCACAGCTCGACACTTGAAGCACGCTAGTTTCCTTCGCTGCTTTTTTTTTCTTAGAGTGTATAACCAAGCATTTTTCTTGCGTCCGTTAGATGGTGACAACAACACGATGTACTGGAGTGAGGTGTTTCACTTAATACTTTGGTTTCCACGCGGTCCCTAACTTTCCTCATTTTTTTTTTAAATTTCGTTTTTCGCCGTTAAATTCATGAAGAATTTCGAGCGCATGTAACCACTCTATGCAAAAAAAAAGAAACTTTACCACGCAGCTAAACACCAGCTTCGTCACGTTGACAGCCCGCCGTCCTCCTTTTGAAAGGCAGTTTTTCAATATCCGCTAAAACGTCAGTAAGCCGAAAGCAACCAACGACAGCACACCAGCGTAAGGCTGCTCCTTATATTAATTACTCAGACACCGCTCCTGTCACCAGTAACGTTAGCCTAATGCGCTGCCAACGTCATCGCAAGTAGCCGCGTGCGTACGTGTTTGACACACTTCAGAGAAGAGAGACCTCTTCCCCCCCCCCCCCCCCCTCGTTCGCTTGCAGCATAAGGGCCTAGTGACGCCACCTGTCATTAAGAGGCGCGTTACGAGTTCCCCAGAGCAGCTATTTTCGCGCAAATAAAAAGCTTGTATGTTAAAGTGCACTGACACGTTGCCAGGCAAGGACGACACGGCGTCGTTCAAAACAACGCAGCATCCCTGGTTGTGTAGGCAAGTTTCATTAGTACAGCATCCATCACAATGGTTCAGTCTTACAAATACGCAAAACGTATACGAACGACAATAACGAATATAAAACATAAAGAAGCCCATGAGTTGCTAAGTAAATTGATAGCCTCCAAATGTATTCAGCCAGAAAAGAAATATAGGAAATCAGTGTCATCTCCAAGTAGGTATCACTCAGTATTGTCAACCATAGGCCATGACAAAATAGGGACCAGAACACCGAGAAACATGTCTATTTACGAAGGCTGTTGCCGTTTATCGTAAAGCTTTTCCACATTTCTTTTTCTTTGCATTTGTTTATCAATATATGCATAATGCACATGCCTTTGTGCCTTTCACGCAGCCCGCAATGAAAATTTCATATGCAATGCCACTTGCTAAGCCCATCCTGGTCACGCCACTGTTACCTGCATGTGTCTGCTCTTCGTAGAATGAGCCTTCTTCTTTAAGTCACTTTACATGCTCATAAGTACGTACGTTCATTTCGTTTACTTGCAGAACAATTTTGACTTCTGTTCACACGGATTAAGGAAAGAAGATGATTCTTAAGGGCTCGTTTTCTTTGTTAGGCACAATATTAATGAGAACTAACAGACAATAACGCCAAGGAAAGTATAGGGGTGTTACGTGTAGTATTTAGAATATAAATGTGAAGAAAGTAAAGTGGACGAAAAGATAACTTGCCGCCGGCAGGGACCGAACCTGCGACCTTCGAATAACGCGTCCGATGCTCTACCACTGAGCTACGGCGGCGGTCATCCTCCCGTCCACTTTATGGGGTATATATGTGCATTTAAACCTTGGAGTGTTAGTCAGCGCCAATCGCAGCCATGGCGGCGAGTGTGGAACACTCTTTTTCTGCCTTTCTGGCGTCACGTAGCACGTGGTCTTTTTACGAGCTGGCAGCTGACCAATAATCCCTCGCATACTACCTGAAGGCATCAAGTCTACCAGAACGAGACCCTTGCTATGAATGAAGGAAAGAAGATGATTCTTAAGGGCTCGTTTTCTTTGTTAGGCACAATATTAATGAGAACTAACAGACAATAACGCCAAGGAAAGTATAGGGGTGTTACGTGTAGTATTTAGAATATAAATGTGAAGAAAGTAAAGTGGACGAAAAGATAACTTGCCGCCGGCAGGGACCGAACCTGCGACCTTCGAATAACGCGTCCGATGCTCTACAACTGAGCTACGGCGGCGGTCATCCTCCCGTCCACTTTATGGGGTATATATGTGCATTTAAACCTTGGAGTGTTAGTCAGCGCCAATCGCAGCCATGGCGGCGAGTGTGGAACACTCTTTTTCTGCCCTTCTGGCGTCACGTAGCACGTGATCTTTTTACGAGCTGGCAGCTGACCAATAATCCCTCGCATACTACCTGAAGGCATCAAGTCTACCAGAACGAGACCCTTGCTATGAATGAAGGAAAGAAGATGATTCTTAAGGGCTCGTTTTCTTTGTTAGGCACAATATTAATGAGAACTAACAGACAATAACGCCAAGGAAAGTATAGGGGTGTTACGTGTAGTATTTAGAATATAAATGTGAAGAAAGTAAAGTGGACGAAAAGATAACTTGCCGCCGGCAGGGACCGAACCTGCGACCTTCGAATAACGCGTCCGATGCTCTACCACTGAGCTACGGCGGCGGTCATCCTCCCGTCCACTTTATGGGGTATATATGTGCATTTAAACCTTGGAGTGTTAGTCAGCGCCAATCGCAGCCATGGCGGCGAGTGTGGAACACTCTTTTTCTGCCTTTCTGGCGTCACGTAGCACGTGATCTTTTTACGAGCTGGCAGCTGACCAATAATCCCTCGCATACTACCTGAAGGCATCAAGTCTACCAGAACGAGACCCTTGCTATGAATGAAGGAAAGAAGATGATTCTTAAGGGCTCGTTTTCTTTGTTAGGCACAATATTAATGAGAACTAACAGACAATAACGCCAAGGAAAGTATAGGGGTGTTACGTGTAGTATTTAGAATATAAATGTGAAGAAAGTAAAGTGGACGAAAAGATAACTTGCCGCCGGCAGGGACCGAACCTGCGACCTTCGAATAACGCGTCCGATGCTCTACCACTGAGCTACGGCGGCGGTCATCCTCCCGTCCACTTTATGGGGTATATATGTGCATTTAAACCTTGGAGTGTTAGTCAGCGCCAATCGCAGCCATGGCGGCGAGTGTGGAACACTCTTTTTCTGCCTTTCTGGCGTCACGTAGCACGTGATCTTTTTACGAGCTGGCAGCTGACCAATAATCCCTCGCATACTACCTGAAGGCATCAAGTCTACCAGAACGAGACCCTTGCTATGAATGAAGGAAAGAAGATGATTCTTAAGGGCTCGTTTTCTTTGTTAGGCACAATATTAATGAGAACTAACAGACAATAACGCCAAGGAAAGTATAGGGGTGTTACGTGTAGTATTTAGAATATAAATGTGAAGAAAGTAAAGTGGACGAAAAGATAACTTGCCGCCGGCAGGGACCGAACCTGCGACCTTCGAATAACGCGTCCGATGCTCTACCACTGAGCTACGGCGGCGGTCATCCTCCCGTCCACTTTATGGGGTATATATGTGCATTTAAACCTTGGAGTGTTAGTCAGCGCCAATCGCAGCCATGGCGGCGAGTGTGGAACACTCTTTTTCTGCCTTTCTGGCGTCACGTAGCACGTGATCTTTTTACGAGCTGGCAGCTGACCAATAATCCCTCGCATACTACCTGAAGGCATCAAGTCTACCAGAACGAGACCCTTGCTATGAATGAAGGAAAGAAGATGATTCTTAAGGGCTCGTTTTCTTTGTTAGGCACAATATTAATGAGAACTAACAGACAATAACGCCAAGGAAAGTATAGGGGTGTTACGTGTAGTATTTAGAATATAAATGTGAAGAAAGTAAAGTGGACGAAAAGATAACTTGCCGCCGGCAGGGACCGAACCTGCGACCTTCGAATAACGCGTCCGATGCTCTACCACTGAGCTACGGCGGCGGTCATCCTCCCGTCCACTTTATGGGGTATATGTGCATTTAAACCTTGGAGTGTTAGTCAGCGCCAATCGCAGCCATGGCGGCGAGTGTGGAACACTCTTTTTCTGCCTTTCTGGCGTCACGTAGCACGTGATCTTTTTACGAGCTGGCAGCTGACCAATAATCCCTCGCATACTACCTGAAGGCATCAAGTCTACCAGAACGAGACCCTTGCTATGAATGAAGGAAAGAAGATGATTCTTAAGGGCTCGTTTTCTTTGTTAGGCACAATATTAATGAGAACTAACAGACAATAACGCCAAGGAAAGTATAGGGGTGTTACGTGTAGTATTTAGAATATAAATGTGAAGAAAGTAAAGTGGACGAAAAGATAACTTGCCGCCGGCAGGGACCGAACCTGCGACCTTCGAATAACGCGTCCGATGCTCTACCACTGAGCTACGGCGGCGGTCATCCTCCCGTCCACTTTATGGGGTATATATGTGCATTTAAACCTTGGAGTGTTAGTCAGCGCCAATCGCAGCCATGGCGGCGAGTGTGGAACACTCTTTTTCTGCCTTTCTGGCGTCACGTAGCACGTGATCTTTTTACGAGCTGGCAGCTGACCAATAATCCCTCGCATACTACCTGAAGGCATCAAGTCTACCAGAACGAGACCCTTGCTATGAATGAAGGAAAGAAGATGATTCTTAAGGGCTCGTTTTCTTTGTTAGGCACAATATTAATGAGAACTAACAGACAATAACGCCAAGGAAAGTATAGGGGTGTTACGTGTAGTATTTAGAATATAAATGTGAAGAAAGTAAAGTGGACGAAAAGATAACTTGCCGCCGGCAGGGACCGAACCTGCGACCTTCGAATAACGCGTCCGATACTTTCCTTGGCGTTATTGTCTGTTAGTTCTCATTAATATTGTTCACACGGATTGAAATACATAAACGAAAACAAGAACTATTCGTGTACTTTATGATTTTTGCGCTTGCAAATCGCGTGTCTGGATGCCACGCTTGCTTTACCTTTTCAAAACAGGCACTGGAGATTTTCTGGATAATCGATTGCCTTTAAAATAAAGGGTCCTTACATCTCCTCTGCTAATCTTGTGTTCTTTTGTGCGCTTTCGGACTGATAATAATTGTTGAGGTTTAACGTCCCAAAACCACGATAGGATAATGAGCGAATCTGCAGTGGAGGGCTTCAGAAATTTCGACCACCTGGGATTCTTTAACGTGCATCTAAAGATAAGTGCACGAGCCTCTAGCATTTCGTCTTCATCGAAATGCGATGGCCGCGGCCGAGATCAAAGCGGCGACCGATCAGCAGCCAAGCACCGTAACCACTGTACCATCGCGGCGGCCTCCTTGTTCACGTAGCCTTGGAAGAAATCATGACTTATATTACATATGGCTACGCTGCACATTTATCTCTTATACTGTATCTCTTATACTATATCTTATATCTCTTATACTGTATATAGGAAGAACGAGAACGTAGCTCAGCTGTCCATCAACGCGCTGAAGAATTTGATCGCGTCGACCACAGCCCTCCGAGGGAAGTGCAGGCTGCCCTAAGGATACGACAATTTGTGCAAGATCCTTTCGCTACTCATGAAGTTAGTTTCCCTGAATGGCGCAATTCGATACTTCACGCCTGGCTAAAGTACGCGAGTACCTCAGGGGATGGTCGCAGCAGCCGTTTTTTCTCTTAATATCTGGTGTCTACTAACATGGATAAGAATGCCTAGCGAACCTCAGTTCTGGTCAAGGAAGCTTTGTTGGCTTTCGGCGTAAGTGGCCGGTAAAATAGAGACACACACAAGTCTCCCTGTGCTTTGTTAGATAGGTTCTTCAGCGCACATCCCTCCGTCAATGAAGTTTGTTCTCACGTCCCGTTCCATCGTCCCCAATTTCCCCTAGGCGTACGTGTCCGTCGTGCCTCGATCTCGTCGCCCTCCTATAAAGCAAAGGCAGCCCCAAAAGGTGAAGGGCCATTGATGATGCGTCCCACAGCTCGGCCTTCATTACACGGTCATCCTATTGTGTTCGGCTCCAGCGCATCTCATTGGTTTGCCCTTACACGCCTCTTTAGAAACTACGTACTTTCTTTTTTCTATCGGCGGCTGTTCCTTTATTAAGCGATGATTGCTTATCGAAAATGAAACAATGATTGAGGAGGTTAGTACAGCATTCCGCGTGACCAAACACGATTTCTTTGATGGCCATAAAGGAAGCACTCATCAGAATCGTTAATACGGACATAGGCCAGCGGGATCCGGAAATGATTTTTCCGCGTTGTATGAGAGACGGGGGAACAACATTGTGATTCAGCCCTTTCGAAAATGAAAGCATGTTATCACAGGAAAGAGTGACGTTGAAATCCGAAAATTAGAGGGTTATAACGGTTGTCGGTCAAATACAGAGCACGCGCTCTCGGAGCCACACGCAAAAGCTTGCAAATTTGTTTGTTACTAGACACAACATTATTGCCCATCTTTTAGGCGGCTGATTTCCTTCCGTCTACTCGGTGCGGCTAGTTTATGAGATATTGATGAGTAGTACGTACAATGCCTCAGCTGGCCGTTCCCAAACCCTCGGTGCACAGGTAGGTTTCAGATGGATACTTGCTCCACGTACCGTCAACGGTGTGGCGACATTATTTGGAAAATAGCAAAACTTTTTCTTATATATTAGTTTACTGGTACACTTAAAACACAAAAACACTTGCGTGTGTCTTTCGTACTGTCTGTATGTTTTCAATAGGCTGAAAGACAAGGCTCTCAAATCAACAGTGTCACCGAAAATGTGGTGCCGCTGTCGGCGGTGTTCTCGATGGCACAATATCCCGTTGAAATTAGAGAATAAAAATCACGGCTTGAGCTGGAACCTAACACAGGCATTGCGCAAGGCAGTAAAGTGTTCTACCACAGAGCTGCCCCGGTGCTTCGAAATGTTTCCGAAAATGACCCCGTGCAAGCGTCATGTCAGTACAACGCCAGTTGGGGTGGCAGTGTCGGCTATCCGCTTTTATATCAGTGTAACAGACATTACATATCTACGACTCCTCAAGCAATAGTTAAACGTAGCGCGAATGCCCCTACGAATGCACGTCATCGCGATGTAGCGTACATTTCGTGGCGATGAAACTGACGTATCTGCCCTAACGGACGCTACGTCAGACCATAAGCTAGCCTTTGCACGCCAGTGTGCATGGCGTGCCTGGTAAGCTCACGATATGCACACAACTACTTCATATACACGAAGCTACGAATCCACCTCGCAACGCTTGGCTCAAAGTGAAAAGTCCGCATAGGCTCCTACTCGCTGACAGCTTCCCATGAAATGGATTCCCAGAATGAGTGGAACGTGCCGGAGTTTTTTTTTATCATTTATTAAGTAAGGACCGACTATTGTATCACACAGAGCTCATTTGGCAGGTTTTTCCAGAATATGAATGGAAGTTTACCAGTATTGCTCAAAAGCAAATGCTGTAACAGCTGCATTTTACCGGCACTTACCTACGGGGCAAAACTTGGGGGCTTACGAAAAAGGTTCAATTTAAATTCAGGACGTTGCACCAAGCCATACAAAAGAAAATGATAGTCGTAACTACAAGGGACTAGAATAAGACAGAGTGGGCCAGGAAACAAACGGTTAACAAACTTATTAAGAACATCTTAGTCGAAACCATGAAGGAGAAATGGCTAGAAGGCAAGATAGCTTCTGGTGATTAAGAGTAACAGACTGGATTCGAAGAGAAGGCAAGCATGCAAATGGGAGGCAGCAAGTTAGGTAAGCAGGTGAGATTAAGAAGTTTTCTGGAACAACTTGGCGGCATCAAGCACAGGGCCGGATTAATTGGAGAATAAACACTGGAGGGACATTGACCTTGCACTGGGCGTGGTCGAGCTGATGATGATGATGATTGTGCAGCCGCCCACGTCATTGTGGATGACACTGACGACGATGGTAATGATGATAGAAATATTTGTCTTTGTGGCTGTGACTGTTGCTATCTTTTCTACCCGCCTTTTTCATCGAGCTGTCTGAAAGGGTTTGACATTTTGACCGCAGAAAAAAGACGAGGACAGAGGGAGGTGCGACGACACAGGCGGTAAACTTTTAGCTCATTTTATTCACTGAAAGACGTAGCACTATATGGCGATTTATGACATGCGCAGACACAGTTACGTCCGCTCATCAATCTAGCGGGGCAGCCACTTATCGAAGAAAGACATTTCTGATTGAAATAATCTGATAGAGGTGTCACTGACACGAGTTCAAGCAAATGTTAAAAAAAAAAAGAGGTTTTGGCGCACCTGCCTGCGCACTTTAAAGACTGCGCGTGTGAACCATGGTTTCAGGGGATAACTTCTTGGCAGAAGCCAAGACCAAACAGCTCGATAGCTATTAAAAACTTATTTTATTAGAAGGAAAAGTGATGATTGTGTCAGTAACACCTCTATCAGATTATTTCAATCAGAAATGTCTTTCTTCGATAAGTGGCTGCCCCGCTAGACTGATGCGCGGACGTAACTTTGTCTGCGCATGTCATAAATCGCCATATAGCGCTACGTCTTTCAGTGAATGAGTTGAAAGTTTATTGCCCGTGTCGCCGTACCTCCCTCTGTCCTCGTCTTTTTTGTGCGGTCAAAATGTCAAACAGTAAGCACCAACTAGGCCAAACGCAAGTTCTCCTGATGTCTGAAAGGGAATGCAGACAAATTTTCTTCCCCACTCATTAATCAGCTGCATCTGGCGGGGTAAGAGCAACTTATTCGTGACGAGCTAGTTGCGGCAAAACCTAAGTGTTGGTATAATGAAGCGTTTTGTCATTTTGCAACCACACTCAAAAACATATCCAAGTCAAGCGAGAAGAAATTTTAGTCGTGTGAATGTGAAGACAAGCAGAGTGTATCTTCCATATGCCTCTCTATCATCCCGGTTAGCCCTTGCGGTGAGATTTGTGTACACGACATTTACCCCAGGCGTCCAGTGCCGTTTTCGTGTGTGTTGTACCACGAGAATGCGCTCTTAACAAGCCTGTCACTTCTCTACAAAAGCGTTTGTTTTATTTCCCGCACACTGTAACCAAGTATGATCTCCAGAAAGCGTCCCCTGCGGTATTTTTCACTGGCGCCTATTAAGGGCCGCAGGCTCTCTTAGCTGGAGCCTCCTCTCCACCTTTATTTTTTCTTCGGTAACCCTTATCAAAAGCTGCTGACACGTCACGGGCTTGGTGGCCTGAAAAAAAAATACATGGTTGATCCCTCCATTAGAGGAATAGGTATGGCACCAACGTAAAACGTGTCTTTACAGAAGTACTTGAATGCTTACAGTACATTGATCTAAGAGAGCTTGCACAATGTCTATTGCTGTTTGGCGGCTGTAGCATCGTTTATTGTGGATGCACTCATATTGACGCTTGGTAGCACATCTTGATAGCGCCTCTGACTGGTCAGAGCCGCTTGATAGCGCCTCTGACTGGCGTTTGCCAATGTGGTATAGCCATGGAGAAGGAGAGCGCAAATGCTGCTCAACGGCGCAGAAGAGCGGAGAAGCTTAACTCATCGGATCCCGAAGTAGTTTCCTGGCAAAATAAATATACATGTGCCACATAATACGTATACCGTGTGTGTGTCATTGGAGCAGCAGTAAGCATGATAATCAAGCTAATCCTAGACAATCAAGAAAGCTAAGAATTATTGGCTGAACCTTTGCTAACGCTACGTTATCCTGGCATAGCCGAGCTAAGCCACTGCAACATTTTTCATTATGGATGGATGCTAAGAGCGAGGCCGAGACTTGGGCTGCGGTCGCCACCTGGTGGTGTGTTAAGGCGTTGACAAAATCGCCCTTCTATTGGAAACGCGTCGAATGGGGCGCACGCGTAGCAGCGACGCTTTACAGGAGCTAATAGTGCATTACGCCACTTTACCGCTCCCAGACAGTGACACCACCCCGCCGACCAAGAGCACTGCGAGAGGAAAGTGCGAGATATAAAAGGCGCGTTTGTAAAGCCTCTTCAGAGTGTGACCGTGGCGCAGTGAATAGCGTGTCCGGCATCTGTTGTCGCCGACCGAAAGGTCGTTGGTTCGACTCCCGCTTATGTACTTTTTTTCTTTGCGATCTGATCGCGTGCATTTTTTTTCAACGTCATTTCCGTGACAGAAATACGTCACTGAAGTCTTGGTGGACCCCACCATAAAACGCTGTTTTCGCGCTGTTTTTTACTATGAATGTGTACCAACAAGCTCAAGTTCGCACGCTTCTCGTGTCAACAGCCCGGTGGCGTGAGAGAACGTCTGTGCTCGTGGCATTTTCTTTTTTCGAAGTATCAGTCCACTACGTGTGTGTAACAGAATGAGCGCGCGCACCAAGGTGTGTGCCTTATGTAAGGGTAGCATGCTTTGAAGCAGGAACAATTATGCGCGAGAAACTGTTTCGAAGTTGCGATGCACCCATTACGTGGATGGCTGGCTTTAAACCACCAAGTCGTTACGATATTCACGTGGTGTGACGCCCGATGGCAATGTACGCTTGTACCACGCAATATTACTGCGATATTACATCTCGTACTGTGACACTTGTTACAGGACGCGTAGGTCTGCGAAGCATGAAAGTTACTTTCGGTGCAGTTCCAAGCACAGGCGTGGCTGTGTTGTAGAACACCTGCTTGCCACGCAGACCTACCTGGGTTTGACTCGCACTCGGACCCAACATCTTTATTATTTATTTTAATTGAAGCTTTCCCGATTTTTCGGTCACGGACAAGATGTTGATTTTCGCTCACAGCCAACTACACCGACGCCGACACCAGAATTTCTCCGAAACGAGCTCCTTAACGCTATCGCGTTGAAACTGATGTCGCCCTATCAAGGAAAACGATTGAAGTGAGACAGCAGCCATGCAAGGATCACTCTGGCACCCGTACACAACGCAGCGCTTCTTCGTTTAGCGTGTCGTATTTTCCGTCACGAAGTGCGAGGGCACGCCGGCCGCGCGGAAGCCAAAGCGGCCTTCAGTCACAGGAACGGTTATCTACAGCTCCTGTGGGCTAGTTTAGCTTCTACGAATTAAACAACACATAAGCAAAGAAATAACCAACGGTAGATATGCGCGAAACCCCTGCACAAAAGAGAGAGATGTCCTGTTGACCCGCCAACGCGAAAAACTAAACACAAGCCCGCAGTAGCAGACTGTAGGGTGCCTCGATGTGTGAAGTTATCCCTTTTGAACTGGCGCTCGCGTAATACAATGGATACAAGAAATTCTAACTAACCGTTTCCACTTCGTCCTTGTAAATAACCACTCGTCCAAGCCCCTTGTCACTTCAGGCATCCCCCAAGACTCAGACTTAGGAACAATTCTTTTCGTAATGTATATAAACGATCTACCACATCATGTACCTTGTCCTATTCGCATGTTCGCTGACGACTGTGTGATTTATCATACTGTAACTAACATTTCGGACCAACAGTCTCTGCAGAGCGACCTTGATAACGTGCATGACTGGTGCAGCCGTTGGCAAATGGCTCTAAACCCTAACAAATGCAAATTTGTTTGAGTTTCTTGTAGCCGTAATACATTCTGTTCTACTTACACAATCACAAATGTCCCCATCTAATCAGTTCAAACGAATAAGTACTTAGGCATAACTCTATCCCACGACCTTTCCTGGATTGTGCATGCGACTAACATCATTTCATCAGCAAACAAGACCTTAGAATTTACGAAACGTCATCTACGTCATGCGCCGCAACAAGTGAAACTAATCGCGTACAAATCATTTGTCAGACGCCCAACTAGAATATGCCGCTGCCATCTGGAACCGTCACCAAGCATATATCATCAATGCACTTGAATCAGTTCAGAATCGTGCCACAAGATTCATCCATTATTCATATTCATATGACGTCAGCATTTTTATCTTAAAAGCAGAATCGAGCTTGTCATACCTCGCTTTTCGTCGTCGTGTGGCCGCGCTCTCTCTTTTTCACAAATTCATTTACAGCTCTCTAAACCGCCCACCTTACATCACGTTATCATCCTCACGCACGTCACAGCGCACCAGCCATCAACAGCAAGTTACCCGTCCTTGAACACGAACCATAACATTTCAAGCGTCATTTTTTTCTCGGGCTGCCTGAGACTGAAACGACTTGCCCCACCATGCTTCTGCCAGAACAAGTCATTCTGAATTTCTGGATATTGTGCAAACATGTATCAAACCATAACACCTGCTTTTATTGTACAAACATGCTACCCACCCCTTATGTACCAATAACCCTAACGGGGTCTTTAAGGTAATAAAATGAAATGGAAAGGAAATGAGCTCCTCTGTAATAGCAGCTTCACACAACGATTATGTCGTACAGCTATAGCGAGATACGTATTTAATTCGTACATGAATTCGTGCACGGTCATACGCTGCGACAAGTCAAGAACTAATCTCGGATATCTCGGTACTGTCTGTCGAGTGCCAGTGGTCGCGTTTCAGATGCGCCTCCCATTTTTTTTTCGTTCGCTGTTACGAGGGAAGCCAAATATCCATTGGCCTTTCGCATGTCGAAAGTACACTGTAGCGCACAGCAGCGTGTCACAGCGACCTACATACCTTAAACACCAACGTGTTTGCAGCACCGTCCCCGCTCTAACCACTCTACTCCGCCTGACACTTTGGGGCCAATATGACCACCCGTGGAGAAACAGCGGCGCGGAGTGGGTCAAAATGTGTCTCGACCCTCGAAGCGGAGGCGCTGGCATCGATGCAAGCTAGCAGACGGTCTGCGTACGTACCCCCCCCCCCCTTTATGGCGATCGACCGAAAAACTGAGGCACTGAACTATTTAGCCAAATGCCAGATGAGACGCAAAGTAAATTCCTAGTTTACTTTGTCATGTTTAAAATTGAAAACATTCGGAAAAAAGTACCATTGAGTGTTTAATTTCTTTACTTGTCCCCACCTCACCTAGCCGCGCTTCAAACGTACGCCCCCCGCGTTGATGTCTGTGGCAATAGTTTTTCAACTGATCTTTGCGCCAACTTTCGCGACTGACATGATTCCACCTTGTATATTCCTTCTTTTTTTTATTTCAGGAAGGGCTGCTGGCCCAAGATAGTTTGTGATCACACTCTAAGGCAAATTTACCAATCACTTACTATTTCTTGTCTCTCGGTTACGCCACCGACGGCGACGGCAACGGCAACGGCGATGGCGACGCCGCTCAACACAAGAACGGGCCCCAAAGAGCTGCGCTCTAAAAAATGATGACCGTTTCTACACTTCTCAAGTTTTTTTTTAACAGCTAAGCTGTTTTGCAAGTCGTTCCTTATCCGACGAACCAAAAAAACTGTCGCCATCATAAACGGGTAAGTGCCACAGATATTCTGTAAATGCCACTATTCACCACTAGTCAACTAGAAATGCAGGAGGAAACAGTTAGCCCAACAACAAATGGCTGCGAAGCGATGGCGGCGAGCCGAAGACACCGAGCACGTACAACGAGCGAATACTAGGTAACGGGCAAGACAACGGCGACTGCGAGAAGACCCCGAAGCGATGGAAGGCCTAGGCCAAAGACGTGCCCGTTGGTCTATGAGAGGTGCGAACGCTTGGTTTCAGCGCGAGTTTCTGTCTCTGGAGTTTGGACATCCGTGTCGCGTCTGTGACTGTCTGTTGTTTACCTCGAACCTCTATGCGCCGAGAATCAACGTAGAACCAACCTGGCTAAGGCTTGGAAATAACCTAGAACACAGCAGCTTTGTCTTCAGACTCGCCCAGTTGCTGTTTCAAGCCTTGAGTGGCTTAGTGCAAGCTTCGAGAGTTTTTTTTTTTTTTTCACTTCACTTAGAAAACATGGAGAGATAGAAGCTATGTTTGAAGGTAGGCAGAAATATCTGCCTGAGCCTGTGCACTCTAACCTATACCTTTGCTGTTCGAGGTTTGGTGAGTTAGTTTGTCGTACTTGAAATTGTACAGAGCATCACGGCAAAAAAGAACAAACGGCCGAGCCGACCAGACGGAAGGACAAAGCGCTTTGTGCCCTCGTCTGGCCGCCTCGCCCGTTTCTTCTTTTCACATGATTCGCTGTATCGGTTGAAGTACTACAGCTTTGGTCATACGCTATACATTCTTGAACGATTCAAAGCCGATTATGATGAAATTTTTGTGCAGCGCTCCCGAGTATATAGACAAAGGAAAGCGAAATAACGAGAAGCGCGCCTGTTCCCGTTGTTTCTTCTGTGCTTTGACCTACTCGTGAACGCTCCACAAAATTTCATCATGAACAGACTCCAACTATCTCAGCGCAGCATCTTAGTTCGAAAGCGAGTGTCGCAAATCAATGAAGAGAATCGACACACACATTCGCTTGCGCCGCTCGTACGCGCACGCTTATACAGAGTGATGAGTGCATGCACTGTATTGTACACCGTCGAGATAAGCCAGCTGTTACTTCTACAGAAGCAATTTTTCCTTATCTGCCATCATTGCACAGAAATGGCATGATCAGAATCGCATAAGCAAAAATGTAAACCTCCACTGGAAGCATTATCAATGCGTATCTATTGTCCAGCCAGTGGTAACGTCCCAAGAAACGTTATACAGCGTGCAACTAGACACTCCCGTCGCTACACTACAATCATAGCATTTCCAAAATGCTTTTTTTAAGAACGGCACTTCTCCGAGCAGGAAATGTTCTTAAAGTAGCCTCACTGCATTGCTGGAATTCGCGACAGCGCTCAGATTTTTTTTTTCGCTAAGCTGCATCCAAGCAGCTGTTCTCACCTTCGAATTGAACATCAAACTGAGGTGCTTCGTCTTTTCTCCGCGAATTGAAATGGCGCGGAATGTAACGTTTTTGCTTTTTTTTTCCTTTTTCAAGGCTATAGCCTCCTCTTATTGCGGAAAGGAACTAAAAAAATGCTACTCTTCCACAGCGATGGGATATTGCGCTGATAACCTGATGCGTTGTCTTGAGTCTCCCAAGAAAACGACTTCGGTGATTCTTGAGCATTGTATTTTTCTAAGATTTGCAATGACGATATGAGAGCCCGATTCTTGCCATCACGTCTCTTCCTCGTTCCGCAATGGAAGGGAAGAAAAAGTAATGGTGCGTGACGGTGCGAACGTCCAAGGTCCTCCCTACGATCTACCTAAACGTGTGCCAGCTTTTCTGTATTGTTCCACTCTTGTTTCATCGTAGCCCGGTCCCTCGCGAACGATTTCTTCAGGGTGATTTCATTCCGTAGGTGTCTTAAAGTGGAAGCACGTTCCATTGAGAGATAATAACCCGAATAACAGCAGCCCATTGCTTTCACAGAACAATTCTGCCGGCATTAATCGAAAGAGCTGCTGTGACCGAAAGAAAGTGCGCTGGGAGGTATTTATTTATTTATTTATTTATTTATTTATTTATTTATTTATTTATTTATTTATTTATTTCAGTACCTTCAGGGCCCGAAGGCGTTACAGAAGGGAGTGTGTAAGAGTATACATAGTAATAGGAAAAATAAGAGTGAACAAAGAAAAATGCTGCTAAGAGTAAACATCGTATTCAACAGCAGCCTTAAAAGCAGTGACATCGGTCAAATGGGCAACAGAGGAGGGTAGGTGGTTCCATTCGTTCGAGGTAGTGGGAATAAAGGAATCGTGAAAGAACTTGGTATGTGAAAAAGGAATGTGTACTTTGTGGGGATGGTCACATCTATATGACATGTAGTGTGGTTTGGAAAGAAGGTCTTGTTTTAGTTGTGGATTGTGGTAAATTTTATAAAAAAGAACAAGACGAGACACTTTCCTGCGCGAACAAAGAAGTGGAAGGCCCAAAACTGTTTTCATAGATGATACACTAGATGTGCGTGCATAGTCTGAAAGGATGAAACGTGCACTCCGATTTTGGACGGATTCTAAGGTTTCAACTAGTGTGTTAGTGCCGGGATCCCATACAGCGCTTGCATACTCGAGCTTAGGACGGACAAGGGTTTTATATAGTATGAGTTTAAGGGCTGAAGGTACCCTTGAAAAGTGTCTTCGTAGGTAGCCAAGACTGCGATTGGCATTGTTAGTTACGTGGGTGACATGAGTGTGCCATGAGAGATTAGAGGTAAATTTTACTCCAAGATACTTGTAGCATGAAACACTTTCTAAAACACTATCGTTAATTAGGTATTCGGGAACATCAATAGAACTAGAGGTGCGAGAAACTCGCATTACCTTGCATTTATTAGCGTTAAGTCGCATGTTCCATCTAGTGCACCAGGAAGAAACTTCATTAAGATCTTGTTGCAGGAAATTAGCGTCAGTATTAGTGCAAGCATTTCTATAAATAACACAGTCATCAGCAAATAATTTAATTGATGATAGAATATTATTAGGCAGGTCATTGATGTAAACAAGAAAGAGAAGAGGGCCCGAAACTGACCCCTGTGGCACACCAGAAGTGACAGGAGACTCTTGTGAATTGTTATTGTTGGTGGTGACAAACTGAGTTCGGTTAGCGAGAAAGTATTCGATCCATCTTAATATATTGCGGTCAATGTTTAATTTACTTAGCTTAAAACAGAGTAACTGGTGAGAAACAAGATCAAAAGCTTTAGAGAAGTCCAAGAATATACAATCAATGATTAGTCCGCTGTCCAATGCCGCAAAAAGGTCATGTGTAAACGAAACCAGTTGTGTTTCACATGAAAAATGTTTACGGAAGCCATGTTGATTGGGACAGAAGAATGAATTTGTATCTAGAAAGGTTACGAGATGATAATAAATTATGTGTTCTAAAAGCTTACAAGGTACACTGGTGAGGGATATTGGTCGGTAATTCAAAGGGGACTGTGCATCACCAGATTTAAATAATGGTACCACCTTGCCCACCTTCCAGTCACGTGGTAAAGAACAGGATTCTAAGGACTGGGAAAACAGTTTTGACAAAAATATTGAAGAATAAACATCCGTACTTTTCAAAAACTTTGGAGTGATGCCGTCCACTCCGCAAGACGAAGACAGGTTCAGGCCACGAATTAGCTTCTGTAGACCATCAAAATCAATAACAACAGGATCCATAACGGGGAAGTTATGTTCAGTAATACAGGGAAAAGACACAGCTGATGATAAAAAGGATTTAGAAAATACATGATTGAGCACAGAACAACACTCAGAACTCGGAATTGGTACGCCGTTGCTGTCACTTAAAGATATTATATTCTGTTTATGACCACCTACGACGTTCCAAAACTTTTTCGCGTTCGTTACAAGTAACGAGGGAAGTGTGTTTTTATAAAACGTTTCCTTGGCTTTCTCGACTGCCTCCTTATACTGCGTAGTACATTCACGATAAGCGCTCCATCGACTTGATTCATTACTCTGTTTGGCTTTTTTAAACGCGCGCTTCTTCCTATATAACATGCGACTTAACGAAGAAGTAAACCAAGGGGACCGATGTTTACCTGAAATAGCACGCAGTGGGATGTACCTGTCGACCAGACTTGCAACTTTATCTTTAAAAATATTCCAGTTGGTTCCAACAGACCGTTCTTCAAATTTTAGCATGTAGTCGTCAAGGAACACACTAAGTTCGCGGTTAATTGCAGCAAAATCTGCCCTGTTGTAATTTCTAATAAGCTTCGGTTGGCGAACAGGGTGTTTAACTTTACCGTGAATGGTAAAGTATACGAAAGAATGATCGCTTAAACCAGGTAAAAAGCATAGTTCATGAACCATATCGGGGAAAGTGGTTAAGACGAGGTCGAGTATATTTGCGCATGTCGAAGTTGTTCGGGTTGGTTCGGTGATAACTTGTGAAAGATGAAAGTCATGGCACAGGTTTACGAATTCTGAGGATTCACAGGATAAGTTGCTTTGGAGAGCACCTGTGGAAGACCACTTAATGCTTGGAAAGTTGAAATCACCCAACAAAAATAAAGGCGCGTATGGGAATCGGGCAATAACATAAGACAATGTGTCATGCAAATCAGTGCAAAACGAGGAAGAAAAAGCAGGCGGTCGGTAGCAGCAGCAAAAAATAATGTTACGGTGGTTGATGCGTACGCACACACAAATAAGCTCTAAGGAACACGTGGTAGGTACAACGTATGAGTGCAAGTGATCTGAAACGGCGATTAAAACACCTCCTCCCTGTCTATTATCGCGATCACAACGATAGATGTTGAAGGCCACGTTACATTCAAGTATTTCGTCGTTAGTAATACTTGGGGAAAGCCACGTTTCGGTGAGCGCTACTATATCAACATTACACGTGTCGATAAGGGAGGAGAGGTCAGTTCGCTTGTTCATTACATTGCGTACATTTGAAAAAAGAAAAGAAACATTTGGACCGGTAACCTCGGGAACATGTTGCTCACAGGCCGATAGCTACGTGGAAGAGGCCTGTTCATCGGATAAAGTAGTAGCGTCCTTCACAAGAGGCGCTTCGCTGCCCTCCGTGTTTATTTCGCATACGCTACCACATGACGGGAAATAAGCATAACACTTTTTATTAATAAATAATTTATTGTAGCGAACAGAAAATTGCTGGCCACTGGCCTTTCCATATTGATGTAATTTCTTACGTGAAGTGCGCGTGGCAACACAATAATCCTCGGATATTTGAATACCGGAATTCCTGAGCTTTGACCGAGCGGACAAAACAGACTCCTTTAACTTAAAGCTTGAGAACTTGAGAACAATAACTGGGCGGCATTTTTCAGAAAAAAATTTCCCTAGTCTGTGTGCCCGTTGAATCGCGTCCTCAGATAGTTGCAAGTCAAGCGTGGAACACAAAAGTTCGCGCACTCTTTTTTCGGATTCGGACCAAGATTCAGATTGACTGTCCTTGAAGCCGTAAAAAATCAAATTATCGCGCCTCGAACGGTCTTCAAACTCGTCTAGACGTTTGGCGAGACTGCTTGCTTCTGAACGGGCTGCTTCTGCGTTTACTGTCTGAAGTTCGCTCGACTTTTGCGTAACAGCCAGTTTTTGCTCGACAGTTGTAAGTCTTTCATTTATGCTGCTCACTTGCTGCTCGAGATTTAGTTGCATTTGTTTTACTTCAGTAATCTGGCAGAGTACTTCCGCATGGTTTTTGTCCATTTTAGTGCTTAAGTTTTTGAGAAACGCCATCAGTTCTTTGTTAGTATGGCAAGGGTCTTCTTTCGGAGGCCCAGGGTTAAGTTCCACGTCACCGCCTAGCAACAATAGCTTCATAACATGCACACATTCACAAATGCAGCTCATGAGAACACTGGGGCATGGAAGGAGCAGCAAGTTGACGTTACTAGAACGCTTACAGTGCAAAGATTGACAAGGGCTAACCTGTAGAAAAATCCAGAAAAACATTGGATGCGTCTGCCTTGTAGCCGCTCTTCCATGCCCACTGGTGAAGTCAGGTGGCGGGCCTTGATTTAAAGGCGGCTGGATGCATGATGTCTGGGTCGAGGATGCCGTCGTAATCCACGAAGAAACTGGAACAGGCGTGTTCACTTGAAATTCCGGCACCGGACAGTATGGCTGGTCGCTCAGCGGTGAACTACGCAAGCGCAGTTGTTCGGGGGTGTCCATGGCCATTGCACACGAGAGCGATAAGCCCAGGCCGGCTGGCCGTATTATCTGTAGAAAAATGCAGAAAAACATTGGATGCGTCTGCCTTGTAGCCGCTCTTCCATGCCCACTCTAGCCGCTCTTCCATGTGTGTGTTTCTTTTTTTGTGGAGCCCGTTTTAGCAAGAGAAAGTAACGTTTTCTTTTAATAAGAAGGAGAGTGGGGGAGAGAGAGAATACGCATCTTTGAATAACAGAGAGCTGAGCTAGTTGGTACGTATTCATTCTAAAAAGAGACAGGGCGTGCAAACACGGACACAAGAAAGAGATCAGGACACCACAAACGCCGACTAACAACTGAAGAGACGCACAACGGCTGAAAAGAAAGAAGGCACGAAAACTTATCTGCGCATGCCCATGCAACCGGCGAACCTATCAATCCGGCACGCGTGGCGGTCTACGTGGAAGATAACTGTTAAGGCATTTGATTTCATCTTTATGCAAGTTAATCGACGGTTGGCTCACGCATGCGCTACCACTCTTCTCGATATGCCATGCTTCAATCATCAGGCGCGTTTCTTCATTTCTATGCCGGTACAACACTGCGCATTCATCGAATTTTGGCGTGCACTTACAATCTCGACAATGTAAAGATAGATTAGAAGGTGAGCCTCCTGTTAGCGATCTCTTATGTTCCAACAATCTCTGGTTAATGCATCGGCCCGTCTGTCCTACGTAGAAGCGGCCGCAGCCGCTTCTACGTAGGACAGACGGGCCGTGTTTCTTGTGTCCGTGTTTGCACGCCCTGTCTCTTTTTAGAATGAATACGCATCTTTGTTTACAAGGTAGCGAAAAAGTGGTACATCGTAGGCAGGGCCATTACTGCAAGTATCCTAGATCTCGGGCAGAGTGCTGGGCCTTCACGACCACACTTAGCTGTTCGTCGCGGTTAGAGCTCACTAAGACTTTCTCTCAAAGCTCGTTGCTGTAAGCCCCGAACGTTTAAAGATAAGGAAGGTTTTTAAATATTGCAGTGTACACGAGACGTTTTATAAAATCAAGAATAGAATAGTCTACGGCAAAATATGGCCGCGTTTAGTGTTACAAGTCTGACAAAGTATGTCACTGTTAGTAATACTAAGTCTGATTTACTTGAGGTGTATTCGGGGGTACCTCAAGGGTCACTATTAGGACCGCTATTGTTTCTAATATACATTAACGACGTTGTTAGTTGTGTTGAAGAAGGCGTGAAAGTGCGTTTATTTGCCGATGATCTAGTTTTATACACTTGTGTGCGCGGTACTAACGATCACAAGGTTCAAGATGCTTCTCTAGATAAAAATGTCGGGGGACGCTTAAGCTTCGCCTTTAAGAGTTGAACGCGACAGCGATATCCTGCTCTTAGTGCGCACTTCGAACACTACGAGTGTTTAACAGAATGCGCGCACTAAGGTGTGTGCCTTATGTAATGGGTAGCATGCTTTAAACCAGGAGCAAATATGCGCGAGAAACTTTTTGGAAATTGCGATGCACCCACTGCGTGATGTTAAGAGGATACGCGCAGTAATGTGTGCGCCTTTTGTAATGGGTAGCTGACTTTACACCACCAAGTCGTTGTGATATACACATGGTATGACGCCCGTTGGCAATGTACGCTTGTACTACGCAATATTACTGCGATATTGCATCTCGTACTGTGACACCTGTATACAGGACGCGTATGTTTGTGGAGCATGAAATTTACTTTTAGTGCAGCTCCAAGCAGAGGTGTGGCTGTGTGCAATTCAAGAAACGAAGTCAGCGCCTCACAAAAGTACTCTATGGCTCGCCGAGCATCAAGATCAGCGTTACGTACAGCGATTCGGGACCTCCAAATTCTGTAAAGCGCCAATAACATTGTAATATGATAGGGAAATCCATCATCATTTTCAATCATCAAATCCCTTATGTCTTGTGTGTCCAATGGGAAATCTTTCTTTAGTGTCCTTTGCAGGACGTTTCAGAAGAACACCCCGTCCTAGCATTCCAGAAAGACTCATGCATACTTATAATCTTGCTCTCAGTACAGGTGTATTTCCGAAGAAAATGCAAATAGCAAAAGTTACTAAAGTTTTTAAAGGTGGAGAAGTGAATAATTTATCAAATTATAGGCCAATTTCTATACTTCCCGTGTTTTCTAAAGGCTTAGAAAAGGTCATTTATGCCAGAATAATTGGGTTTGCGAATAAGCACAACTTAATCAGCCCTACACAATTTGGTTTCAGAAAAGGGAGATCAACAGAATTTGCCCTTGTCATGCAAAAAGAAATCATTCTAAAAGCATTTGACGAAAAAAGTTTAATAGCTGGTATATATATTGATTTTTCCAAGACATTCGACCGGCTGAATCACTTAACACTGACAAAAAAATTGAAATATATGGAATTAGAGGAACACCACTTGAACTTATAACGTCCTATCTGCAACATAGAATGCAATGTGTTTGCATCCAAGGCAATTTATCTCGGCACAAAGCAATTACCTCAGGTGTACCTCAAGGGAGCATTCTCGGACCACTACTATTCAACTTTTACATAAATGACATTTCACAAACTGAACACGGAGCAAAATACATCACTTAGCGGATGATACAACCATTTTCTTTCGCAGCAATTCTTATGATACTCTTCAAAGTAGCATTAACATAGCTCTCGATGATTTACACAAGTGGAGCGTAATCAATTCGCTTGATATCAACACAGCCAAAACAAAAGCCGTTATCTTCACTCCCCGACAATCACCTGAACCACCCATTTTGAATCTTACGTTGGGAAACTCGCGTATAGAAATTGTTGATTCAGTAAAATCCCTTGGAGTATTTTTTCAAAAGAATCTATCTTGGGACATTCAGGTAAATCATATTGCTACGCAGGTAGCTAAGGTAGTAGGAATATTGGCGAAATTTAAATTCTACTTGCCAACAGCCGTCAAACTTCATATTTACAATGCACTATTTCTTTCTAATTTAAACTATTGCTGTTTAGTTTGGGGCACAACAACGCTAATGAACCTCAACCAGCTGTATATGTTACAAAAAAAGCACTACGTCCACATTGCGTGTGCTGGAAAAACTGCGCACACAAAGCCCTTGTATATCAAATACAATATCACGTCAGTTCCTAACTTGTACTCATTAAGTCTAGCCAGGAAGTATAAACATGATACAGAAGGACTACTTCGTACATTATCCGAATTGACACCGATTACAAGGGCTTATGATACCCGTAATGATGATATCTGGAAAATGCCATTTTCACGCCTCATTTTAACACATCAAATGCTTCGTCATACACTTCCAAAACTGTTGAATTAACTGCATAAATGTGGTATTGACTTGAAAACAACTGGAAACCACGCAATCAAAGCGTTTTTTTCACCAAAAATTAATCCATTTTCTTTTTGTAGAGTATACAGCTTCTGTTGGATACACTTCCAAATTTTACTGTTTTTCTTTTTTTTCACCTAAAAATTGTGTAAAGGAAAGCTCAGTTTGTTGTCATGAGTTCGGAAGGATTTATCATTGTATAAATATAATATTTTATTGTATTTCTTGTAACTATTGTATTGTTCTGTGACATTAGCTTAAGTGTTATGTTCCATAAAAACTGTATATGTTTTTTGCGCTCTCGCTGTATGCCCTGTAAAACGAGGGCTCGAGGCTTCTCAAGTGGATGGTTCCACTTTTTCTCGAGCCCTCGTGTTCCATAACACAGAAACTTGTGGACGAAATAAAGTTTGATTTGATTTTATTTGATTTGACACGCTCAATGGTTTCTGGTTTGCGACATAAAAAGCACTGGTCACCCCACGGAACGAACAACCCCTTTTCAGACAACCACGTCTTAACTGGCAAGATACCAACATGAAGCCTAAAAAAGGATGTACCCGATTGGGTACCTCGCATGGAATTACTGTTGCACATGAAACAATTGTAGACAGGATGTACTCTATCTCACTGTTGAAAACTGAAGCCCTGCAATAAAGACAAAAAAATGAAGCGTGGCTGTGTGGTAGAACACCTGCTTGCCACACCGACGGCCTGGGTTCGATTCTCACTCGGACCCAACATTTTTATTATTTATTTTATTTGCAGCTTTCTCGATTTTTCGGTCACGGACAAGATGATGATTTTTCGCTCACAACCAACGGCGCCGACACCGACGCCGACGGCGCAATTTCTGTGATACGAGCTCTTTAACGCTATCGCGCTAAAACTACTCCATGGTGCGTAACCTGGCGTATGGAAATAAACGTCAAAAAAACAAAGTGCATGACTATTAGCCATAAGAAATCACCTGTTACATTCACTTATAAAATGGCGGGCTCTGATATAACACGAACAGACTCTATAAAATATCTGGGTATAACCTTCACAAGCAACTTAAAATGGAACGCTCATATAGAAAACACATGCACAAAATCATTTAAAAAACTCGGGTTTCTGCGAAAGAAGTTGGCTGCGGCTCCTGCATCCGTTAACTTAGCTGCCTATAAAACTCTACTGCGCCTTATCCTTGAATATAGCAGTAGAGTTTGGAACCCCCACCAGGTATACCTCACAGATAGACTGGAAAGAATCCAAAACAAGGCACTACGTTTTATTTTTTCAAAATATTTCCGTCATGATAGTGTCACTGATCTTCGAAATGCCGCAAGAATTCCTGAACTAGCCTGCCGGCGGCGGTTGTCAGCGGTGAAATTTCCTTTCTTGCTATATAATGATCGCCTAAACATGGATAAGCACGAGCACTTGAAACCACCGCATCGTCACTTCCATGGAGAGTGCCATGATAAGCACATAAGGCAATACGTCACACGCTGAGACCCATTCAAATTTTAATTCTTTCCGGCTTCCACTGAAATATGAAACGCGTTGGCCCAAGAAATTATTGGCTTAATAATAATATATGTTGTTTAATGGCGCAAGGGCCATTGATGGCCAAAGAGCGCCAGGAAATGGTGTAGGCTGGGAACAATGATGATGTTTAGTGGCTGTATAAGGGCCTAAGATTCTGCGCACTAAAAGTGCGTAAAACATATATGTATTAAAATCATGAAAGTGGAGTGAAGCGTGCATGATGAAGATGAGTTCTAGGTTATCGTGACGCTAAAATATAGAAGTGTTGTATTAGCACGGATGCCTCGTCAGCGCCCTTGGTCCCAAGGGCCAGGAGGCAGGTGCTCTCTTTTGATGTAGCATCCGCAGCAGCAGCCTCCCTTAGGAGGCCGTGCTACCGATCACCTATAGATGACATGAAAAGTATGTACGTCCTTTAAAAATGCATTCAATGCATCATATTCAAAAAGAGGTTCTCTACCTATGAACATTGCTGGATGAAGGGGTATGTGTTGCTTGAACGTCAGTGGAAAGTGTTTTTTTCTGTAAGCGTCTAGCTCAGAGCATTCAAGGAGTATGTGATGTACGGTAAGTGGATGGCCACATCTGTCACAGCTGGGTGGGTCACCACCGAACAAAAGGTGTGTGTGTGTGCTGTGTGTGTGTCCTATTCTAAGCCGACAGAGAGTGACCTCTGTACGGCGTGTTTTTGATGTAGGTGGCCAGTTACCGACGTATGGTTTGATCAGGTGTAACTTGTTATGCGTTTGTAGATCCCATAACTTCTGCCAGTGAGCCCTGAGCTTTTTCCGTATGTTTGGTTTTAGGTCCATCACGGGGACAGCAATTGAAGAGTTGGCAGCGCTTACGTTGGTTGACGTGGCCAGCTGGTCAGCCAACACATTTCCTTCAATGTCCCGGTGCCCTGGCACCCAGCACACGACGATATGTTGCTTGGAAGCGTACGCCGCGCAGAGTATTGAGTAGAGGGACATAATTACAGGATTTCTATGTTTTTTTCTGATTTTTCAAAGCTTTCACGACACTCAAGGAGTCAGTGTATATAACTACCCTGGGTGTATTCAATTCTTTAATGCGTTTAACGGCTACGAATAACGCGTAAGCCTCGGCTGTGAAAATGCTTGTGCTAGTGGGTAGAACGCCGGCATCCGAGAAAGATGGGCCTACCGCTGCATAGGACACGCCAGCATGGGACTTGGATGCATCAGTATAATATTCTGGGCAGTTATATTTATGTTGCAGCTCTAGGAAGTACATCCGAATGTGTATAAGAGGGGCGTGCTTTGTGACAGCTACGAAGGATGTGTCACATTTTATAAGCTGCCACTGCCATGGCGGGAGCTGCATAGCGGGGGGAATGGGGTGATATTCAAGCAGTGGTAGATTTGTTTCTTCAGCTAGCTCTCTAACACGCAGTGAGAAAGGGCGTGCCATTGTGGGCCGATTGCGAAAAAGTTGAGAGCTGGACAGATCGTTGATGGTAGAATGTGCCGGGTGCTCACTGTTCGCGTTCACTTTAAGAAAATATATGAAAGAAGAATACGTTCTCTGCAGATGGAGTGACCACTCGTCCGATTCTACATAAAGGCTCTCAACTGGGCTTGTTCTAAATGCGCCTGTGGACAGACGGATGCCTAGATGATGAACTGGGTCCAACATTTTCAGAGCACTTGGCGTGGCAGAGTGATAGACTATCGCCCCATAGTCGAGGCGTGAGCGTAGAAGGCTTTTATACAGATTCATGAGGCATTTTCTGTCGCTTCCCCACGTTGTGCGTGACAGCACCTTTAGGATATTCATTGTTTTCATGCATTTATTCTTAAGATGTTTGATGTGTGGTACAAAGCTTAACTTCGCATCCAAAATTATACCTAGGAACTTATGTTCTGTATTTACGGGCAGACGCTCACCCTTCATGACGATTTCAGGATCAGGGTGCAAGCCTCTTTTTCGTGAAAAAAGGACACAAGTGCTTTTCTGTGGGTTCAGTTTGAACCCGTTTTCATCAGCCCATTTGGACACCTTGTTAAGAGCAATCTGAACCTGTCGCTCACAGATCCCAAGAGAACACGATTGAAAACCTATCTGAACATCGTCAACGTATGTTGAATAAAACATATTACGTGGGATGTACAAACGGAGAGAATTCATTTTTATAATAAAGAGCGTACAGCTGAGCACACCGCCCTGTGGCACTCCGGTTTCCTGTATAAATGTTCGGGACAAAACACTACCCACTCGAACACGGAATGTGCGATCAGATAGATAGCTTTCAATGACATTGAACATGTTACCGCGTATACCTATGTGTGAAAGGTCTCTCAGTATCCGAAACCTCCACGTCGTATCGTAGGCCTTCTCCATGTCGAGGAATACAGATAGGAAAAATTGATTATGAACAAAAGCTTCACGTATGCATGCCTCGATACGTATGAGATGATCGGTGGTGGATCGGCCTCCTCTAAACCCGCACTGGTATGGGTCGAACAATTTGTTTGATTCAAGGAAGTGTAGTAAGCGGCAATTAATCATTTTTTCAAATACTTTGCAGAGGCAACTTGTTAACGCTATAGGTCTGTAACTTGATACAGCAGAGGGATCCTTTCCTTGCTTGAAAATTGGAATTATAACAGCCTCTTTCCAAGATGATGGGATCACACCCGAAAACCATATATAGTTGTAGAGCGTAAGGAGGGTCCTTTGTGTTTCAGAGGGTAGCTGCTTCAGCATCTCGTACATTATGCAGTCAGAACCTGGGGTAGATGTATTACAACAGTTCAGTGCCGTTTGCAGTTCTGCTAAGCAGAATGGTTCGTTGTACGCCTCATTTTTTGCGGATTTTCTTTCTAATTTTTGTTGTTCTATTCGTGCTTTGTACTTCTGGAAGGTTTCGGAGTAGTGTGAGGAGCTCGATATGTGTTCGAAATGTGTGCCAAGAAAATTAGCTTGATCCTCCAGGGTTTCCCCGAGGCTATTCACTAATGGCAGGGAATACGTTTGTTGGCCCTTAATTTTTTTCACTTTATTCCACACTTTTCCCTCATCTGTGTACGAGTTGATACTCGATATGAACTTTGTCCAGCTTTCTCGTCTAGCTTGTCGGCGCGTTCTCCTTGCCTGCGCTTTGACCTGCTTGAAATGTTCTAGGTTTTCTACTGTTGGGGAATCGCGAAGCAACGCCCACGCTTTGTTCTGATTCATCCGTGCTTTCCTACATACATCGTTCCACCATGGAACTCGCCGCTTAGAACCCCGGCCGCTTGTTTGGGCAATACATTTAGATGCGGCGTCAAGTATAAAAGCTGTAAAATACGTGACAGCGTCGTTTATGGTCAGAGCGGACAGCTCAGTCCATGTCATATGTGTAAGAATTCGATACTGTTCCCAATCAGCTGAGTCGACCTTCCATTGAGGAACCTGCGGGGGTGGTTGGTCTTTGTTCGGCGTACTCAGGATGATTGGGAAGTGGTCACTTCCATAAGGGTTCTTAAGAACGTTCCATTTAAAAATGGGTAAGAGGGACGGCGATGTAATGCTAAGATCTATGGAGGAGTATGAGTTGTTTCCGAGGCTAAAATACGTAGGCTCCTTTATATTTAAAAGACATAGACTAGACGAACAGAGGAGCTGTTCAATGAGACGTCCTCGAGCATCGCAGCGAGAATCGCCCCAGAGGACATTGTGTGCATTAAAATTAATGTATCTAAATCGCGTCTGTGAAGCTGATGATGTGGTGGTATATACACGGAGCATATGGTGATGAGCTTATTAAAAAGTACAGCTCGAATAGCCACTGCCTCAAGGGCCGTTTGGAGCTTCAAATGCTGGCATGCTAGACTTCTATCAGCTATAATGGCCACACCGCCGGATGATACGACTGCATCCTCGAGGTCTTTTCGGAAAGTAATGTATTGGCGAAGGAAGTTGGTGTGTTTGGGGGTTAGGTGCGTTTCTTGCACACACAGCACTTTCGGGTTGAACTTAATTAGAAGTTCTTGGACGTCATCTAGATTTCTAAGCAGTTCTCTTACGTTCCATTGTATGATTTTGTCCATGATGGGGAAAAGAAAAAAGTGCTGTGTGTAAGGAGGTCTGAGATGGGCTCATTTTACAGGGCCTTTGTGAGGCCCTGTAATTGGTGTTTTCTCCTTTTTGGAGCGGTCGAGGGAAGCTCGACGCTCCTTCGGCGCTTCCTGCGCCGTTTGGCTTGAAGTGGTGTCCATAGCCTCTTGCGAGGCACTGGACGCCCGCTCCACAGAGCGAGCTGTGCGTCGCTGAGACTTCGCCTCGGTGGACGAAGTCGTTGTCCCCACCGAGCTGGAGGTCGATGGGACCCCCTTGGCCTCGTGATTGCCCTGGATGCTACCAGAGCTTGTGGAGGCCACTGGTGTGCACAGGTTGGATGTGGGCAGGGCAGCGCTGGCTGCTCCCACCGTAGGGGCTAGTGGCGTTAGCCTCGGCACGCTAGGCGTGGACCGGGCAACTGCCAGGGGCCTTTGTGGTGCCGCCCCTCGTTGCACCACTTCGGCGAAAGATGTTTTTAGAGCGAATGATGAGGAGATCCGTTGTCTTGCTTCACGGAATGTAATATTTTCCTTGACTTTTATAGTTATTATTTCTTTTTCTTTCTTCCAGGCTGGGCATGCTCTGGAGTATGCGGGGTGACTACCTTCGCAGTTTGCACAGAGGACCTCGTCATGACTGCAGTCATCAGCACTGTGGCCGGTTGTGCCACACTTAGCACACGTCAGCTGCCCTCGGCAGCTCTGGGATGCATGACCAAATCGCTGACATTTGAAACAACGCCTCGGGTTTGGAATGAACGGTCGGACATGGAGTTTTACATAGCCAGTTTCAAGAGTCTCGGGTAAGGTGGTTGAGCTGAAGGTGACTATCAAGTGCTTTGTTGCTATTTCTTTGTTGTTGCGTCTGATTGTGATGCGCTGGACATGTGTTACATCTTGGTCCTTCCATCCATCAAGGAGCTCCTCTTCGTTCAATGTCATCAAGTCTTCGTCCGATACCACTCCCTTCACTGTATTCATGGTACGGTGTGCGCTCACAGAGACGGGGATGTTACCAAAGGCTACGAGGTGTGAGAGTTTATTGTACTGTTCTTTGTCTTTTAGTTCGAGAAGCAAATCTCCGCTTGCCATCTTTGTGGCCTTATAGCCGGTTCCAATGGTCTCTTTCAAGCACTTGGCCACAAGAAAGGGTGAGATTGTTCTAGCTTTTGTAGACGATTGTTCGCAGTGAACGACGTGGTATTTTGGGAAAGTTTCTCTGTTTTTGGGCCAAAGGAGTGAACTTGCATCGGTGCGTACCCGTTTCGGGGCACGATCGGTGGTTACAGAGGGGGTCGAGGATCCCATGGAAAAAATTGGATTTTTCTGTAACGGCGCCTGCCACCCACCACGGAGCCCAACAAGGGGACGTGGCAGAACATGTGAACAAGTCTGCACAACGCCAGCAGTACGCGGTTACTATAACCCAATATGGTTTATCCTAGGTTGGATAGCCACACAAGGTTAACCCTTGCCGCCAAGAAGGTTGGAAGTAAGTAGAAGATAGGAGAGCACAGGAAAGGCTAAAAGGAAGAGAGAAAGACGAAGATGTGGGTAGAGAGATAGGAAAAGCGACTGCCGATTTCCCCTAGGTGGGTCAGCCCAGGGGTGCCGTCTACGTGAAGCCGGGGCCAAAGGGGTGTGTTGCCTCTGCCGGGGGGCCTTAAAGGTCCAAACACCCGGCGTCGGCTCAACCCCCAGGATCCCCTTTTCCCCGGACACGGCAAAGCCACGCACGGCTAGGCGTGGGAGGGGGTCAACACCCCCCCGTTAGCTCGGGTCCGTGGTGTCGCTACACACCAAACGCCTGCTTGTGCAGACACCCCTGCGGGGGAAATTATTGGCTTGAATAGCGTACACAGCTTTGTGAAATGGGTAGAAAAATTATTTTGTACGCTATAGCATAGCGGTATTTTTGTATATTTTTTTCTTCTCCTGATTACAAGGTTTATGCATTGTTTGTTGTTTTGGTTGTCATTATTATTGTCTTGTTCGATTTATTGTGCATTGTACTTCTATGTGTACATTTTGACGCACTCCCTGTAATGGTCTGTGAAAGGCTGGCAGTATTTGACAATAAAATAATAAATAAATTGAAAAGCATCAAAAGCATTGCTGTTTAACTTAGGCTCGTTGCTTTAGCTGGATTACAATGGCCGTACATCGAATTCAGCGAAAGTATTATGGAACACGCTGGCCTTGAAAGCCTTGTTTTGCGTATCTTCGCTGCTGGAGGAATTTGAAGGCTGAGAGTTGAGTCCAGGGAATATAGGCGTGCGTGCTTGAAGTGCGGCTCGTTCCATTGCGACGCGGTGCATTGGCGAGGAAGCACGCGGAGCTTCCAGGACTTCACCGAGGTGACGCTACCCTTTGGTGTAGGTTATGGTTAGGCGTCACATTTACGCACGCGTAGGCGTTCCGCGTAATAATTGCCGACACTACAGCATGTCACCACTGCGGCAGTGATGAACCTATTCAACATATTCTGTGCGACTGCTCACAGTACTATTCACAGAGACAGTCGCTTTGCAACGCGCTCGATAAATTGTACGGCCGAACTTTTTCAGAAGAAAGAATCCTGCGCCGTCGACCGGACCTAACGTCACTGAAGAAGGCTGTGCAAGAGCTATTTCGCTTTCTGCGTTCAACCGGTCTCTCAGAACGGCTCTGATTGGAACGTCCTGCCTGTGTGTGCATGTGTGTGTGTTTCTTTTTTTTCGTTTTCATTTTGTCTCTCTCTCTGTATTCTTTCCTACCGCTATTTCTCCACCACTTTGCAGGGTTGCAAACCGATCTGATTATTATTAGGTGAGCCATGTGTACAATAAACCTATGTACACCGTTTCAGCTACATTATTTTCCATTTTTTATATTTTCCTCCCGAATGCTGCCTTTAAATTAATCCACAGCTTGGCGTTACAAACTGAGCGTATTCCGTACGCATAATCTTTACGCGCACATGTGGGATGTGTGGATGCTGAGACGCCGTAGTGGAGGGCTCCGGAAATTTCGACCATCTGGTGTTCATTAACGTGTGCTGACGTCACACAGTGCACGAGCCTCTAGCATTGCGCCTCCATCGAAGTGCGACCGCCGCGGCATCTGAGATGCGTACCTCATTAGTATTTTTGTTCGATAATGCTTCATTCTCATTTTAAAACAGCTCAATTTTCCGTAGCGGCTATACTTGCCATTTAACTTGCCATATCCGCAGATATACTTACCTTATTAAAAATTTTGCTGCATATTATTTTGTCGAATTATTGCTTTGTAGTTTTTACTCTCAATGGTCTTACTTCATTGCGTCAAAGGTTCAAGAAAAGCAACTGAACAAAAATAAAAGCGAGTAAAACAGAGGGTGTTTTGAACCAACGTACATCAACGTCAACTCGGTTGCAGTCCCATCACTAGCTGCCCTTTCAAGAATTTTCCCCTTCTTCCGGAAATACTTTGGTCTGCCCTCACGTCACCTTCTGTAGCACTGTGCGCACTTGGTGTTAGTTAACGAACTCTTCCGTGCCTATAGGAATTGCTAATCAGCTTCCAATTGAGAACGTTGCCTTGCAAACTATAGTGTGGAGCTGCCTTGCAGGCCTTCTCACTTCCTCCGACGTTTCTACGAAGCCTTGCATGCCACAGGCGCGAGAACGGAGCACAGGAAGAGCCGTAGTTTCGCAGTCAGTGCCGCACTAAGCCGCGCGGCCAGTCAGTCAAGATAGCCTGCTACGTAGTGATGTACGGTTGACGCGAGCCTGGTTTACAAGTGTTATTTTTCTCACAGTTTGTTCGTGTCAATGCCACCCATCATTTTTTACGCCATTGGGCAGCTTCAAAAAGCAGCAGTGACCTTTAAGACCGGCGTAGAAATATAAAAAGGAGAAAATAAAGCAGGCATATCTCGCGGTTGCCGCGAGATATTGCCGGTGCAGTTAGTTCTTATAGACTGGGTGGACGCAGGCGTAAATTATGGGGCACCGTCAAACGCTTCTATGGAAATAATGATAAATTTTCCCCCGCTGGAAGGAGGAAGCTAAGCGCCCGGCCAGCCACAGAAGGCGCTGCGATTTGCACGTGCCTAAGCCGCCACGCTCGCTTCCTTTGTGGCGCCATGCTGCTTCGTGGTTCACAGCAACAAAGAATGAAACAGAGAGCAGAATTGATGTGTCGTACGCCACTTCAAAGAAGAGGGTGCGCACTTGTCATTATATACCTGGGCGGGTTGGTGTCGGTTCCACAAAGGAACAAGAAGTTTCACAATGGGGAAGAGAGAAAGGTTATGAGAATACGTTCTTGAGTCTGAACGTTTCCTGAAGCAAGAGTGTTTGAGGCAGTGCCATTTTAAATGACCCCTAAACCACTGCGAGTTCAAAGACGAGAAAGCGGTTTCTTTCTCGCCTTTGGTACCCTTCCTACAGGCGCTACATCATCCTCGCCAATCATTTCTTCATAAAACACGTGGACAATGTCAGCACTGACAGTTCAAGCTATCAGGACTTCGCGCTTTACGGGCACACGTTGTTCTCTCCTCTTGCGCAGTATAAAAGACACAAAACAAAGTGAGACCTGTTTTGGCAGAACGGGCGCGCGACTGCATGGCAAAGCAGGGTAGGAGACAAATCACCACTGATATACCTCGTATATGGACCTTTTCGAGAGCTTATTTCCTCATGACGTCACGTGAACTGACTGCCGGCGTCACGAATTGTGCCGAAAAAACGAGAAACGCCAGGAGAAAATAACGCACTTGTGATTTCTATTTTGTGAGAGGTTGTTTCAGGAACCCATTAAGGTAGGTGCAAGGGAAGGGAAGGCCGCTCTTTATTCACAAGATAGGTGGCCAATGAGCTTCTTAAGTGGAGCTGTAATGAGGAATTCGGCGAGGCTTGCACGAAAACGCTGCAGCGCTAAAGATTGTTTCTCTTCTTCTGATCACTTGTGCCATATATTACAAATTTTTTGACGTAACCCATTTGGTCAAGCACGCCATGCATTTAAAAAACTGTGTTATGCTGTGTTATGCTGTTGAATATGTACATTGCAGACCAAATGTAAATTGCCCATTGACATTTATGTTAATCAGATTACCCTTATCAATCTAATTCTAGGTGACGCGTTCAATCTAAACAATGAACTTGCTTAACATGCTTGCATTATTCACATGTATTTTAATGTGGCTGCGTTTTAGTCGATGTCTACTTCCACAAGAACGGCGTTAGAGAGATCCTAAGTTCTTGACTGTTCTTGACTGCCCACATGCAAATCAGTCAGTCCTGTGAGACCACTTTCTCGAACAGTATGCTGCTCTGTGTAAACTCTGTTTAGCTGGATTTTGTGATAATGCATTTCCACATTGTTTTGTTACTTTGTTGGATGTCAGTATGCCGTCTGCTCAACGTGCGCTCAAGTTTATAAACGATACATTGCCGAAAAGCAACCCGCTGGTAAAGCAAGATCTCTAAGGCACAACAGCGTCTGTAGTTCACATCAAGGAGGTTTAAGTTCGCACATAGAGACATTGAATAAAAATAACTTTTGGGGTTTCACGCGCCAGAATGACGATATGATGATGCACGCCGTAATGGAAGGCTCCGGAAATTCAGAGCACCTGGAGTTCTTAAACGTGTACTTAAATCTAAGTACACGGGCGTCTACCATTTTGTCTTCATCTAAATGCGACCGCCGCGGCCAGGATTGAACCCACGTCTTCGGGGTCAGCGGCCGAACACCTTAACTGTGCACTACCACGGCGTATTGTATAGAGATTTCTAATGTCGTAGCTAGCGAAGTCCGTTGATGGGCGTAGAAAAAGTTGCGACTGTCCTGTCTTGATTGGCTGTTAGTCGTTTTGTTCAGCGTATTCTCCACAACACATGCGCAAACGGTGCACCAATCGCAAGTATGGAACGTTTAGTATGTTCGGCTGCAATGAAGTCACGCCACGAAAAACTTCGCCGACTGAATAAACCAAGCCGACACGTGGGAATGCCCGCTCCATTCGCGGCGATTTTCTTTTCCCCCCGCAAAAATGCCATTTGGTGCAGGCGGCGCACAAACGACTGGAAGTCACGCCATCCCAGAGAAACATTCGCTACTCCTCGTCCCTGACCGCATTCGTGCAGGCGAGTTTCTTACTGCTCTCTTTCGCAGCAAAGAGTTCGCGAGAAAAGCCCACTGCTTTTACGGCGAGATAAGAAATCTTGCCGTAACCGCTTCGCTTCGTTCAAGTTGAAATCTCTTCTACTCGGAGTCGCCTGAATATTCGGCGACTACCTAAAAACAAAAAGTAAAATGTACCGCTGTGGGAACCTAAAATGCGCGTCCAATCACGGCCGCTCTTTCCTATGACGTAAACATTAAGAAGAACTGATAAAGAAATAATTATCGAGTCGTTTGCGGAGACGAGAGACGAGGCTCGGCGCAGCGGAGCCTCGCCATCATGCGCAGCCATCATGCGCATTTTCTTGCCGCGTTTCTTTCTCTCAAATGAATGTATTTCGTACTGTTATTCGTACGTACCTCAACATCGCTCTCGCCTGTCGCCATTCGATGGAGTAGAAGCATGTGCTTGCGCTCTTTTGAAGTATACCGAAGCGGCAGGGGCTCGCACTGTTTATCGCGTACCATCGATTCCGCAGCGGCAAGTTGCAACGCGGCACGTGTATTTCGCATCACTCAGATATAACATACATATCGCCTGAGGATCATCACACTAACCGATATTTTATTAATTACCCTTAAAATCCCGAGCAAGCGCGCGCCTCCGATTTTCGGCAGATTTCAAATATGCGCCCCCGTCTCCTCTCCCACCATTCACACTTTTTAATTCACTGTTTTTATTTATCCAAGAAGGGCGAATGAAAAAAGTATTCAATAAAGCAGTTCATTAAAAGCACGGGTGTGCATTCTTTATTCTTAGGTCTCTTCCGCCGCCATCTTGATTTTTGATCCACAACCGAGCTAGGCCCACCCTCCCCCTCCAATTCTTGGATTATTCTTTACCGTAGGGGGGAAAGGGGGGGGGGCACTTGCTCCGGATTTCACGTACTTGCTTTGAGCGGGGTGACAAGCAAAAAAGAAGCGCAGTGCCGTCTCGTGGGCGTTGCCTATATTTATTATAAGGTTGCAACCGACTATAGCACTTTACGCCTGGTGCCGAGTTGCCTTTTCGTATCACTAAGGCGCTTAAAATGACGTCATTTGAAGTTAAGACCATGACCGCTATTGAAGGAAGTAGTTTCCTTTACGAAAGTTCTCGCTTCTATAACGTTGCTAACGTTTCGAATACATTGCTAAAGATACTGTCGTTAACAAAACAGGTTGCGCCTATTAAAATTGTTTTGCGCGGTTTCACGCGCCAATACCAAGATATGAAAATAAGGTACAACATATGGGAGGGGGGAGGAACTTCTATTTTATTTGGGCAAATAGGAAATTCGATACCGCTGAAGTACAGAAGACTCAGGGTTCGCGCTCAGAGGTGAAGAAGCTGAACAGGACTCCCATAATTTCTGAATATTTTTGTCGGATATGCATTCAAGACAGAGCTGAACCACTCACCCTAATTATCTGGTTAGTTTTGCGGAAGCCTTAATGAACAGTGTCGGCTTAAGAAAAAAAAAAAAAGGCAGCCCGAGATACGCAGAAAAAAAAGAATCCTGCAAGAGTAGAAACACATCAACGAAGAGAAAAGAGGCACTTGTGAAGGCAACAGGGTTCGCAATGAATCTTGCCGGATTGTCGCAGACTCCTCTTGTGCTCATTAATGGCTTCCTTGCTTCGTTGCTTCGGCGCTGATTGAGCAACACCGCTCTGCTATCTCCACCCCGGAGGCTGGCGAT